>NC_133328.1:278332034-278647867 GCF_042186555.1 Aquarana catesbeiana | reverse complement strand
AAAGTGACACAATTACGTACGTCTGTGTATCACCCCCAAACAGATGGGTTGATTGAAAGATTCAACAAAACCCTAACACAAATGTTAAGGAAGGTGGTGGATAGGGATGGAAAGAATTGGGACTAATACCCTATTTGATGTTTGCCATTAGGGAGGTACCCCAATCCTCTATGGGTTTCTCACCCTTCGAGTTACTCTATGGGAGACACCCAAGAGGGCTGCTGGATATCGCCAAGGAAACTTGGGAAAATGAGAGTTCTCCCCACAGGAGTGTGATTGAGCATGTCACCCTGATGCAAGATAGAATTGCACAGGTAATGTCAATCGTAAAGGAACTTTTGGCCCAAGCGCAATTAGCACAGCAGAGATTGTACAACCGTGGGGCCAAGACCCGTACTTTTTCCCAGGAGGATAGGGTATTGATGCTAGTCTCTACGGTTGAAAGCAAATTCATGGTCAAATGGCAAGGTACATACGAAATCATTGAAAAAGTGAGTGAGGTGAACTACAGGGTCAGACAGCCAGGAAGGCGAAAGCTGGAACAGATATATCACATCAATCTGCTGAAAGCCTGGAGGGATAGGGAATCCCTAGTCGCAGAGACTTTGTCACCGGCCCAGTCTGATTGCTTAGTTTCTGAGGTTGGAATCGCAGTCACCTTATCAAAACCCCAACAACAGGAGGTTAAAGAGTTTGTACTTCGCAACAAAGAGATTTTATCTGAGCTGCCGGGAGAAACATCTGGCGTAGAGCATGATCATTATCACCCCGCCAGGAGAAAGGGTAATACCAGAGGCCTGAGGGGAGGCAATACGTGGGGAGTTTCAAAGGATGCTGTAATTGGGTGTGATAGAAGAGTCCCAGAGTGACTGGTCCAGTCCTATCGTACTAGTGCCCAAATCTGATGGGAGCTGGCGGTTTTGTAACGATTTTCGACAATTGAATAAAGTTACAAAATTTGACACCTACCCCATGCCACGTATAGATGAGTTGATCGACCGGCTGGGAACAGCCCGATACATGACAACTCTCAATCTCACCAAAGGGTATTGGCAAATTCCCCTGGCTGAGTCGGCCAAGGAGAAAAGTGCGTTTGTAACCCCAGATGGGGCATTCCAATACAAGAGAATGCCGTTTGGGTTACAGAATGCACCGGCAACATTCCAGCGGAAAATGGACAAGATTCTGAGGCCCCATTAGAAGTATGCTGCAGCTTACCTGGATGATGTGATTATCCATAGCACAGATTGGGTCTCACATCTGCCAAAAGTGCAAGCAGTCTTAGACTCTATCCGGGAAGCTGGGTTTTACGGCCAATCCACAGAAGTGTACCATTGGACAGGAGGAGGCCAAATATCTTGGGTACACTATTGGGAGGGGAGTGATAAAGAAAGCCCCAAGTCAATAAAGTCGAAGCCATACAGAGTTGGCCACATCCCAACAGCAAGAAGCAGGTACGAGCCTTTCTGGGAATCGCTGGCTATTATCGGCGATTCATTCCCCATTTTGCTTCTCAGGCTGTGCCCCTCACCAACCTGACAAAAGGGAAAGAGTCTGTCATGGTTAAATGGTCCCCAGAGGCTGAAGCAGCATTCTAGTCCTTAAAAACAGCCTTATGTAGCCAGTCAGTGTTGTACTCACCAGACTTCTCTAAGGACTTTGTTATACAAACTGATACATCAGACGTTGGGTTGGGAGCAGTGTTGTCCCAGGTCTGGAACGGGGACCTGGCACAGCCAACACATCTTGGAGACCTGGGGATAAAATTTCTTTAATAGCACCTGGAGCCTGTACCACCTAGACAAGAATTTGTATCCCCACTCCTGGAAGCAGTTAGCAATCGATGATTTGTGCCTTAATTGAATAACCTGGGCAACTTGTTCCTTAGTGAAGGACACATGCAGATTGGCTTCCCATTTGCATACAAAAAGAGGAGACAAAGTCCCCCTCTGGCGTATTCAGCATCTTATACCCCCTCTACCTCTCTATCTTCTCTCTCGTCTTCTCTCTCCCCTCTCTCTCTCACCTCCTCCTTTCCCTCTCACCCCCTCTCTGTCCCTCTGACTGTCTTTGTCATAAGATGCAAAACGTATTAAAACTTTTTTTATACATTTCCTTAAAAGAGTACGTGTATCTACGTGGGCATATATGTGTGTGTATATATATATATATATATATATATATATATATATATATACACATACCCACATGCATGTGTGTTTGAGTTTTGGGGTGCACACCCATGTGTAGGTGTAAAAATGTGCTCTGTATGGGGGTGCCTTGATTCCAATGAAGGACTACAAACTCCAAAATTAAGGGTTGGGTTTATTTACAATAGGGATATACTGTAAATACATTATAGTTACAAATAAGGAATATGGGTAAAACAATGGGGGGGGGAGATGGACAGGGGAAGGAAGGGGGGTCTGTGCACTGGCATACATGCATTCTCACTGACTTTTTCACACACTTTCATGCACACTAATGCCCTGTACACACAATCGGACATTGATCAGACATTCCAACAACAAAATCCATGGATTTTTTGATCTGGAAATGTCAAAAGTTGTCTCAGTGATCCTCAAAGCAAAAAAAAAAAAAAAAGGGTTCGGTGGGTTTCTGCATGTGTTTTCAGGTAGGAGCTCCTGAGTAGGGTCCATCATAGAGAACCGGATGGAAATAGATTCTTCTGAATATAATTAGAGATACATTTAAGGTGTAGTCAATCGGGTCTCCTCGAACAGGCAGGAAAACCCATAATGCCCTGTACACACGGTAGGACATTGATCGGACATTCCAGATGTTGGCTCAAACTTGTTTTGCATATACACGGTCGCACAAAGTTGTCGGAATTTCTGATCGCCAAGAATGCGGTCACGTACACCACGTACGACGAGACTATAAAAGGGCAGTTCAGAACCAAGCACGGCACCCTTTGGGCTCCTTTTGCTAATCTCGTGTTAGTAAAAGTTTGGTGAGAGACGATTAGCGCTTTTTCAGACTCGTGGTTTTCAGATTGTTTTCTGCTGTTCAGTTTGTGCTTGTGGGTTTGTATCTGGTCTTCAGTGCGTGCAGCAAGTTACGCTTGACTCTGTCATTGTGTTCTTGTTCGTTCGTTACTGTTTTTCCGGTCGCTCTTCACAGGCCTACTGTACTTCAGTGCGTTCTGTTACTTCGTTCTGAGTAGCCGACCATTTTCTAGCCATGTTGCATATACGTACTCCTCGTAGAGTTTGTGCTGTGAGGGGGCTTGGTGTTGGGGTCCTTACCTTGACAAGTCCAGTCCATGAACAGGGTGGGGAGGAGTTCATGGACCAAGAATTGGTTGCTCCAGCGTGACCAATTCTGTCACATGCCTTTGATCTGTGAGATCCGTGAGAATAATCCTGATGATTTCAGGAACTTTCTCAGGATGACGGACCCCGTATTTCTTTCAATAAATTTTTATTATTATTAATAAAAATGTCAGACAATACATTTGTATCAAACAGTACAAAGGATAAAGGTATAAGGGATCAAGAGGTACCAATAAATCCGAGGCGAAGCCTCGTAATGCAGGGCGTAAAAAGGAGAAAAACAAAATAACTTTTGTGATAAAACTTAGAACATATCAAGCGTTTAAACTAGGGTTGTCATGTCTCGGTAGCTATAGTGAGGTAGGATGAGTATTCCGCAAGACCAGAAGACTGGAGGAGGCGGGGATATCACTTTGCTGTGGAGGGAGATGTGGTTGTATGGATAAGAAGGATATCTCTTGTGTTTGCAAGAGTTCAGGGAGCAGGGGAGGTATCCGCCACCCGCCCCATAGGGGAACACACTGGCTTGGGACCTCCCCATCCTCCCGAACCCCCAATCTCTGCCACGTCCCTCCCAACCGGGGGAGCTCAATATTATTGTTCCAGTCTAGAAACATGGAAGACCCTACCCCACCAACGTCTATTATCCAGTGATCTAACCAACTTAGCTACTTATCCTCCAGCATAAGGAGAAGTATTTTTATCAGAAAAGCCCTAGACTCGAGGAGCCCAGGGATTATTAGGGCATTACCTGAGCTCTTCAAGGAAATGTAAATAAGTAAGTGTCAGGGTCAAACAACTTTCAGAAATAGCAATCCGAGAGTCTGAGGGATTATAAGGAAGGGGAATGAAAACCAGGAGAAGGAGAAGGGAGGAGGTTGAGGAAAGAATCATAAGTAAATAGGTGAATCAATGGAGTCACTCAGGGAACCTGTTGCCCTGGTAATCTTACGCCAGGGCATAAGGGAATATGGCAATAATTGGCCCAGGGTTCCCAAGTTAGTTCGAAAGTACGGGCTTTGTCTTGTATAATGCTAACTATCTTCTCTTGTGCCATAATCCAGGATATTTTATGCTTCACCGCTGCGTAAGGGACCATGCGTTTTTTCCAACAAGAGGCTATTGTGATTTTGGTGCCCAGTAGGATGAAAAAGATCAATTTTTGGGTATATTTATCTACCTTTTCTACTTTCAGATTCAGTAGAGC
The DNA here is from genome assembly GCF_042186555.1 of Aquarana catesbeiana. Taxonomy (NCBI): domain Eukaryota; kingdom Metazoa; phylum Chordata; class Amphibia; order Anura; family Ranidae; genus Aquarana; species Aquarana catesbeiana. The sequence goes on along the minus strand of NC_133328.1, from coordinate 278,643,364 downwards.
TATCTCTGGATTTTGGGAAATCTGGACGGGGGTTACTTTGCGTATCACTGAGAATACTTTGTTCCATAGGCTCCTTATTCGTGGGCAGGACCACCATACGTGGTACAGTGTCCCTACATGGTTACATCCTCGGAAACACAGCGGGGAAGCATCAGGATATATCTTTGCAAGAAGAGAGGGAACCCTGTACCATCTCATGAGTACCTTAATGCTACCCTCCATGAGGGAAACGTTTAATATTCCTTTAAAAGATATAAAAATATTCCTTTAATATTCCCAAGAGATATCAAGGTCTTTTTCCCAGGATAAGGCGTATGGAGGCTTGGACACTGCTGAGGCAAGCGAGGCATATATGATGGAGATACCCCCTCTCTGATCCACTGCACCCGCACACCAAGATTCATAATTAGTTATTGTGGGAGGTTCAGATTTATTTGGCCAAAGGGAATGAAGGAAATGTTGTATTTGCATAAAACGGAAACGTTCAGCAGGAGGCATTTCAAGCTTACTAGTACAGAATGCCAGAGAGAGAGGGCCTGTGGAGGTGAAATAGTTCCCTATTCTAAGTAGTCCCTTATTCAGCCACCAACTAAACACTAAGCTGTTCATACCTGGCGGAAAATCGGGGTTATGAAAAATATGTGTCAGGGGTTTGAGGGAGGAAATCAAGGAGGGATTTTTATGAAGTTGGTCACATAAGGCCAGAGAATGTGATAACGTTGGGGTTAGAATAGGTGGTCTCAATTTAGTAGGAGACCACAGCAAAAAGTCAATCATGTGGAGAGGGACTGCTTGACGTTCCATTGATACCCAATCAGGTTTCGGCCCTTTGAGTATACAGTGGAGATCTGGGCCAACTGAGCTGCTTGATAGTACCACCAAATGTTAGGTAGAGCTAGACCCCCTTGTATTTAAGGCCTGAATAAGATATGTTGTGCGCAACGACTTCCCTTCGGGCCCCAAATGAATTTTATGATTTTGGACTGGAGAGAGTGTACCTGCGATTTTTGAATTGGGATGGGCAAGGATCTGAATAAGTAAAGTATACGGGGGAGGAGGGTCATTTTGACTGCGTTAATATGGCCTAGCCAGGATAAATTATGATTATCCCAGAGGGAGAGGTCCGATATTAATTTGCGGACCCGATACCTCACCAAACTTATCAAGCAAAGAGAATATGTTAGGGGTGGAGACTAGAGGGGATGTCACGAAGAGCAACAAATTGTCAGCAAAAAGGGCGCATTTATGCTCACATTTGCCACACTGCACCCCTTTAATGTCGGGGTGATTCCTAATCACAATAGCCAGGGATTCCATGGCTATGGCGAATAGAAGGGGGGAGAGAGGGCACCCCTGTCTAGTTCCCCTTTCTATAGACAGGGGCTCGGAGTAGTAGCCCTGCAATCTGACCTGTGCACTTGGGCCAGAATACAGGGTTCTAAGGATGTTCATGAAACGTGGACCAAAACCCCAGCGTTCCAGTACCTGGAATAAGTAGGGCCAGGTAATTGTGTCGAAAGCCTTCTGCAAGTCGATGGATAACAGATAACCATATTGTGGGGGGCCCCCATCCCATTGGGATTTGAGAAGAGAAATAATGTCAATTGCTCTCCTGATCTGGTCAGGTCCTTGTCTCCCCGGAATGAAGCCCACCTGGTCCTTATTGATATAGAGAGCTATAATGGACGCTAGCCGATTAGAGAGAACTTTAGTTAAAATTTTTAAATCATTGTTAATTAAGAAGATAGGGCGGTAATTAGAGACCATAGTTGTATCTTTGCCAGGTTTTGGAATGAACGATATGAAGGCAAGATTTAGTGCTTTATCCAGGGGAGAGCCAGACCTGAGAGAGTTAAAAAATTTGACTAAATACGGGGTTAGTATGGGACCGAATTTTTTATAATATCCAACGGAGAAGCCGTCAGGGCCCGGGACTGAGTTTTGTTTCAGGTGCTTAATCACCATGAGGACTTCTGAGTCAGTGATTGGATCATCTAGTAGGTCCGAATGTTCAGGAGATAATTTGGGAAGGGATAGGTTATTTAGAAAGTCCGATATAGAATGGTTAGGTGTCATTTTTTCCTGTTTATATAGTGAGGTGGAGAAGTCATGGAATGTTTCCATTATACGTTTTGGGTTTTGGGATAGTTCACCCGATTGAGTGCGAATTTTGGGGAAGGCAACCGATCGCGGTCTTGGTGACAATTTGGCTGCTAATTTAGCTCCTATTTTATTGGTTTGGTAGTAAAAGCAGGCTCCTGACCACCGGAGCTGTTTCTCAGCCTCGGAGGTGAGAGCCAGGTTTAAAGAAGTCCGCGCATTTTCCAGTACCTCTAGAGAATCCTTGGTGGGATTCCGTTTATGAGCTCCACACAGAGATTGGAATTTTAACCGAAGATTGTTGGTTTCAGCCGTGCGTTCTTTCTTAAGTTTAGTGGAGATTTGAATAATTTTTCCTCTGAGGACTGCCTTATGGGCTGCCCACAACATCTCCGGGGAAACCTCTTCAGTATTGTTTAAACGGAAGTATTCCTGTATTTCTTTTGCTAAAATCGAGCATTGGATTGGGTCACTTAGGAGCCCTTCATTAAGGCGCCATGTGAATTTGTTGTCCGGGTTGGGAGATTGTTGCATATATAAGAGAACCACGGAGTGGTCTGAAATAGGAGTGTCCCTAATAACTGCTTTGTTAGCCATGGGGATGTTATGTGATTGAATAAAAATATGATCGATTCTGGTGTAGAGGTGGTGTGGGGCGGAGTAATGAGTGAAGTCCTTGGACCTAGGATTCATTTCTCTCTAGATGTCCACGAGGCGTAGAGAACACAGTGTGGAGGCTATTTTAGTACTTTGTTTTGGAGGTTTTCTAGAGCGAGGGGGTCCAGACCCCGATTTGTCCAGAGAAATATCAAAAGGGAGGTTTGTGTCTCCTCCCATTATTATTTTCCCCTCAAGTTGTGAGCCTAGTGTGGACATCATTGTGGAGAAAAAGGAAGCCTGGCCCTTGTTCGGGGCGTAGTAAGAAATAAAAGAGTGCATTGATCCCTCAATCGTGCCTTTTACTAGAAGAAACCTGCCCGCTTGGTCTTTAATAACTTCAGAGGGGGAAAATTTAAGGTGTTTTGCAAAGCAAATGGCAACCCCTTTAGTCTTATTGTCAGCATTGGAAAGAAAAAACTGAGTATAGTGACCATGCAAGAAGGAGGGATTGTATGAGGATGGGAAGTGAGTTTCCTGTAATAAAAGAATTGCAATTTTTTGTGACTTGTAGTGGTTAAATAGTTTACGTCTTTTGACCGGAGAATTAATTCCCTGCACATTGTGCGTGGCTATACAGATGGGGGGAGGAGGGATGAGTGTGTCAGAATGCATGCATCAGAGGGGGGGATGTGCGCATCACACAAGTGCCTACCTGAGACTTCAAGATTTGTGCTTGCATCCCTGCCTTCACAGCCTGAGAGTTTTGGATTCCAGGTTGTAGTTGCATTGTCGGGCTGCCGAGTGACTCCGGAAATAGGTGAGAGGAGGAGGGGAGGAAATAAGGGAAGGTTGACCCTGGAAGGGAGAGACAAGACATGTCAAAAGCAATATGAAACAACTGCCACAACCAAGAAAACATTCTTATTATAACTGGATAACAATAAAGAACCCTTACAACAGGGAAAGGCAGGTAGTTGCCCCCTGTAAGGTTTTCCCTTAGAACAAAAACCCCCAAAGATAGGGTCATGGAGGTGTCTCAGAGTGGGGGAAAATACCACTCCGAAACTCGTGGAGGCGAAGTGCAGCCACTCCGGCCAAACCGCCAAAAAATTAAACCAAAATTAGAACCATGAAAAACATACTTAAAGGAGTCCTGAGAAAAATGAAGCAAAAAGAAAACGTCTCAGAATCAAAAAAATTAGAGAGTCTGGCTAAGGTTCTGCCAGAAGAAAATGGGGGCTTAGGAAGTCAGCGACCCATTTTCAGAAGAAAACTACCGCAGGAGGTCCTGGGGAAAAAAGGAAAAGCTCTGTTGATAGTAGATTGTTCCTTAAGGGGGGCGTCCATCTTTGGATCTCTTGGCTTGCTGCTTGTGCCATAAGGGTTGGATGGGACTTGAGGGTGGTGGTCTTTTCGCTGATTGAGGTGTTCTGGGATCCATAACAGCAGGTGGAGCCGGCGAGTGTGAAATAAGGCCCAGTTGTAGCAGCAACCGTTCCCCGTCTCCAAAGTTCGTGAAGCTATATGATTTATTTAGGTAGGCAAAGTTGAGGCGAAAGGGGAACGACCATCTGTAAGCGATCGATTTTTGCGATAGGCTGCTCAAGAGAGGCTTTAAGGATCTCCGTCTCTGTATCGTGTAGGGGGAAAGATCTGCAAAATTTGAATCGGTGTCCTTGAAAGGAGAGATTTTCTGTTTCCCTTGCTTTGTGCATAACTTCTTCTTTAACTCTGAAGAAGTGGGGTTTAACCACTATGTCTCTGGGCAGGCCATCTTGACGCGGATGTTGCAAGGCCCTATGTGCCGGTCTAATTCCAGTCTGTAGTCCGGAATGTCCGGAATTGAATGTTTGATGAAAGAGCGAACGATTTTATCTGTGTCTTTAAATGATTCTGGCCTCTTAACCTAAAATTGTATCTACGAGACCTATTTTCGAGGTCATCGAGTTTTGAATACGCCATGTCCAGTTGGTCATGTAATTCTTGGATTCTGTCAGTGTTCTGGTTGGCGACTGCAGTGATTTGATCAGTCTTAGATTCAATTGCTTCAATTCTTATGCCCAGTTGCTGCAGGTCTGCCTGTATAGTGCTGGTAATTTGTGAGGCATTGTGGGCTAACCCTCTTGAGAGCATATTAGAGAAGGTGTCCATGAGGGCTGCGAAATCTTCGGGGATAGGAGCAGGGGGAACAGTCTGAGGGCTGGATGTGGAGCAGCTCTCCTCCATCTGGGTTGGGGGGGACTTCCATAGGGCTGCAGCTTAAAGAGTTTGTGGGGGATATTGGAAATATCCCATCCTGGGGATTACTCAATGTTGGAGGATTCATACTGTCTTTGTGTGAAGGCAGGGGTGGGAAGTCTTCCAGGGATGCCACTGGATTCTTTGGGGAGCCTCGTGTTGCGCCGGCGGCTGCCATTTTCGTGAAGGCCGCGATCCGCGGGCCGGGATACTGGAATCGGGATAGGTCCCGTCTGGCCGATCCCCCGATCATGCGAGGGGGTCCCTCAGGACTCCGGGAGGTGAGGAGGGGGTCCGATGGGCTGATTCCGCCGCTTGTTGTAGCTGCGGTGGTGGATGTAGGCCGGAGTGGAGCGGAGCTCTCAGAACAAGCGACCGCTCATGGAGCTACCGCACATGCGCCTCCCGGACCCCGTATTTCACCGTTTGTTGGCTTTGCTGACCCCCTATATCAGCAGGCAGGATACCTGCATGAGGCAAGCCATCACTCCAGAGCAGAGGCTAGTCGCCACCCTGCGGTACTTGGTGATGGGGAGAAGCCTGGAGGACCTTAAGTTCTCGACAGGCAGCTCCCCCAAGGCTCTGGGGATCATTATCCCAGAGACCTGTTCTGCCATCATCCAGGTCCTGCATAGGGATGAGTTTCGTGTTCGAGTCGAACCCATGTTGGACTCGAACATCGTCTGTTTGCCTGTTCGCGAACGATATGGGCCGTTCACGCCAAATTCGTGTGGCACGGCCCGTAATTCACTGCGGCATCGCAGTGCATTGCTGGCTGATGATTGGCCAAACATGCACTATGACCCGCATGCTTGGCCAATCACAGCACCGTCTGTAGAGAGAGCTGTAATTGGCCAAAGCCAGTGTGTGTGTGTGTATATATATATATATATATATATATATATATACACACACTGTATTCAGTTTAGCTAGATCCGTTCCTGTTATTATCTTCCTACTGACAGGCAGGCTTGTGGTGTTACAGTATCTACAGCTGTCATGAACCTTGGAATACTGGATTGTCATGAAGCTTGGAATACTGAAGTATTTTTCCTTTGATTCTATTACACAGTGGGGGGTCTTCTGCCCTGTCTTAAGGCTAACCCCTCTAGACGGCTCCATGGTCTGGAAGGAGGGCATTGTTCTGTGCTTGACCATTTGTTTATGTACTTTAATTACCCCCTGGGGCTTCTCTGTGTCATTACACATATCAGTCTTCCTATTCAAGCTATCGGACCAATCCCTGCTGACCCTGTTTCAAGTCCTCATTTGCATGGCCAAGAGGACCTAATTGAAGACTAAAATGTACTGTACAATTGACCAATAGGAAAGTGGTTGTTGGGGGCGGGGTGTTCAAACTGCTGTGTATAAAATTGTGTTGTGTGCATCCAATAAAAGTGAGATTCCTGTTTGAACTTACATACAGCCTGCCTGGTGTTTGTTCTGAGCTATCACAACTGGATTAGAACGGCACATAGCTGTAGTTCGAATCCCGGAGCATCGGATGACCGAACCATCAGACGTTGCAATCTGCAATCTGATTCTATAGCCACAGAGGAGTGTCGGGAGAGTGAAACCGAGCGAGCAGGGTCTCGTTACATTGGTTGGCAGCAGTGGGATTTGCTGTCCAGTTACTGGGACACTCCAAACCACCACAGTGAATGGCCAGCTATGCAGCCTGCAGGAGAGCCATGCTGAAAGACTTACTTGAGAGCCATGGAGGGACCAGTGGGACAAAGAACAAGGCCACCGTGATCAGTGAGCTAGCCAAGATGGATCAGAGGGATGGTGATGCAGGACCCCGGTCAGTTGAAGACTTGTTTCAGCAACAAGTTTGAGAGCTGTTGGCATTAAGGTGGTGCTAACCCATCAGAAACTGCTATACAGAATGCCATTAGAGACATCCAGCTGCAGGATGAGCGACAAGAGAGAGAACTAGAGCGGCAACATGAGCGGAGAATGGCGGAAATACGGCAATCAGGGACAACACCTAAAGATACAGCGCCTTTCCGTAAGTTGCCCTTTCGGGCGTTCAAACTATTTGAGGAAGGAGAGGAGGAAATTGAAGTGTTCCTGCAGGACTTTGAGAGACTATGCCAGATACATAATGTACTGTCCCAAGATTGGGTTGCCTTACTGGCGAGTAGGGATGAGCCGAACACCCCCCTGTTCGGTTCGCACCAGAACATGCGAACAGGAAAAAAGTTCGTTCGAACACGCGAACACTGTTAAAGTCTATGGGACACGAACATGAATAATCAAAAGTGCTAATTTTAAAGGCTTATATGCAAGTTATTGTCATAAAAAGTGTTTGGGGACCTGGGTCCTGCCCCAGGGGACATGGATCAATGCAAAAAAAGTTTTAAAAACGGCCGTTTTTTCAGGAGCAGTGATTTTAATAATGCTTAAAGTCAAACAATAAAAGTGTAATATCCCTTTAAATTTCGTAGCTGGGGGGTGTCTATAGTATGCCTGTAAAGGGGTGCATGTTTCCTGTGTTTAGAACAGTCTGACAGCAAAATGACATTTCGAAGGAAAAAAGCCATTTAAAACTACTTGCGGCTATTGCATTGCCGGTCCGACAATACACATAGAAGTTCATTGATAAAAACGGCATGGGAATTCCCCAGAGGGGAACCCCGAACCAAAATTTAAAAAAAAAATGACGTGGGGGTCCCCCTAAATTCTATACCAGACCCTTATCCGAGCACGCAACCTGGCAGGCCGCAGGAAAAGAGGGGGGGACGAGAGACCGCCCCCCCTCCTGAACCATACCAGGCCACATGCCCTCAACATTGGGAGGGTGCTTTGGGGTAGCCCCCCAAAACACCTTGTCCCCATGTTGATGAGGACAAGGGCCTCATCCCCACAACCCTGGTCGGTGGTTGTGGGGGTCTGCGGGCGGGGGACTTATCGGAATCTGGAAGCCCACTTTAACAAGGGAACCCCCAGATCCCGGCCGCCCCTGTGTGAAATGGTAAGGGGGTACCCTACCATTTCACAAAAAAACTGTCAAAAATGTTAAAAATGACAAGTGACAGTTTTTGACAATTCCTTTATTCTTCTTTCTTCTATCTTCCTTCATCTTCTTCTTCTGGCTCTTCTGGTTCTTCCTCCGGCGTTCTCGTCCAGCATCTCCTCCGCGGCATCTTCTATCTTCTTCTCCTCGGCCCGCTCCGCGCCCATGGCATGGGGGGAGGCTCCCGCTCTTCATCTTCTTCTCTTCTTCATCTTCTTCTTCATCTTCTTCTCTTCTTCTCTTCTTCATCTTCTTCTCCGGGCCGCTCCGCATCCATGCTGGCATGGAGGGAGGCTCCCACTGTGTGACGGCATCTCCTCGTCTGACGGTTCTTAAATAATGGGGGGCGGGGCCATCCAGTGACCCCGCCCCCTCCGACGCATGGTGACTTGACGGGACTTCCCTGTGACGTCATGGAGAATGCCACAGGGAAGTCCCATCATGTCCCGTGCGTCAGAGGGGGCGGGGTCACCGGGTGGCCCCGCCCCCGTTATTTAAGAACTGTCAGACAAGGAGATGCCGTCACACAGTGGGAGCCTCCCTCCATGCCAGCATGGATGCGGAGCTTCCTGGAGAAGAAAATGAAGAAGAGAAGAAGAGAAGAAAAGAAGAAGATGAAGAAGAGAAGAAGATGAAAAGAAGAAAAGAAGAAGAAGAAGATGAAGAAGAGAAGAAGATGAAGAGAAGAGTGGGAGCCTCCCCCCATGTCATGGGTGCGGAGCGGCCCGAGGAGAAGACGATAGAAGACGCCGCGGAGGAGATGCTGGACGAGAACGCCGGAGGAAGAACCAGAAGAGCCAGAAGAACCAGAAGAAGAAGAAAATGAAGGAAGATAGAAGAAAGAAGAAGCATTTAAATAAAGGAATTGTCAAAAACTGTCTCTTGTCATTTTTAAAATTTTTGACAGTTTTTTTAGTGAAATGGTAGGGGTGCTTTTGTACCTCCTTACCATTTCACGCAGGGGGGGCGGGATCTGGGGGTCCCCTTGTTAAAGGGGGCTTCCAGATTCCGATAAGCCCCCCGCCCGCAGACGCCCACAACCACCGGCCAGGGTTGTGGGGATGAGGCCCTTGTCCTCATCAACATGGGGACAAGGTGTTTTGGGGGCTACCCCAAAGCACCCTCCCAATGTTGAGGGCATGTAGCCTGGTACGGTTCAGGAGGGGGGGCTCTCTTGTCCCCCCTCTTTTCCTGCGGCCTGCCAGGTTGCGTGCTCGGATAAGGGTCTGGTATGGATATTTGGGGGGACCCCACGCCGTTTTTTTTTTTTTTTTGGCTCTGGGTTCCCCTTAAAATCCATACCAGACCAGTACGGGGCGGACACTATCTGATAGGAGGACAGTTCTCTTCAGAACACCGGCAATGCAATAGCCGCGAGTAGTTTTAAATGGCTTTTTTCCTTCGAAATGTCATTTTGCTGTCAGACTGTTCTAAACACAGGAAACATGCGCCCCTTTACAGGCATACTATAGACACCCCCCAGCTATGAAATTTAAAGGGATATTACACTTTTATTGTTTGACTTTAAGCATTATTAAAATCACTGCTCCTGAAAAAACGCCCGTTTTTAAAACTTTTTTTTGCATTGATCCATGTCCCCTGGGGCAGGACCCAGGTCCCCAAACACTTTTTATTTGCCGGGAACACCCCAAATTGTTCGCTTTTCGGCGAACTTGCGAACAGCCGATGTTCGAGTCGAACATGAGTTCGACTCGAACTCGAAACTCATCCCTACTGGCGAGTAATTTGACTGGCAGAGCAGCCGATGCGTATCTGGCCCTGGAGGACGAGGATGCTAAAGATTATGACTGGGTAAAAGAAGCTCTGCTAGCCCAATTTGCCATTACACCCGAAGCCAGTCAGATTAAGTTTAGAGAATCCCGGAAACAAGCCAACATAACATACGTGGAGTGGGCACATCGTCTGCAGTGGAGCCTTAAGGGCTAGTTCCAGGGAAGCCACACTCATACCATAGAGGACATCACCCAGCTAGTACTCTTAGAACAGTTCTTTAACCACACCCCTCCGGTAGTACGGGATTGGGTGCAAGATAAGCGACCACAGACTGTACAGCAAGCGTCTACTTTGGACGATAAATATCTGGACTCTCGAAGGTCAGGCGAAAGCGAGCGCTATCCACTATCTCAGCCCAGTTTACTAGCCTCTAACCCAACTTCAGTATCTTAGTGGTCTGCCTCTAGACCCCCAGCCCGACCCAACCCTCCTAATGGACCTAAGTGCTATACCTGTAACCAAACCGGTCATCTGCAGCTATATTGTCCTACCCAATCCACGAGGTACCGAGAGACTGCTCATCCATCCAGACCAGTGGCTCATTGCTTCCAGAACGAGCCCAACCATTGAGATGTTCAGGAAGAATGTGGCAAACTTTTTGAGGCTGATCCCGTCCAAGCTGCTGCCGGAGATAATCAGCAGCACCATCGTCAGGCAGTATGGGTTAATGGGCAGCCGGCCCAGGGACTCCGTGATTCTGGGGCTACGATTACCCTCATCCAGCCTCACATGATTCCCCAGTCGGCCCGGACCGGCCAGACTGTTGCAGTCAGGGTAGCAGGGGGCAAGGTGCTACGTTTATCCACCGCCCAAGTCCTCTTGGATTGGGGCTCAGGGGAGCAACAAGTGCAAGTGGGATTACTACGTAAGTTACCCGCCAAAGTACTTTTGGGGAACGATTTGGGGCATTTAACTTCCTCATATGCCCCAGAGGCCACCATGGTTGTGACCACCTGACGTCAGAGCCAACTTCAAGGCAACTCCACTCCTATGGGGACCCAGGTAAGACCAAATGCTCCTACATTACCCCAACTTGACAACCCTGTGTCCTGGGATTCTCCCTCCGACATTAGGCAAGAGACTCAGAATGACCCAACATTAGCTGGTTATCGGGACAGGGCGGGCAAGGATCCAGGGGGGTTGGGGGAAGACAGAATAGAGTGGGAGAGAGTTTCTTTATCGTTACACTGAGGGAATGGGTACCGGGAAGCGACAGGGTCCCCACAAACAGCTAGTTGTATCCCAGAAATACAGACGGGAGCTATTGCAGCTGGCTCACGACATCCCTTTGGCCGGACATTTAGGGATAGCTAAGACCCGAAGTCGGTTGTCTCATGCGTTCTTCTGGCCCAGGTTACATGCTGAGGTGCGAGAATACTGCCAGACCTGTGAGACTTGTCAGAAAGTAGGGAAGACAGGGGATCACCCAAAAGCCTCGCTGCAAGCCCTGCCGATCATTAGAGAACCCTTTAGCCACATAGCGGTTGATATTATAGGCCCACTGTCCGGCCCCAGTGCACTGGGAAGAAGTATATTCTTACGGTGGTGGATTACGCCACCCGCTACCCGGAGGCCATTCCCTTATCCAATATCCAGGCTGATACAGTAGCAGATGCCTTACTGTGGGTATTCACTAGGGTAGGGTTTCCCCAGGAGATATTGTCCAATCAGGGTACCCAGTTCACAGCCGAGCTGACGCAGCAGCTCTTGCTCTCTGTGGGATAAAACCCCTCCAGAGCGCCCCCTACCACCCTCAGACTAACGGGCTGTGTGAGAGATTTAACGGGACCCTGAAGCAGCTGCTTCAGGCCTTCGTGGAGAGTAGGAAGGATTGGGAGAAATATCTTCCCCATCTACTGTTCACCTATAGAGAGGTACCCCAAGAGTCCACGGGGTTTTCCCCATTTGAGCTGTTGTATGGGAGAAGGGTTAGGGGGCCCTTAGACTTAGTGAGGGCCCAGTGGGAGGGGGTAGAGGATCCAGAAGGCCTCCCCATCCTTAGTTATGTCTTGGAACTCAGGGAGCACCTGCGGGAACTTACCGATCTAGTCCATGAGAATATGCAATCATCCCAGAGTCAACAGAAGGTTTGATATGATCGGTCTGCGTGGAATCGCACCTTTTATATCGGACAGAAAGTCCTGGTACTAAAACCCCTGAAGCAAAATAAATTACAGGCCTCCTGGCAGGGCCCCTATCAGGTGGTAAAACAGCTGTGCGATACCACCTACGTGGTTGCCAGCTGTGCAAACACAAAAATTAAGAGGACGCTCCACATTAATATGATGAAGGCCTATCATGAGAGGACTGAGGCCGTAGCCACCATATGCGCTCCTGCCACCACGGACTCTGAATATCTACCAATGCTGGAGCTTTCAGAAATCAGTAACTGTTCCAGGGGTGTGGTAGATATACGGCTAGGAGATAGATTAGGATCCCAAGAACGAGAACAGGCCAGAGAATTACTCCAAGACTGCATGTTCTCGGCACTCCCTGGGTACACTCACATAGCTGTGCACAAGGTAGAGACCCCCAGGCAGAAGCCCCTGAGACAACCAGCCTAAAGGATTCTAGGAGCAGTGCAAGATGGGATGAAAGCGGAGATTAGGGAGATGCTCGAGTTAGGGGTGATCGAACCATCGGCAAGCCCCTGGGCTTCACCCGGATGTATTAGTCCCAAAATGGGATGGCATGACCCGATTTTGTGTGGACTATAGGCGACTGACTTTACTGTGACAGATGCCTACCCTATGCCCCGAGTGGATGAATTGCTGGACAAAATAGCTCAGGGACATTATCTGACGACTATTGACTTATGCAAGGGCTACTGGCAGATTCCCTTGGAAGCGGAAGCAATTCCAAAGTCGGCCTTCATCACCCCGTTCGGCCTGTACCAGTTTTGGGTAATGCCATTCGGGATGAAGAATGCTCCGGCTACCTTCCAGCGGATGATAGATGAACTCCTCGATGGTCTGCAAGATTTTGCATGCGCATATCTTGATGACATCGCAATCTATAGCCAGACATGGGAGGAACATCTTAGACACCTGGGAATAGTGCTAGATAGGATCTGAGCCGCTAACCTGACCCTGAAGCCAGACAAATGTAATATCGGGATGTCTGAGGTGCAATATCTGGGACACAGAGTGGGATGTGGGAAGCAGAGGCCAGAACCTGCAAAAATCGAGGCCATCCTAAACTGGCCAGTTCCCAGAACCAAGACCCAGGTACTTGCATTTTTAGGGACAGCAGGGTACTACAGGAAATTTGTACCCCACTATAGTGACATAGCCAAACCCCTGATGGACCTGACCAAAAAGACTCTCCCTAGACAGGTCCTGTGGTCCCCGGAGTGCGAGACAGCATTTCATCAGTTAAAAACCGCCCTAACGCAAGCTCCCATACTGGCGGCACCCGATCCTAACAAACGTTTTGTCATTCATACAGATGCCTCCATGTTCGGACTGGGAGCCGTACTAAGTCAAGTTGGCGATGACGGGAAAGAGCACCCGGTGGCGTATCTCAGCCACAAGTTGTTACCCCGTGAAGTTGGATATGCTGCCGTGGAAAAAGAGTGTTTGGCCTTAGTCTGGGCTTTAAAGAAATTGCAGCCCTACGTGTATGGATGCTCTTTTACCATCATGATGGACCACAATCCCTTGATATGGCTTAACCGGGTGGCGGGAGAGAACAGCCGATTACTAAGGTGGAGCCTGGCTTTGCAACCGTACAATTTCACCATACAATATCGGCCAGGGCCTCAAAACGGGAATGCGGATGGGTTATCCTGGCAGACGGACCTGGAACCTTAAGACTACTTTTCCAACATCCTCGAGTTGACCCGTTCGGGGTCCCACTGTGGCTGTTGGACTGTTTCCCAGGGGGGAGTATTGTCATGAACCTTGGAATACTGGATTGTCATGAAGCTTGGAATACTGAAGTATTTCTCCTTTGATTCTATTACACAGTGGGGGGTCTTCTGCCCTGTCTTAAGGCTAACCCCCTCTAGACAGCTCCATTGTCTAGAAGGAAGGCATTGTTCTGTGTTTGACCATTTATTTATGTACTTTAATTACCCCCTGGGGCTTCTCTGTGTCATTACACATATCAGTCTTCCTATGCAAGCTATTGGACCAATCCCTGCTGACCCTGTTTCAAGTCCTCATTTGCATGGCCAAGAAGACCTAATTGAAGACTAAAGTGTACTGTACAATTGACCAATAGGAAAGTGGTTGTTGGGGGCGGGGTGTTCAAACTGCTGTGTATAAAATTGTGTTGTGTGCATCCAATAAAAGTGAGATTCCTGTTTGAACTTACATACAGCCTGCCTGGTGTTTGTTCTGAGCTATCACAACTGGATTAGAATGGCACATAGCTGTAGTTCGAATCCCGGAGCATCGGATGACCGAACCATCAGACGTTGCGATCTGCAATCTGATTCTATAGCCACAGAGGAGTGTCGGGAGAGTGGAACCGAGCGAGCAGGGGCTCATTACAACAGCTACCTGAAGAAAATTGCTGATGTTCTTCTGATCCTATTAGTACCACAGTCAGGCAGCTAGACTATTTACAGTTAGTGTAGTGCGTCCTTCTCACAGTGTTCAGCTAAAGCTACAAGTTAGTTTAGTGTGACCTCTGCACAGTGTTCACCTAAAGCGACAAGTTAGTGTAGTGCGTCCTCTGAACAGTGTTCAGCTAAAGCTACAAGTTAGTGTAGTGCACAGTGTTCAGCTAAAGCTACAAGTTAGTGTAGTGCGTCCTCCTCACAGTGTTCAGCTAAAGCTACAAGTTAGTGTAGTGCAACCTCTGCACAGTGTTAAGCTAAAGCTACAAGTTAGTGTAGTGCGTCCTCTGAACAGTGTTCAGCTAAAGCTACAAGTTAGTGTAGTGCACAGTGTTCAGCTAAAGCTACAAGTTAGTGTAGCGTGTCCTCTGAACAGTGTTCAGCTAAAGCTACAAGTTAGTGTAGTGTGACCTCTGCACAGTGTTCAGCTAAAGCTACAAGTTAGTGTAGTGCAAACTCTGAACAGTGTTCAGCTAAAGCTACCTGTAGAAGGTTGGGGTGTTATCCTGATCCTATCACTACCGCAGGCAGCTACATTATTTACACGTTAGTGTAGTGCGACCTCTGCACAGTGTTCAGCTAAAGCTACCTGTAGAAGGTTGGTGGTGTTTTCCTGATCCTATCACTACTGCAGGCAGCTACATTATTTACATGTTAGAGTAGTGCAACCTCTGCACAGTGTTCAGCTAAAGCTACCTGTAGAAGGTTGGTGGTTTTTTCCTGATCCTATCACTACTGCAGGCAGCTACATTATTTTAATGTTAGTGTAGTGCATCCTCTTCACAGTGTTCAGCTAAAGCTATCTGTAGAAGTTTGGTGGTGTTTTCCTGATCCTATCACTACCGCAGGCAGCTACATTATTTACACTTTAGTGTAGTGCGACCTCTGCACAGTGTTCAGCTAAAGCTACCTGTAGAAGGTTGGTGGTGTTTTCCTGATCCTATCACTACCACAGGCAGCTACATTATTTTAATGTTGGTGTAGTGCGTCCTCTGCACAGTGTCCAGCTAAAGCTTCAAGTTAGTGTAGTGCGATCTCTGCACAGTGTTCATCTAAAGCTAACTGTAGAAGATTGGTGGTGTTCTCATACTACATACTACTCATACTACTGGGATATATATATATATATATATATATATATATATATATATATATATATATATCCCAGCTTAGTGCAGCTACATCTCACTGCAGGCCATTAGTATCTCTGGAAGGCCAAAAAGGAGAGGCAGACAGTCACAAGCCAATAAAAGAGGGCAAGCAGGCTCTGTGTCTAGAGGCAACAGTGCTGGTCGTGGAGACGGTGTATCCTCATCAGTACGTGACCACGGGACACGCTTGGCCTTTTTTCGGCAGCTGGCCGCGTTGAGCCGCAACATGCAGAAGACTTGTTCGAGTGGATGACCAAGCCGTCCTCATCCTCTCTCACCCATGCTCAGGGTACTTTGTCTGGGAAAACAGCTGCCAACGCGGCCGCTTCCCTATGCTCCATGGCATCAGTGACTCCTTCCCTAGCCCCACCATGTACTCCTGAGGAGTCCCTCGAACTGTTTGACCACAGTGTTGGGTACATGCTCCAGGAGGATGCCCAGCGTTTAGAAGGCTCTGATGATGATACTGAGCTAAATGAAGGCAGTAACGTGAGCACGGACAGAGGGGGTGCCCAAGAAGGACAGCAATCTGGCAGTCATGCTCTCCCTGCTGCAGCATACTGCCAGGTTTGCTCCAGTGATGTAGGAGGGAGAGGATGATGAGGTCACTGACTCAACGTGGGTGATAGGAGAGAGGAGGAGGAGAAGGAGGCACATCACCAACGAGGCAGGATGCCCTCTAGGGGCCAGCCTAAGGGCAGCACACTGACTGCATTACACCGCAAAGCTCCACATGTACAGGGCGCTGCTGTCTCTGCGCATTATTCCAAAAGTTCTTTGGTGTGGGCCTTTTTTGAGACGAGTGCATCAGATCGCACCGCTGCTATTTGCAACATATGTCTCAAGCGTATCTTGCGTGGCCAAAACATCTCCCACTTGGGCACCACATGCTTGACCAGACATATATTGAACTGCCATGCAGTTCATTGGCAAGCGTATCTAAAAGACCCACACCAAATAACAAAGAGGACCTCTCCTTGTGCCTCATCAGCTGAGATCTCCAACCCCACTATACCTTCAGTCCTCTCTGAGACCTGCACTGAGAGGAATGAAGGTGTAGAATTAGGTGTGTCACAGCCAAGTACTTGTGGGCAATCTGCTTTCGGTACACCAACGTCAGATTGTACCAGGCAAATTTGCCTGCCCCAGCTGCTGCACCGCCGAAAGAGAAGTTCGCTCCCAGCCATCCACATGCCCAGCGGTTGAATGCTAGCTTGGCAAAATTGCTAGCACTTCAACTGCTACCTTTTCAGTTGGTAGACTCTGCCCCCTTCCATGAGTTTGTGGAATGTGCGGTTCCTCAGTGGCAGGTACCCTAATGACACTTTTTCTCATGGAAGGCAATTCTGGCTCTCTACCGGCATATGGAAGGCAATGTCCATGCCTCGCTGGACAGGGTGGTCAGTGGCAAGGTGCATATTACCGCTGACTCATGGTCCAGCAGGCATAGACAGGGACGTTACCTAAGTTTCACGGCGCATTGGGTGACTCTGCTGGCAGCTGGGAAGGATGCAGGACAAGGTGCAGTAGTGTTGGAGGTTGTTCCGCCACCACGCCTCTAAAATGTCACTACTAATGATTCTGACACACCTTTCTCCTCCTTTGTCCTCGGAACCAGCGGTGCTCCGTAGGTGTTCAAGGGGCTACACAAGTATGCAGGCCAAAAGATGCCATGCTGTGCTTGAGCTGGTGTGCTTGGGGGACAGGAACCACACTGGGGCAGAGGTTCTGTCAGCTCTGCAGGGGCAGGTTCAGAGGTGGTTGACGCCATGTCAACTTAAGGCAGGAATGGTGGTTTGCGACAATGGCACCAACCTCCTCTCCACCCTCCGATAGGGACAAATGACCCATGTGCCCTGTTTGGCTCACGTCCTTAACTTGGTGGTGCAGTGGTGCTTGGGCAGGTACCCGGGCTTACAGGATGTCCTGAGGCAGGCCAGGAAAGTCTGTGTGCATTTCCGCCGGTCATATAATGCCAGTGCTCGGCTGGCAGACCTCCAAAAGGAATTTAACCTGCCCAAGAACTGCCTAATCTGTGACATGCCCACCAAGTGGAACTCAATGTTGGCCATGCCGCAGCGGCTGCACATGCAGCAGAGGGCCATCAATGAGTACCTGTGCGACTATGGCACCAGGACAGGGTCAGGGGAGCTTGTTTTTTTTCCCCACGCCAGTGAGCCATGATCAGGGATGCATGCACTGTCCTGTGACCATTTGAGGAGGCCATGAGGATGGTGAGCAGTGACAGTGCATGCATCAGTCACTGCTCACCACTTGTTGGAGCACACGCTGCGTGGAATAATGGACAGGGCACTTGAGGCAGAACAGAGGCAAGAAGAGGAGGACTTCCTTAGCTCTCAAGGCCCCTTTTAGCCAGACAGTGTTCCTGCATGCCCGCCGATCACACAGGAAGAGGAGGAGGAGGAGGATTGTGTCAGTATGGAGGTGGAGCCTGGCACTCAGCATCAGCAGCAGTCTTTAAGGGATCACTTACAGTCCCAAGAAACACATGGACTTGTACGTGGCTGGGAGGAGGTGTCTGCGGATCATGTCGTCTTTAGTGACCCAGTGGACCCCGGACCCAATGCCTCAGCAAACCTACGCTGCATGGCCTCCCTGATCCTGCAAAGCCTGTGGAAGGATCCTCGTATTCGTGGTATCAAGGAGAAGGAACAATATTGGCTGGCAATTCTCCTTGATCCACGTTACAAGGGTAAGGTTGCGAACCTTATCTTGCCATCGCAGAGGGAGCAGAGGATGAAACTTTTTCGGGAGGCCTTACAGAAAGGTCTGTGCAACGTGTTCCCAGAGACTGGGAGGTTACAAACTCCTGTTTATGGACAACGTGTTGCTGAGGCTTCGGTCAGTCAAAGAAGGAGCGGTGGAGAAGGTGGCCGTCTGACCGATGCGTTCAGACAATTTTTTAGTCCGCAGCCCCAAGGTATGATCGGTTCCAGCAACCATCGCCAGCGTCTGGTTTACATGGTGCAGGAATACCTAGGGGCAAGATCTGACTTGGACAACTTTCCCACAGAAAATCATCTGGGTTACTGGGTCTTGATGGATCACTGGCCAGAGCTTGCACAGTATGCAATTGAGCTACTGGCCTGTCCTGCATCCAGCATTCTTTCAGAATGCACAGTCATTGCTGCTGGAGGCTTTGTAACCGATCACAGGGTGCGTCTGTCCACCGACTCGGTCGATCGACTGACCTTCATAAAAATGAATCAGTCTTGGATCACCACCAGCTACCAAGTGACTATCCTGTTATACTGAGTAATTATCCTCTTACTCCTCAATGATCATGATGATAGCTTGTAAGAACATTTTTGGTTCTGGGCGCTGCCAGTCCTGCCACCAGTGCCTAAGGCCCAATTTTTCAGCCCCTGTTTAACAGGGGCATGTAATTACAATTTTTCATGCAATTCTTTGTAGCAGGGCTAGTTCCTGTGCTCCAACTAGAGTATCTGTGAGGGGTTGCAGTGTTGTGGCACCAGCACCAGTGTCTAAGGCCCAATTTTTCAGCCCCTGTTTAACAGGGGCGTGTAATTACAATTTTTGATACAATTCTTTGCAGCAGGGCTCGTTCCTGCACTCCAACTAGAGTATCTGTGAGGGGTTGCAGTGTTGTGGCACCAGCACCAGTGCCTAAGGACCAGTTTTTCAGCCCCTGTTTAACAGGGGCGTGTAATTACAATTTTTGATACAATTCTTTGCAGCAGGGCTAATTCCTGCGCTCCAACTAGAGCATCTGTGAGGGGTTCCAGTGTTGTGGCACCAGCACCAGTGCCTAAGGCCCAATTTTTCAGCCCCTGTTCAACAGGGACATGTAATTAGAATTCTTGATCTAATATTTCACAGCAGGGCCCGTTTCTGCGCCCACCAAGAGTATTTGTGAGGACTTACAGTGTTGTGGCACCAGCACCACCACCAAAGGCCCAATTTTTCTGCCCCTGTTCAACAGGGGCATGTAATTACAATTCTTGATCTAATATTTCACAGCAGGGCCCATTTCTGCACCCACCAAGAGTATCTGTGAGGACTTACAGTGTTGTGGCACCAGCACCACCACCACCACCAAAGGCCCAATTTTTCTGCCCCTGTTCAACAGGGGCATGTAATTACAATTCTTGATCTAATATTTCCTTGTCAAAAGAAGTTTATTGAGTATACAATGTTATAAAGATACATAAAGTAAGTTTACAAGGATCTATAAAGTAAGCTTATTGTTTTACAGTAGGGTTTATATAGGTAAATATCATGAAATTTCAAATATTAAACATTGGGTTCACATAAACCTAAATTAAAGATATATATAATTTCCTTAGTTACTTTTGTAGGTATTTAAATGATTTATACCTACTATACATATTGTTTACAAGTAGAGTGTATATAGGTCAAATAAATTCTGATAATGAGCTTTAATCGTAAGGTGGAGAAAAGGAAAGAGAAAGAAGAAAAAGGGTTGAAAGGTAGAGGTATGGTCCACAAGGTTGTCCCGCTCGTCAGTTTATTATTCTTTTTAGTTCTCTTTGAAGCCTTAGAATGGGTGTCTCTGTAAGTCATTTAATCTGTTACCATGGCAACAGGACAGAGTCATTGAAGTTTGACAGGAACTGTTGTTTTATCCAAGGATGCCAAAGTTTTTCAAATTTTGGAATTTGATTTTGATCGATGGCTACCATCTTAGCATGGGACATTGTATTATTCATTCTGTGAATTGTTTCTGCTAGTACCAATGTAGGAGATTTCCATGCCTTGGCCACTGTTTGTTTTGCAGAAGTTATTAGTTGGATCATAAGTTTGAATTGAGAGAGTGTTAACCATTCCGGTTTTAGATTAAGTAAAGTTAAATATGGATCTGGTTGTATTATTTTTTTAAATATTTTAGATGCAATCACGAAGACTTTCTTCCAGAAGGTTTGGATTACTGGGCACGTCCACCATATGTGTAAATATGTGCCTATTTCTGGGCATCCTCGAAAACAAAGAGTTGAGGTATTAGGTGAATATTTTGCCACTCTAGCGGGTACAAGGTACCAGCGAGTTAGGACTTTATAATTTGTCTCCAGTGCTAAGATGTTGGGTGAAGATGACTTAGATGTGAGCCATATGTTAGACCAGTCCGTGTCTTCTAAAGTTCGTCCCAGGTCCTCCTCCCACCTCTGAACGTAAGAGGGTCTATTAAGATTTGCTACTCCATATAATTGATTATAAAGTGATGAAATTGTACCTTTAGCAAATGGATCTTTTGTACAGATTGATTCAAAAATGGATAATTGGGATAATGGTGTATCCCCCTTTAGGAATGGTGTATAGAAATTTTTGATTTGGAGATATCTAAATATCTCAGAGTTTGGTAGATCATATTTTTCTCTAAGCGATGGGAATGAAAGGAATGATTTAGATGCTATGAAGTCATTTAGTGTCTGAATGCCTGATGTTGTCCAAGCTTTAAAAGAATTTGGGTAGATCCATGCCGGATAAAAGGCCGGATTTCTGATAAAAGAAAGGAGAGGATTGTGTGGAGATTGTAACTGATATTTGGTTTTTAGTTTATCCCAGAGAGATAAGAAGTGTTTAGTTATGGGATTATGAATTTTAAAGCGGTCTTTAGGATCAAGCCATAATAAATTTGATATTAATAGAGGGTCATTTTCTGAAGCTTCTATAAATACCCATAATGGGATTTCCTGTTTTGCATGGTATTTGGACAGACTGGCCAAATGTGCTGCTCTGTAGTAGTTAGAAAAATTAGGGTATCCCAGGCCTCCTTTATTTTTGGGAAGATGTAGTGTGTGTATAGGTATACGTGGTTTAGAAGAGCCCCATATAAACGAAGTTGCTCTTTTTTGTACTATTCTCAAAAAATAGGAAGGAATTGGAATAGGGAGGACTCTGAATAGATAAAGCAATTTGGGTAGAATAGTCATTTTGATTGCATTAATCTTCCCTATCCAGGATAAAGGAAGTTGCGACCATTGTTTTATTAGATTTGTGATCTGTCTTAATACAGGAGGATAATTGGTTGAGAATAAGTCAGAATGAGATGCTGTTAAATGAATTCCAAGATATGGGATTGATTTTTCTGCCCATGTGAATGGGAGTGCAGCCCTAGCCGGGATCAATTCCATGTTTGTGAGTGAAATATTAAGCACTAGGCATTTCTTAGGATTAATCATAAGGCCGGATAGGGCTGCAAATCCATCAAGAGCTGGTATTAAGTTAGGACCAGAGACCTGTGGTGATGATAGAAAAAGTAATATATCGTCTGCAAATATACATAATTTGTGTGTAATACCTCCTACTTCAATGCCAGTTATAGTTTGGTTTGTTCTGATGTATTGGGCCATGGGTTCGAGTATAAGGGAAAATAATAAGGGAGATAATGGGCAACCCTGTCGGGTACCTCTTTCGATATTAAAGGCTTCAGATTTGTATCCAGCATATTTTATATAGGCTTTGGGTTTATTATATAATGCTTTGATCCATGTTAAAAAGTGGGGTCCAAAACCCCATTTTTGTAATGAATATTGCATATATTGCCAGGATACTGTGTCAAATGCCCTCTTAATATCGAGAGATAGAAAACATAAAGGGATTTTCCGTTTTTTAGCAATATGTGCCAATAACACTGCCCTGCGTATATTATCGCCTGCCTGTCTATTTGGCATGAAGCCTACTTGATCTCTATGTATTAATTTTCCTATAATGCTATTGAGGCGTTTTGCTATTATTTTTGCTAATAATTTAATATCAAGGTTTAACAGAGAGATAGGCCGATAATTCACACAGGAAGTATCACCAGAAAGGGGTTTTGGGATCATACAAACAATTGCCATTAGTGTTTCTTGCCGAAAAGAATGTCCATCTAGAAGTTTGTTAAAAGTTTCAGTGAGAATGGGAGAGAGTATTTCTGAGAATGTTTTATAGTATAAAGCCGAGTAGCCGTCTGGGCCTGGTCTTTTGTTAAGTTTTAGGTCTTTTATGGCGTTAGCAACTTCATCTATAGTTATAGGCTCATCCAAACTGCTTTTTTGATTCTGAGATAACTCAGGTAAGGTTATTTTTGAGAAGAAGGATTCAGCCTCTGTAGGATTAAATTCATTGTTTGTCTTGTATAAAGTTGCGAGATGTGAGTGAAATTTATGGACTATTTTAACTGGATTACAAGTGTAAACATTTTTTGATAATTTCAAACGTATTGGTTTGAAAGATTTGTTAGTTGAATTTAATGCCCGAGCCAAATATGTACCTGGTTTGTTTGTATTCATGTAGAAATTGTGTTTGGAGCGTTTGAGGGATTTATCAACTGACTCAGTGAGAAATAGATCGTATTCCAATCCAGATTTTTCCAGATGAGATTTTGTACTCTGAGATGGATTATCTTGAAATGATATGTAGGCTGCATTAAAATTGAGTTCTAGTTTTTTTGCTAGATTTTTGCGTTCCCGTTTAAATAGTGCCATTTGTCTTTGTATTGTACCACGCAAGACAGGCTTATGAGCTTCCCACAGTGTTATTGGGGAGATGTCTGTTGTATTATTAATTGATATGTATTCCTTTAAAGCTTGTTCAATGGCCATCTGATGTAGTGGGTGTTTGAGCATTATGTCCGGTAAGTACCACGTTGGGTCATGCGCTTTTGGTATGGCTGAGGCTATAGTAGTGTATACTGCATTATGGTCAGACCACGGAATCGGAATTATATCTGATGCAATAATTTCTGGTATCATTCCTATTGTTAGAAAAATATGATCTATTCTGGTGAGGGTTTGATGAGGGTGCGAGAAATAAGTGAATTTCTTTTTCATTGGGTTACTTTCTCTCCATGAATCTACCAGATTGTATTTGGAAAGAAGTTGAGAAAAAGGTAATCTAGAGGTTATTTTGGATGGTGTAAAAGGTGATTTATCTAGAAATGGGAGAAGGACCTGGTTCGAATCCCCACACATTATCACTGTTCCTATTTTGTGTGTATTAATCACTTGTAATATATGTGAGAGGAATGGTGTAGGTTGTTTGTTAGGAGCGTAGTAGGAAATCACCGTGATTGCTGTATCCATTATATAACCCATGAGTAGCAGGTATCTACCTTCTGGGTCTTTAATTTCTGATGATAAGGTGAATGGCGTGGATCGGTGAAATGCAATTAGAGTTCCCCTTTGCTTGGTACAGGCAGAAGCTGTGTAAATTTGTTGATAAAAAGGAGAAATATATTTTGGAGTAGAATCTTTGGTGAAGTGTGTTTCTTGGAGGCATACTATGTGAGCCTTCTTGTTATGGAAAGTACGGAAGGCTTTGGTCCTTTTTTGAGGGACATTTATTCCCTGAACATTCAGGGAAAGTATATTCAGTGGTGCCATGGCGATAGATCAAATAGTTTGGACTTACTTTTTGTTATGCAGA
Source organism: Aquarana catesbeiana (assembly GCF_042186555.1). NCBI lineage: Eukaryota > Metazoa > Chordata > Amphibia > Anura > Ranidae > Aquarana > Aquarana catesbeiana. The sequence continues at coordinate 278,619,489 of NC_133328.1, read as the reverse complement.
GCTGACTGCGCAGATCAACCTGTGTGGACTGAAGAGATGAATAGATAGAAAAGAAACCAGTGAATTCTGGAGTAAAGAGTAAACAAAAAACATAAGAGATTAGATGATACACTGTATAAATTATTTTTTGCAAGTAATCACAATTTACCCGTGAAAGAGAATAAATATCTCTCTCAGGGGAATAAGTGCCTTCGTCACACTCCCACATAATATGATTGGGAGAATGAGGAGGGCTAATGGGGGTACACAGATCTTCCGCTTACAGGAGAGAAGTGCTATGTCAAAAGACATCAAAATGATGTTTCATTAATTGGAGTGCAGAATATAGTTTTTGTTGAAATTATTTATTCCAGGGTGGTTGTATATGGTTAGTCTTGCCCTAGGCTAAATAATTCAGTTAGAAAGGTACTGTTAATAACATTGGTATTGATGAAGATAGTTTGAATTATTTTGGGATTTTAACCCTTTTAGAGTAAACAATTACATATTTTATTCATATGCAACTGTTTAGAAATGTTAACTCATAAAATTGAGGTTGTATTGCTTCAGATTAGAATAAACAAAAACATAATTCTAGGAACTAGTTAGGTAATAATATATTTGTTTTAAGAAAAGAAAGAAAAAGCTTCCATTACTTCTGGATTATTGAACATATTTGTCCTAAAAAGTAATAAATCTATTGTTATTACCTGATAATATATAACTGAACAAGAATTTCCTTATTTCACTTATATATTCTAAGGCTATATGAATCAGAAGTAATAAGAAATATAACTGGAATGTAACATGATCCCACACAGTGTGTGACTATCAGAATGCAGTTACATTCAGTTATAAATACAGGTTTTTTATAGAGAACCATCTCTTAGTATAATAAATGAAGAGATATCAGGAATTAGGATGTCAGTCCATTGAATCTTCTTGGTCCATGGATGATGTGGCATAACGGCCTCTTTTGTGAGAATGATGATTCCCATTTTGTTCTGAAATTTTCTGGGTGCTGCCTGAAGGTGAAGATGATGCCATTCTTCTGCGTGTGGGAGTGTTGCTGCTTGTGGGTTCTGTCAGATTTAATTTTAAAAGGGTTTGTTGTAGTTCATCTGCTGATCTGCTTCTGTAAATTGTACCTTGGTAGTTAAATCTGACTGAAAAGGGGAAGCCCCATTGATACATAATGTTGTGGCGTTGCAGTTCCATTAGTTGGGGTTTCATGGATCGTCTTTTAGTAATAGTAAGTTGGGATAGGTCAGCAAAAATTTTATAATTGTGTCCTTGAAAATTAAGTTCCTTTTTTTCTCTTGCAGCAATTAGTATTTGTTCTTTCATTCTGTAATAATGAAATTTTGTGATTATATCACGTGGGGGTCCATCTTTCTTTTTGGCTGTGAGGGCTCTGTGTACTCTGTCCAGTTCTAAACGTTCAATAGGGATATCTGGCTTTAGTTCTTGTAATAGAGCAGTAATAGTAGATTGCAGGTCTGTCACAGTTTCAGGTATTCCCCTTATGCGCAAGTTTGAACGTCTGGCTCTATTTTCGTAATCTTCGAGCTTAGTTTGAAGTATTAAATTCTCTTTTTTTAATTGTTCCAATTCTGTTATATTTTCTTGGGTTGTAATTTCAATTTCATCCATTTTTATTTCTAAGGCTGCGGTGCGGTTTTCCAGCTCTCTTATTTCTTTGGTTAGGCTTTTTGTTATTTGGTCTGAGGTTTGTTTTAAAGCCTTATGAAGCATCTTTTCAAATTGTAATAATATTACTGGGGATACTGAGGAGGCTTGTGGAGAAGTTTGTGAGAGGATTTGTTCTGTATCTGACTCAAATGGAGAGTCTTGCTGCGACATTTTCTGTCTGTGAGAGCGCCCTGATGCTGTATCTTGTGAGGTGACTGGAGCTGCTTCAGGTGCAGTGAGTGCCTGTGAGCTCTTTGTGAGGTGATTTTTATTTCTGCCACGGTTTCCTCCCAGTACCATATTTCCTGCCCAAACTTTCACAGTTTGTTCCCTGGGGCAAAAAGGTTCAAATGGATACCTTTTGAGCCTGCAGGCTCCGCTTTGTCCTTCTCTTCTCTCCTCAGCGGTGTGGAGCTCTAACAATGCATGTCTGCTCTGCTAGGCTCCGCCTCCTGCCCCCCTTGATCTAATATTTCACAGCAGGGCCCTGTGAGGGCTTAAAGTGTTGTGGCCACAATAACACCTAAGGCCCAAATTTCTGCTAAGTATATAGGGACAACAGGAAGTGAGATGAAATCTACCCCTATGAAGGGAAATTCTCTCCTGTAAGAGTTAATATGGGAAAAACATTTCTCCTTTTCACTGATGCTTTATCACCAATCCTTGTTTCACAAAAAAAAACACATTTTCAAAAAACATTTGTCATTGGGACAAAAAGTGAGGTGAAATCTTCTGAAGAGGAGCACAGACAGCAAAACAAATGTCACAGGGGTGATAACCCTTCCCTATGTTTTCCAAAAAGCTTAAAATAGATTTTTTGGCTGGAGCTAAACACGTTAAAAATGTACCAGTTCAAAATTACAAACAGATTCTACTTAACAACAAACCTACAGTCCCTGTCTTGTTTGCACCGCCTGTATACTGCTGTTCAGAGTATATAGGGCCTGGGGGCCCCACACCTTTCCTTTTTTTAATTTGGGTGCTGGGTTCCCCTTAATATCCATACAAGACCCAAAGGGCCTGGTAATGGACATGCCATTTGTCTCACTGATTTTCATCCATATTGCCAGGACCCAACATTACATTAAAGCCGCAAGCAGTTTTAAATTACTTTTTTCCTTTAAAAATGACATTTTGTGCAGGGACTGTTCTAAGCATGGGAAACACGTGCCACTTTACAGGCATACTATAGACACGCCCCAGGTATGATATTTAAAGGAATATTTCACTTTTTTTTTTTTTTACTTTGAGCATCATTAAAATCACTGCTCCCGAAAAAACGGACATTTTTAAAACTTTTCTTTGCATGGATACATGTCCCCTGGGGCAGGATCCGGGTCCCCAAACCAAACAAAATTTTTTTTTTTGTCCTTCATACATATTTGCCTTCACTTACCTCCCCAGCATGCTCTCCTGGGCCTATATTCACCTCGTGTAGTCACTTAACAATGTATTTTGTCAGCTCCATAGTAGTGCTTTACCCTAAATACCCCCTAAAATGTGTAAAATTGTGATGTGTGCTTAAAATTCAGGCAGAGTTCCAGAGGCTTTATTTTTGGGTTCACAAAATCATTTGGAACCCTTCCTCCCCCCAACTGCTAACTCAGCTGATAACAATCCTCTATCCTCAATCCTCTATCTGCTGACTTTGCCACACCCATACACACTATACCCACCTCTTTTGTGGTCAGATTTATGGATGAATTCCCCAAAGCATGTAGTGCAAGGGCCTGCCTGAATACTTTTAAATGGTACTGTTTAAAGTTTTTGTATCCTATTATTATCTTGATAGGTAATAGCAGAATGTAAAAATGTGCTCAAATGTGTACAGTGTGTATTTATCTCTTTGTATTATGACATTTCTTACCTGTCCAGTGGGCTGCCAATAGTGTAAGTAAGGAGGGGCTGGCCAAAGTAATATACATTATTTATGCATTCATCTCTCAATGAAGTGGAGAGGCTTACCTGTCCAAAACATATCCCCCCCATAAAATTTTCCAAATGGCCCATGGGGGGGGGAATCTGATAGGTGGACCTTTATACCTTTGTCTTTAAATACTCCCTAAAATAAATGTTATACTGATGTTGGCCAAGAATGTTTGTGTCTAATCTGCTTTAAATGTTTATGTGCAAAATGAATAATTTATTTTTCTTGTTTGACCCCACAGTTTCCTTCAAAGCCACAGGAATGGCAGACTGTGGCCTTCCACTTTGCCCAGCGGTGGGACTTTCCTAACTGCGGAAGGGCAATTGATGGGAAACACATCCACATCATCCCACCACTCAACTCGGGGTCATACTATTACAACTATAAGGGGTTCAATAGTATTGTGATGTTGGCGGTGGTGTTGGCTACTTATGAGTTCCTGTATGTGGACATGGGGAAGAATGCCCGGATGTCAGATCGTGGAGTCATGACCCAAACGGAGTTCTACAGGTGTCTCCAGCTTGGGCTTGCCACCTCCAGAAGACAATGTGGAAGGACTCCCATTCGTCTTTTTTGCGGATTAAGCGTTTGCGCTGGGGGACCATCTTATGCGGACATTCCCTATGAGGACCCTCACCCCGGACCAGAGGGTTTTTAATTACCGGCTGGCCAGAGCCAGAAGAGTGGTGGAGAACATGTTTGGAATAATGGCCAGCCAGTTCAGCCTATTTCTTACACCCATACACATGGCGTAGTATAAACTCAATCATATCATCCTGGCTTGCTGTGTTCTCCACAACTTTTTAAGGAGAAATTCTGCAAACTATGCTGGCTCAGTTGGGCCTGAATCCGGAATTCATGTAAATGAACCAACCCTAACGGCGCTTGAAGCTGGACGTCGTGGCTTGCCCCCTGAGTGCACGCGAGGTCCGTCTAAGATACCTTGAATACTTTGCGGGTAGGGGGCCATCAATATGCCAGACAATTTCTGAGACCTTTTTAAAATAAAATACAAATTTAAACTACGAAAATATTTGCTGACATTTACTGCTTCTGCTTCTTTTAGCTGACCCTGACATAAATTTGGGGTGTCCTGAAAATGGCGTGATTGTGTAAGATTAGAAAGCACTGTTGGGTGTTATTTACTAAAGGCAAAGACACTTTGCACTACAAGTGCACTTGAGCCTGCACTGAATCTACACTTGTAGTGCAAAGTGGATTTGCCCTTAGGTAATAACCTCCATTGTCACAGAAAACACCAATTTTACCACACCCAAAGTTTTGGAGCATTGAAAGAAGAATCCACACATTCTTGATCATCAATCTTTTTAATACCAGCACAATCACATGTGCATTTATAAAAGGTTTTTAAAACAAACCAACATGTTTGTTGTATAACAATTATTTGGGTCACATTAATAAAAGTAGAAATGTCCTTTTAAGGTAAAATAGGCATGTTTCAAACCAACAAGAAATACACAAATCTGGAACTTAGTTAGAAATTGAAGGCAATATCAGACATGAGTATTTAGAAACTGTGTTTGATATTGCATTCAGCAGATGGGGTGAAGTCACCCCTGGAAAAGCCAAATTTTGAAGATGCACACAAATTGCCAAATGTCAACATGTGCTAGCTGCCATCACGGGGGATCGAGGGACGTGTTTTGTGGGTGCAACCCCTTACAAAACACATACATTGATGGCAGATGGCAGATAGCACATGTTGACACACTGTGTGCATCTTCAAAATTTGGCTTTTCTCGAATATGTCAAAAAATGAGAAAAATTTTGTACGTAAAAAAAGCACAACAAAGTAAGGGATTTGGAGGTGTTTTAAACTCTCCCTAAAACATCAGTGATGTTCTTCATTTTGTTTTGAACATCATTGATGTTTTTCTGGATGTTTTCCAAGTCCCTATTACACACCATGATCTCCCCGATCAGGATCTGGGCACTTTCACTGGTGAAATGACCTTGATCCACAACATCACGATCACCTAAAAATATAGAAACAAAAAAAGACCATGTATTATAAATATGCCGGCATCCATCTCTTACCTGAGCCTGTGGTCGCAGACACTCACCTGTTGTGGTGACAATTTCCACCACATCTCCCTCCTCCTGCTCCCCTTGTTGGCTTTGGTGGATTTCCCCTTCTTCCTGAGGTGGGGGGTCTGTTGTCTCCTCTGATGAGTGGTGTCCTCTGAGTCTTTTCTCCCCTATGTAAAAAAAAAAACGTATACTTAGCACACAGATATTTGATGGCAGAAATAGGAATATGAAACATTGCTTGGAAGTGGGATACAATTGTCTGTTTTGGCAGAGTTCCAAGATGAAGAAATATTTATTTACTTTGTCAAGCTTGAATACTTACCTGTTTTGTACAAGCTTCACAGATGCAGACACCCCTATAGTATACTTTTAAATGGTATACCTGTGTGGGCCCCCTAATAAAAAGGGTGTTCTGTAGTCCCACACTAATGCTCCAGCGTCCAGATGTGTAAACAGCTGCTGAGTGCCCTCTCCTTACACAGAATCTAGTTTGCATTTCATTCTAGTTACAAACCCATCTAGACAACAAAATGTAGTTAACAGAAGTATGCCTAAAAAAATGTTTAGAACTGCATCTGGACAAAACATGGTGTTTTCTAGGCCGAACAAACGAATAATGTGCCCATGAACATGAAAGTTGCCATTTTAAACTGTACAACAGTTAAGAAAAGCACATGGAGCAGCACGAACTTAATAAAATAATGAACAGGAACACAGCACAACTACTTACTTTTTTGCAGCACTCTCCTGATCCTTCTGTACTGCTCATGCTCCCTTAATTTGAGGTCCGACCACCGCTTCCTCAGTTGATCCTTGGATCGTCGTACCCCAAAATTCCGGTGCAGACTCTTGACTACTTTCACCATGATCTTGGCCTTTCTGACATTGGGGTTGGGGTAAAGTCCATACTTCCCGTCATAGTCATCCTTCTTTAGGATGTCCATCATCTCCAACATCTCCCCAAAGGACATATTTGAGGCCTTAAATCATCTGCTCCGGGATCGGGACGTTTCTGGCTCTGGGCTTTGTTGGTGTAATTATCAGACACCTGCTCTGTCTCTGCCATGTGCTCTCCCCCACTGCGCTGAACGAGAAGGGACGGGGAATAGACTAGAAAGAACATCAGGGGCAGGCGGAGTTTCACGCATGTGCAGTGTATATAAAGCGTAACACGCGTGCGTAGTACGTACGATCTGTGAGCGGAGGAAGGAGTATCAGAGGCGCCAATCGTGATAACGAAGGTAAGATTTAAACTTGGACCTATACTGCTTATAGATTGAGGCCTATATTGGGACAAGATTACCAGACTTTAGCCTGACATTAGGGTTTGTCTTGTGTATTGCAGATAAAATGGATGGCTTCAATGATCACAACTTCCTCCCCCTGTTCATAGACAAATACAAGGAGCTGCCCTGTCTGTGGCAGGTCAAACACCCGCTATATAATCATAAACAAAAGAGGCAGGCAGCGCTGGAGAAACTGGTTGCCGTGGTCCCCACGGCAACCATCCCCTATTTAAAAGCCAAAATTGGTGGCCTGATGAGCACTTGTCTTAGGGAGCGCAAGAAGGTCACGGATTCCCAGAGATCAGGAGCTGCAGCAGATGACATTTATGTCCCCAGGCTCTAGTAATATGAGAGACTGCGATTTCTGTCAGACCAGACTGAAGTCAGGGAATCCCTCTCAACCCTACCTTCCACTCTTCCTTCCACCCTATCTTCCACCCCAGCTGAGGCTTTTGATGTCCAACCTGGGATTTCCAGCCAGGAAGAAGTGGAGGAGCCCAGCTGGAGCCAGGTATAGCATTCGTCTACAGATTTCTGGTCAATAAATAAATGATGTTTACTAGATGTTATTATTGATCACTAATTGATGTTTTAATAAAGTGTTTTACATATCAATAGACAATAGTGGAAAAAAACAATTTGGACAAGAATGAAAAATGCTGGGCTCAGAATGATAGTCTGTTATATTTGTTAACATTCAATTTGCAACAGTCATGAGATGAAAATTGTGTGTGACTGATGAAGAAAAAACTAAAACTATGTCCCTTTTTCATACACAGGAAGATCTCAGCCAGGAGGAGGCTGTGGAATGTGGCACACAGGAGGAGGCTGTGGAATGTGGCAGCCAGGAGGAGGCGGGGGTTAGTGGCAGCCAGGAGGAGGTGGGGCTAAGTGACAGCCAGGAGAAGGCCGGGCCCAGTAGGAGCCTGACAGAATCACAGGTCCCTCCCCTCCGCCTTTCAAACAAAAGACCCAGGAAGGGGAGTAACATGCAGGATTCAGCACTCAGGCTGATTCAGGAGGCTTCTGCGTCCCTCAGAGCCTTCCCCAATCACGAAGAGGCCTTTGCCTGCATGGCTGCCACAAAACGGAAGGACATGCAGGAAGGGCAACGCCTCATGTGTGAGGACATTCTTTATAAAGCCTTAACTAAGGGGGTGAGGGGCGAAATTACACACAAAACTCACCTGGGTGAGTTGGACCATCCTCCTCCTCCTCCTGCCACAACTCCATCACCACAGACACAGTGTGGAAGGAAGCGTGGAAGGAAGATCAGAGAGTGATGGCCTGGGTTCAGTCTGGTCTGACAAAAGATGCAGGCTCTTGTATGACCACAGCCTGGGGACACAGATGTCATCTGCTGCTGTTCATGATTCTCTTGGACTTCTGGACCAGATTGTACTCCCTTATATATGGACTCCGCAGGCCACCAATTTTGCAGTAAAATAATTGATGTGTGCCCTGGGGGCCAAAGGCTTCGCCAATTTCTACAGCGTTGCCTCCCTCTTTGTTTGGTTATGAGCCCTTAATAAAGGAATTTTTGTTTCAATTACACTCGCCTATGTGTGTTTTCCTTCAAAAAGGACAGTTTGTTTGTGAGGAGGCAGGTACATTTCAAAAATACAATGTGAAATTAACAAGGGACACCAACACTAAGCAACCTCCTTGAGATTAAATAATACAAGATAATAATGGTGTTGTGGTAATTTGACACACAAAACACACACAAAAATATTCTGGAGTAAAAAATATATATATATTAAAAAAAAAAAAACAAGATCAGGCTTGAAAAAAATACAAACAAAAAAAAAAATTTTGGTCAGATGTGACAAATCAAAATATATTGATGAAATCACGATAAATAATACAGAAAGAAGTTTGTGAGAAGTCTGTGTGTATATGAGCAGCAAAACAACTTCATTCTTCTAGCATTATAAAGAAGTAGAGAGTGCACTACATTAAACAATTTAAAACATTGCAGCCTGACGAAAGTGCTCTATCCATTTCGAATGATAATTTTACCTGACCGAGCAGTTCCGTCTCGGAATTTATTCTGAGCATGCATGGCACTTTGTGCGTAGGAATTGTCCACACACGGTCGGAATTGACGCGATCGGATTTTGTTGTCGGAAAATTTTATAGTCTGCTCTCAAACTTTGTGTGTCAGAAAATCCAATGGACAAAGTCAGATGGAGCCCACACACGGTCGGAATTTCTAACAACAAGCTCCGGTCGCACATTTTCTGTCAGAAAATCCGACCGTGTGTACAGGGCATAAGGCCTCTCATCCATTATTGCCCCACCCTCAAAATGGGTTCCAGCAAATCATGCCCTTTGTGGAAGATATATTGAACTAAAGGTCACAAAAGTTAATTCCTCTACCAGGCTCAACTTTTAATTTCCTTTGAGCAGATGATCACACAGGACATCCATCCAATCCATCAGGTGTGGAGGGCAGTTGAATAGCCTACTGGTCTGATAATAACAACCTTGTGCATTCACAGGCTGGCTGTGAAATTGTTATCTACCTCAAATCAAAGTCCTTTCGAAGCCATATTGTTCTCATGTCCCATATGCATTAATATATATATTTTTTTCCAATATTACAAGAGGTATTAACTTTTGGGTCATTACGGAGGGCTAGGAGCCACTATTTACATCTGGTGGAAAAGAGATTTTTTTTTTTGAGCATTTAATTTAATTAATTTAGTAAAAGAAGAAAGGTACAAATATAGATTGGTACACAGCGTACTTGTGGTACAATAATGTAACATATAACAGGTTTAAGTCATATTTCCATAAGGTGATGCATAGCAGGTAGTAACTATCAGTGAATCATATTAAACAGAACCTTGTGTTCAACCATATTGATACAATTCTCATGGAGGGGGCCGTTTGGCCATCCATATTGACCAGATTTGGTCAAATTTAGTACAGGTAAGAGAATTTTTAACCAGTTGAAAGGGGGTGTAATACCACCGTCTGTGACCCATAGAACTCCCAAGCGTTAGGATGTATGCATAGTTTGGGAATGGAGTGTTTGGACAAAAGGTGTTGGACACTAGGGATGAGCCAAACACCCCCCGGTTCGGTTCTCACCAGAACATGCAAACAGACAAAAAGTTTGTGCGAACATGCGAACACCATTAAAGTCTATGGGACACGAACGTGAAAAATCAAAAGTGCTAATTTTAAAGGCTTATATGCAAGTTATTGCCATAAAAAGTGTATGGGGACCTGGGTACTGCCCCAGGGGACATGTATCAATGCAAAAAAAGTTTTAAAAATGTCCATCTTTTCAGGAGCAGTGATTTTAATAATGCTTAAAGTGAAACAATAAAAATGAAATATTCCATTAAATATCGAGCTGGGGGGGGTCCCCTTAGTCTGCCTGTAAAGTAGCGCATTTTTCCCATGTTCATAACAGTCCTGCAGCAAAATGACATTAATAAAGGAAAAAATGTCATTTAAAATTGTTCATGGCTGTAATGTATTGCAGGATCTCAGTAATATACATAACAAATCATTGAAAAAAATGGCATGGGTTCCCCCTCCCCAGTCTATTACCAGGCCATTTGGGTCTGGTATAAATATTAAGGGGAACCCTGTGCCAAAACGTAGAAAAAAAATGATGTGGAGTCCCTCCAAAATCCATACTAGACCCTTATCCGAGCATGCAACCTTGCAGACCGGAGAGCCCCCCCCTCCTGAACCGTAGCAGGCCACATGCCCTCAACATGGGGAGGGTGTTTTGGGGTCCCCCCAAAGCACCTTGTCCCCATATTGATGGAGACAAGGGCCTTATCTCCACAACCCTTGCCCGGTGGTTGTGGGGGTATGCGGGCGGGGAGCTTATCGGAATATGGAAGCCCCCTTTAACCAGTTCCCGACCGCTGCACGCTGATATACATTGGCAGAATGGCACAGGTGGGCAAATGGGTGTACCTGTATGTCCCTCTCTCCCCGTGGGCAGGGGGCGTGATAGCTACATTGTACCCCTACCCATTCACTCAAAAAAAGTGTCAAAAAAGTAAAAATTACAGGAGACAGTTTTGGACAATTCCTTTATTAAAAAAAAATGTCCCGCGATGTCCATCCATCTTCAATCACAGCGTTGACAGTCCTGAAACCCCCCCTGGAAAAACTCCGCCTCCATGGGAGGCATCCCGCTAACTGACGTCTTTTTGCTTTGACAGCTCTTATATAGCCAAGGGAGGGGCCACCTGCTGACGCAATCGAGTGACCCCACCCCCTTCTGATGTCATGTGACATCATATGACATAAGAGGGGGTGGGGTCACCCATTTACCTCACTGTGTGGCTCCACCCTTGACTATGTCAGAGCTGTCAAAGCCAAACGATGGCAGTCGGCGGGACGCCTCAAAGGGAAGTGACGTTTTTCCACTTGGTTTTTGTTTTGTTTTTTCAGGACTGTCGGCGCCATGATTGAAGATGGATGGACATCATTGGACACTTTTTGTTGGAATTGTTCAAAACTGTCTCTTGTCATTTTTACTTTTTTGACACTTTTTTTGGTAAAAGGGTAGGGATACAATGTACCCCTACCCATTCACATGTGGGGCTGGGATCTTGGGCCCCCCTTGTTTAAGGGGGCTTCCAGATTTTGATAATCCTCCACCCACAGATACCCACAACCACTGGGTAAGGATTGTGGGGATGAGGCCCTTGACCCCATCAACATGGGGACAAGGTGCTTTGGGGAGCACCCCAAAGCACCCACAATGTTGAGGGCATGTGGCCTTGCACTGTTCAGGAAGGGGAGAGGCTCTCTCGTCCCCCCACTTTTCCTGTGGCCTGCCAGGTTGCATGCTTGGATAAGGGTCTGATATGGATTTTGGGGGGGCCACCACTCCATTTTTTAAAAAATTTTGGCACAGGGTTCCCCTTAACCACTTCAATACACTATATTATATATACTACACTGCCTGATTATAGATTCTACACTGAATATCTAATCTATGCTAAATGCAGAGTATATACTAGGCTGTATATATATATATATATATCAAATACACTGCCTGTACTGACTGAATATAGATTCTACACTGAATATATATCTAATCTATGCTAAATGCAGAGTGTATATATATATATCTAGAAATCTATATATATATATATATATATATATATATATATATATATATATATATATATATATATAGAGATAGATACATATATATATATAGATAGATAGATACAGTATATATATATATTTATATATCACATACACTGCCTGCATGCCACTAACTAAGCTGCCTAATCTCTCTTCATTCATTACACTATACGTGTAAGCAGCAGCCTTGTATGGTATGGGGCATAGACTTAGCCCCCAAGCCATGATTGGCAAAAGACATCATGCCTTTGGCCAATTATGGCTCTCTCAGCAGAGCGTGCTGTGATTAGCCAAAGAGATCTCGCAGTGCATCATGGGGCGTTCCGCAGAGCTTGAATTTCCTGCGAATGCCCCATATGTTTGATTCATCTCTAAAGGATAGGTGTGTAGGCAAAGTGCAAGGATGTAGGAAGATTAAATTCCTCCTGTAGGGTGGTCCATGACTTGGTGCCAGAGTCATTAAGAAAATCTTGTACTTTGTTTAAACCGCGGAGGCAGAGTGAAAGTGTGTGAAGCATTGGAAGCATTGGTATCATGGCATTGAAAACTTGAAGGGGGAGTGTGAGGAGTTCAGACTGTGAACAGTCAGAGAAGTGGCAGAGCAAGGCTCTCCGTGCAAGGAGTGAGACTCTAATGGGAGAGGTAGGGCAAGCATGTCCCAAGTCTTCCAGATGTCTCTAATAAGTAAGGAGTGTAGGTCTCTGGTGAGTGAGAGATATGTTTCAACATCCAGCCAGAGTGGGTAATTTTTATTCCTGAACCGATGTTTGAGTTGGTCCATTAGCACCACCAAGTAGTAGTCTTGTAGTCCCATGCCTCCTACAGATTTATGTTTAGTTAGGATTGAGTGTGCGCATCTGGCCTTTTTGTTTTTTCATATAACTTTTTTTGGAATCGTGCCAGGGTTTTGAGGTAGGCTGGTGGGATTGGGACCATTAGTATGCAGAACAAATAAAGTATCTGGGGAAGAATTACCATTTTAAAGGCCGCTAATCTACCAGATCTTGTATGCTCCTGCTGTGACAAATTTGCTAGCTGATTTCTAAGTTTGGAGATGAGTGACATGAAGATAAAGAGTTAGAGTGGATCAGGGAGATTTATGAGGCTGTTAGGGGGATTCCTAAGTAAGGGATACCTTTTGAACTCCATGTGAATGGTAGTTGGGTTTCAAGGGTCTGACTTTCTGTAAGTGGAATTCCTAGGAGAGTAGCAAAGAAGGTGTTTGTGAAGTTTCAGCAAAGTGTAGGATATTCAGAATTCTTCTAGTCACGTCAGAGGATTGCCTGCCCCATATAAAGCACATCTAGTCGCTTTGAATGAGTGTCAGGATAATATTGGCTAGGCACCTCGCTAGCAATTTAGCATATATCTTAACATCTGTGCTGAGAAGTGAGATTGGTCTAAAATTTGCTGGAGTTGTGGGTTCTTTCCCTGGTTTTGGTATGGTGACAACATAATCCCTCGGCATCTCTGCTGGAAATGAGAAAGTAGAGGCTGCTTTGGTGCACACTGTGGTCAAGTGGGTGGATAGTAATAAGCTAATGGTTTTGTAGTATTCATTAGGAAGGCCATCCGGCCCAGGTGATTTGCCTTTGGGTAAGAATACTATAACCTTCTCGATCTCACAAGCGGTAAATGGAGAATTAAGGGAGCTGAGTTTGGCTTCTGTGAGCTAGGGGAGGTTAAGGTTTTCCAGAAATACGGAAATAAATTCAGTGGTAAGTTGAGGAGTCTACTGATCATTTTAGAAATTATATAGCTCATTGTAATAGTTTACAAACTGATTAGCTATTTCTTGGGAATTAACAACTCTGTTCTTAAGGATAGGATGAGTCAGATTGGCAATCCTAGCCTTACCTTGCATGCCTCTGAGTTTGTCAGCTAGAAACTTACCCGCCCTGTTCGCATTGGCGTAACATGCTAGTTGGACTAATAAAGTCCTCAGTTCCTCCCTAAGTTTGAGGAGAGAGTTCTCAGTTGCGAGTTTGGGTGTGGACTTATTGCTAATCTAAAGGTTGTGTATTTCTGTCAGAAGGGTATTAAGTTGGAGGTTAAGGCTTCGCTTAACCCTGGCTTCTTGTTGAATGGGCATCCCCCTTATAAATGCATTGTGGGCATTCCATAGAATGTGGGGTCCTCAACAGACTCAGCATTATGATGGAAGAAGTCTCAGAGATGCTAGGAGACTACTTTTGAGCTATTGGGTTCTTGGGTTCTTGTAAGAGTTTGACATTGCAGTGCCAGATAGGATTGGAGGGGGGGCAACCCGCTCTTCAATTACTATAGATATAGCAGCATGGCCTAACCAAGTAATATCTGAATAGGACACTTTTTACAATAGCCACTTGTCAGAGATAAACATGTCTATACGAGAGTATGTATGGTGTCTGGGTGAGAAATAAGTGTAATCTCTCTCACTGGTGTATTGTAGGAGTGGGATTTTAACCCCGCGGGGTAAACCTAAATGTGGGTCTATAGTGAGGTTAAAGTCCCCACATAGTAAGAGATGTCCATATTTTATAGTTCTGACACATTTGAGAAGCCTGCAGAGAAATCAGAGTTGATGTGAGTTTGGGGCATAAATGGGCCACTATAGTGTAAGGTTGGGAGTTTATATTGTAGGTGATGATGATATATCATCCATTATCATCTAGGATAGATTCCTGGAGGTGGAAGGCCAGTGCATCTCATATAGCAAGTAGTACTCCCCTCTTCTTCTCAGAGGTGTTTGACAAAAAAGATATGGGGATAGTTTTTGTGTAAGCATTTGGAAGGCTGGACATTTGGAAGTGAGTTTCCTGGACACTCAAGATATAGGCTTGGGCTTTGACTGCCTCTTTCCATAACAAAATTCTTTTAGCTGGATGGTTTAGGCCTTTAGCATTAAGAGATAATCATTTGATTGTCATGTTGGTGGAGTGGAGGAAGGGTGTGGTGTAGATTTTAGGAACTTACTGTGAAAGGAGCGAAGTAATACAACCAGTGGTGGGGCGGTGAGCATATGCATTGTCTCAGGCAGGCAGTCTTGATGACGGAGCAGACTTTGTGTAGTGCTTTGGATGGACCACTGATGAGGCAAAGAAAGTTCTGCAGGCAAGGGTCGAAGGTCCTCTCTAGCTTCGGTTGGTGTACCAGGAGAGTAGAAAAACAACAAGGTGAAACAAGAAACAACAAGAACAATAAATGCATAAGCACAAAAAGGAATCCACAGGGGGATTCAAGAGCAGTATACACTGCTGAGTGTATTGGAGGGGAAGCGGTGACATGGTCATTGTCAATCCATGACCGGGGAATATATTGATGATGCATTGAGGTTAAGAGTTCAGGAGCCTCCTTTAGGTGACTTTCCTTTTCTGTGATGAGTGCTTGTGGGTCATAACTTGTCAGTCAGAATGGTTGGTCAGTGGAGTGTGAGGTTCCAGAGGAGACATCTGTGATGATGCCCCATTGGCAGGGGGCTTTCAGGCCTTCATCTAGGGAGGACACTGAAATGGTGACCCCATTGCAAGTGATTGAGAGGGTGGCTGGATACTTCCATTCATGTGGAATTTGATGGATGTGCAGAGCCTTGGTGATTGTGGCTAAATTCCGTCTACACTGCAGTGTGTGCCTGGATAGGTCAGGGAGAAGTTGTAATGAATTGTATTGCTCCGGGCATTGTGTAGACTTCTGAAACACATCTAGAAGAAGTTCTTTGGTGCGATAGAAGTGAAGTCTTAGAAGGACATCTCTAGGAACTTCTTCTGCCAGAAAAGAGGGTTTTGGTACCCTGTGTACCTTGTCTATAGTGAGCTCTAGCTTTGACAGCGAGGTCGCTAAAGCAGAGAATAATTCATGCACATATTGCGGGAGCTGAGATACGAGCACAGTTTCAGAGACGCCCCTGATTGTTCCACCTCTAGGTCTAGGGATATTTTATATTTGAGCCACAGAATGTTGTCACTATGGGCATTGTGAGCATCTACCAGGGTGTTAAATGACATGGAGTATTCTCCCATTGTGTTTTCTGCATCTCTCCCCAAGACCTAGTACTTTAACCTGGCAATTCCACATTGCTGCAACCATATCGTTATGTAAGGAAGATCTTAGTAATATGAGCATGTCCTTTAACATGGCATTGGATATGGGTTTGTCCGAGGTTGGTAAACTTTAAATGGGGTCAGAGGCTGTGTGAATGCTGGTGGTCTTGGAGGCCTTAGGCCCACTCATCTCCATATTGGGGTTACAGGCCTTACTACAGGGAGAGGCCATGTGTGGCATGGACTTAGCTGGACTCCTGATGGTCAGTGTGGAGGCAGTAGATGATGATCCGCTGTGCAGGGGTGTTGATGCTGCGGCTTTCCCTACTTTGTGGTGCCAAGAATGTGGAGAGGCTAAGGCCACGACCTGCCCATTTGGCCGTGAGGCACGGGCCCCGCTGCCATTTTGTTGGAGCCTGTGGTAAACATATATAGATAAATTACACAGTTTAAAAATGTAAATGAGACTAGAACCATTAAAAGTGATATCTGAAGATCCATAAGACTTTATGAGGGAGGCACATTCCCACACATTCTGTGACTTTTATTCAGCTTGAGTGTACATAGACGTCTACCTTAAAAGCCTGATGCCATAAATTACATTACTACAGTCATTTTAAAGTGACATGCACAAGAAATGGTGCTATGTCACTTGGGGGATGCATTCTAAATATCAGCACAAATAGGTGAAAAGTAACAACAATAGTGACATAAAAACATGAAATATTATATGTGGTTCAAACATGCAGTATACATACAGTATATATATATATATATATATAGATATATACAGTGGGGACGGAAAGTATTCAGACCCCCTTAAATTTTTCACTCTTATACATTTATTATATTGCAGCCATTTGCTAAAATCATTTAAGTGCATTTTTTTCCTCATTAATGTACACACTGAACCCTATATTGACAAAAAAACAGAATTTTTGACATTTTTGCAGATTTATTAAAAAAGAAAAACTAAAATATCACATGGTCCTAAGTATTCAGACCCTTTGCTCAGTATTTAGTAGAAGCACCCTTTTGATCTAATACAGCCATGAGTCTTTTTGGGAAAGATGCAACAAGTTTTTCACACCTGGATTTGGGGATCCTCTGCCATTCCTCCTTGCAGATCCTCTCCAGTTCTGTCAGGTTGGATGGTAAACGTTGGTGGACAACCATTTTTAGGTCTCTCCAGAGATGCTCAATTGGGTTTAAGTCAGGGCTCTGGCTGGGCCATTCAAGAACAGTCACGGAGTTGTTGTGAAGCCACTCCTTCATTATTTTAGCTGTGTGCTTAGGGTCATTGTCTTGTTGGAAGGTAAACCTTTGGCTCAGTCTGAGGTCCTGAGCACTCAGGAGAAGGTTTTCATCCAGGATATCACCGTACTTGGCCACATTCATCTTTCTCTTGATTGCAACCAGTCGTCCTGTCCCTGCAGCTGAAAAACACCCCCACAGCATGATGCTGCCACCACCATGCTTCACTGTTGGGACCGTATTAGACAGGTGATGAGCAGTGCCTGGTTTTCTCCACACATACTGCTTAGAATTAAGGCCAAAAAGTTCTATCTTGGTCTCATCAGACCAGAGAATCTTATTTCTCACCATCTTGGAGTCCTTCAGCTGTTTTTTAGCAAACTCCATGCGGGCTTTCATGCTCTTCTCCCCCGATAGCTCAGTTTGGCCGTACGGCCAGCTCTAGGAAGGGTTCTGGTCATCCCAAACATCTTCCATTTAAGGATTATGGAGGCCACTGTGCTCTGTGCCACTGTGCAGCAGAAATTTTTTTGTAACCTTGGTCAGATCTGTGCCTTGACACAATTCTGTCGCTGAGCTCTTCAGGCAGTTCTTTTGACCGCATGATTCTCATTTGCTCTGACATGCACTGTTAGCTGTAAGGTCTTATATAGACAGGTGTGTGGCTTTCCTAATCAAGTTCAATCAGTATAATCAAACACAGCTGGACTCAAATGAAGGTGTAGAACCATCTCAAGGATGATCAGAAGAAATGGACAGCACCTGAGTTAAATATATGAGTGTCACAGCAAAGGGTCTGAATACTTAGGACCATGTGATATTTCAGTTTTTCTTTTTTAATAAATCTGCAAAAATGTCAACAATTCTGTGTTTTTATGTCAATATGGGGTGCTGTGTGTACATTAAGGAGAAGAAAAAATGAACTTAAATTATTTTAGCAAATGGCTGCAATATAACAAAGAGTGAAAAATTTAAGGGGGTCTGAATACTTTCTGTCCCCACTGTATTTAACTAGATATAGATATATATCTATATATCTATATATATATAGATATATATCTATATCTATATAAATATATATATAGGGATAGATAGATAGATAGATAGATAGATAGATAGATAGATAGATAGATAGATAGATAGATAGATAGATAGATAGATAGATAGATAGATAGATAGATAATTTACATATTTATATTTATTAACATAGCTATAGATAATTGATAGATTAATTGACAGATTATTGCAAATTATGTTATTTAAATAAGAATATATTTTTGCCTAGATAAATTAAATAAGTTTACACACGCTGCAAGAGAAATTAGTAATATAATAATTTGCTGTGTTCCCTGGACATCAAGAACAATATTAGAATATTAGACCCCTTTGGGTTATATTCATAGTTTGGTCTTTTGTCTGTTGTTGCAAACACTGAAAGTTAATTTCCGTTTTTATTATACACTAGCATTTGTATAAGAAAACAAAAGTTTGTACATAAAATGCATTTGGAAACATTTGTCATTATTCTCAACGGTATGCAATTTCTGCCAGATAATGTTGTAATATAGAATGGCATTTTTAGATACATTGTATTTCAATGTATTTTTAATGAATATGTATTTAAGCCAAATAATGATTTTATTTTTTCCCGTCTAAACATAATATATTATTCTGTAAATATTGTTTTCCTAAAATAAGTTAAAATTACATCCATTTTTTTAAGCCAGTTTGAACACACAAAAAAATAGAGACTATAGTATAGTTAATTCTGAATGTTTAATCCAGCTAGTAATCTAAGGATGTAGGTCAGCTCTAGGTGGTTAGGGTACATGCACATATGAAAACATAGTTTTATTTGTGAAAGCTGACATTATCAAAGACAAATGGTGTGACAATAATTACAATATGTTATCCACAATAAAAAGTAAAAGGGTGACTTAACACATGGGCAAAGCACTGTAACCATACAATATATATCACTCTCAAGAAATTGGTAAAATGTCCAATCAGACTGTGTTCACAATTATGCCTTGATGCACAGATGTCATGTCAGGGAGTTAACAGCAGTTAATGTGGTCCATTACTGTTGTACATGGTTAGTTCTGCAGTGTGTCATAAACATATTCTATATAATTTCCGAACACACACATAATAAAACTATGTCTCTGAGTTAGAAATGTTTCTTGGAGAGCCTGAACCCTGTCCACCTTTAGGCAATCCCTGAAAACTCATCCATTCGGAGTAGCCTATCCCACCTTCACCTAAATAATACGTCTACCTTCTCCATCAGCTCATACCTCACAGTTATTACCTTTGTAACACTTTACCCTCCCTTTTAGATTGTAAGCTCCCACAAGCAGGGCCCTCTTAATCCTGTTGTATTGAATTGTTTCATAACTGTACTGTCTTTCTTTATATTGTGAAGCATTGAACAAACTGTTGGTGGTATATAAAACATGTATAATAACAATCTCTTTCCTGACTGCAGACCTCCTGTGTGGGGTGCAATGAACACAATGAACTCCAAAAGGTGCAGGAATATATGGGGTTAGTAATAAAAAAAAAATACTATAGTATAGCAAACATTCTGATAAAGGAATCACCATTACAGAATATGGGAAATCTTAAGAAAAGAAACAGCAAATCAGTGTACACATGAGGTTAAACTAGTGCAAAAATACCTTCATTCCAGAACAAACTCCAAATCAGGTTAGACCATACAGTTATCTTACTGATGATGTTAATAGAAAAAAATAATAATAGCACAATACTCTTCTAATTTAACCACTTCGGCTCTCAAACCTGTACATCTCTATGCCTAAGTTTTACATTTCTTTATGGGTCTGTTTGTTTAGCAATAGCATTGTCATTACTTAAGATAACAAAATATTACATCTATCATTTTTTTTTTTTTTTAGGAGAAACAAGGTTTTTCCTGGTGATATTGTTCTGCAATTTTTTTTTTAATTTTATATGAAATCTATTGCCAAAAATTATAGCAAAACAAAAAACAAGTTTTTTCAACAGTATTAGTTACTACTGTAGGCAAGAAGTTTACCTTTTATTATCAAATTTATCCTGTTTACAGTAATACTAAAATGATGGTTTTGGTACAAAGCATTGCAAACTTACACTGAGCAAAATTATAAACGCAACACTTCTAAAAGATCTATGACTTTTTCTATGTACACAAAAGGCCTTTTTTTCTCAAATATTGTTCACAAATCTGTCTAAATCTGTGGTAGTGAGCATTTCTCCTTTGCTGAGATAACCCATCCACCTCACAGGTGTAGCATATCAAGATACTGATTAGACAGCATGATTATTGCACAAGTGTGCCTTAGGCTGGCCACAATAAAAGGGCAGTTTTACTGTATTGGGGGGGGTCAGAAAATCAGTCAGTATCTGGTGTGACCAGCATTTGCCTCACGCAGTGCAGCACATCTCCTTTGCATAGAGTTCATCAGGTTGTTGATTGTGGCCTGTGGAATGTTGGGCCATTCCTCTTCAATAGCTGTGCGAAGTTGCTGAAAACTGGCAGGAACTGGAATACACTGTCGTATACGCCAATCCAGAGCATGCCAAACATGCTCATTGGGTGACATGTCCGGTGAGTATGCTTGCCATGCAAGAACTGGGATGTTTTCAGCTTCCAGGAATTGTGTACAGATCCTTGCAACATGGGGCTGTGCATTATCATGCTGCAACATGAGATGATGGTCGTGGATGAATGGCACAACAATAGGCCTCAGGATCTCGTCACGGTATCTCTAAAATGGGAATTTACCCCCAAGAGTAAAGGGGCTTTCTAGGCAGCGAACAGCAATGCAGATATTGCCTGGTTTAAAAGGTAGCTTTATTAAACATAGGACATTAGAGTAAAAAACATGAACTGTGTACATAAAGTTGTAAAAAGCATAAGAGCATGTACAAAGCTATACATAAATTATGCAATACAAAAGCGCTTGGGTAGTGCTGACGCGTTTCAACCCCATAGGGTCTTCTTCATAGGAAATTGTCATGAGAGGGTTTACCCGTTGGTGGCGCTATCGGTCTCTTGGATCGCAGTACCAGTGTCCATCAGCAGGTGTCTTCCAACACTTAGGACCTGCAGTAAAAGGTCTCTCGTGCTGGTGGCACTGTTGCATCCTTGGGCCGTAGTACCGGTGTCAACCAGCGGGTGCACTCTGGCAGTGTGGAGCAAACAGCACACACTGCGCTCAGCTGTGACATGAGGTCAATTACCACAGCCTTATAAATACCCGGCAAGCCCTCATAGGCTTGCCTTGGTATCTCTCTCCCTGTATTCTGACCTTGCTGCCTGTTATTTTGACCTTGAGCCTGCATCTGCCTTGTCCTGACCTGATCTGATCCAATCCCTATCCTGAGGCCTTCCTAGTCCTGTCCCTTCTGTTCCTGGTTACCTTGGAGCCCTGCCCTGAACCCCATCCATCCATCCTCTCCCTGTCCTGTTCAGTTTCCCGTCCTTACCCTTCTGCTGACTTCCCTGTGTATGACCTTGGCTTGGCTTTGTTTACGATTACGGTATCTCCATTTACTTGTATATATTGTTGTTTGTAGCGGGTTGTTGTGTTGGTTTTGCACTGTTTATATATATTGTTGTTTGTAGTGGGTTGTTGTGTTGGTTTTACACTGTTTATATTCCTTTTACTTATCACTTGTTAATAAACACCATTATTTCACTTACATGTGTTTCTGGTCTCCTCTGTGCAGTCCACACAGTCTGGTCAATTAGATACCCTGACAGTATACCAAGGCCATCCCTGACCAGACGTGGCTGCACTGAGAAACCGTCCTGTTACGGTGGGCGCGCAAAATGGACTTTGATGAAATTGTCTATTATTCTCTGCTGGCGGCAGAGGATAATGAATATTGTTGTCAGACTCTTAAAGATTGGACCCATGACCAACTGCTGGAAACGATACAAACAGCCCATTTACTTGTAGATCTAGGTCATGCGTTATTTGAGGATGTTCAGCCTTTGATCCAATTATGTACAAAGTCAGCCTTGTCATGCACTCCCGAAGGTAGTGACGATTTCTCCCCTCCTTTCAGTTGTGACCAGGTTGAATCCCTGGTATGGTTGTTAGAGGATGATCCGGCTTTCTTTGATGAACATTATTCCGCTTGTTCCCAGCAGGTGTTATCCGATTGCATTTATTCAGTACAATCTCTGGTTAGTCAGGCTGTGTGTGAATCAGCGTTTGTTCAACCTTTGCTGCAGGCATGGTCAGATCTCCTGTCTTTAGCTAAGCCACAATATTCCAGCCCTGCCATTAATCATCTGCCTTCCAAAAGATCTATCTCCCCGTCACCTATGGCAACCTCAGCTACAACCCAGTTTAATCAGTTCCCTACCAAATACTACCACCCAGTCTCCAAGTGTCGCACCTATCCTGCCTTCAATCCACCTGTCTCTTCTCCTCCACCTGTAACAGTCCCACAAAACCCTTCTCTAGCTACAGTTCCTTGGTCTTCCTTCTGCCCAGCTACTTTCTTTTCTTACAGCCCTGCACCTACATACAAGACTGCACGGGCTAAACCAAAAAAGAAACAAAAATTCTTCCCGACCCACACCATCTTGCCAGTAACCCAACCTGCTCCCACTTTACAGTCTGATGTGCCTGCCTCCCAGTCTGTTGTCCCGATGCCTGCCTTCCAGCTTGATGTCCCTGCCTTCCAGCTTGATGTCCCTGCCTTCCAGCTCGATGTCCCTGCCTTCCAGCTCGATGTCCCTGCCTTCCAGTCTGGTGTGCCCACCTTCCAGTCTGATGTGCCCACCTTCCAGTCTGATGCACCCGCTCTCCAGTCTAATGCACCTGCTATCCAGTCTGATATGCCTGCCTTCCAGCCGGATGTCTTGAAGCTTGCCTTCCAGCCTGAAGTCCCGGTGCCCGCTTTTCAGTCTGTGCCCGCTCCCCAGTCTGATGTCTTCATGCCTGCCTCCCAGTCTGTTGTCCCGATGCCTGCCTTCCAGCTTGATGTCCCTGCCTTCCAGCTTGATGTCCCTGCCTTCCAGCTCGATGTCCCTGCTTTCCAGCTCGATGTCCCTGCCTTTCAGTCTGATGTGCCCACCTTCCAGTCTGATGCACCAGCTCTCCAGTCTAATGCACCTGCTATCCAGTCTGATATGCCTGCCTTCCAGCCGGATGTCTTGAAGCTTGCCTTCCAGCCTGAAGTCCCGGTGCCCGCTTTTCAGTCTGTGCCCGCTCCCCAGTCTGATGTCTTCATGCCTGCCTCCCAGCCTGATGTCCCGAAGCTTGCCTTTCAGCCTGATGTCTTGGTTTCTGCATTTCCACCTGATGTCTCGATGCCTACCTCCCAGCCTGATGTCCGGGTGTCTGCCCTCCAGCCTGATGTCCGGGTGTCTGCCCTCCAGCCTGATGTCTGGGTGTCTGCCCTCCAGCCTGATGTCCGGGTGTCTGCCCTCCAGCCTGATGTCTTGAAGCTTGCCTTCCAGCCTGATGTCTTGATGCCTACCTACCAGTCTGATGTGCCAGCTTCCCAGTCTGATGTGCCAGCTTCCCAGATTGATGTGCCAGCTTCCCAGATTGATGTGCCAGCTTCCCAGATTGATGTGCCAGCTTCCCAGTTTGCTGTACCAGCTTCCCAGCCTGATGTCTTGCAGCTTGCCTTCCAGCCTGATGTCTTGATGCCTACCTACCAGTCTGATGTGCCAGCTTCCCAGTCTGATGTGCCAGCTTCCCAGATTGATGTGCCAGCTTCCCAGATTGATGTGCCAGCTTCCCAGTTTGCTGTACCAGCTTCCCAGCCTGATGTCTTGCAGCTTGCCTTCCAGCCTGATGTCTTGATGCCTACCTACCAGTCTGATGTGCCAGCTTCCCAGTCTGATGTGCCAGCTTCCCAGTCTGATGTGCCAGCTTCCCAGTCTGATGTGCCAGCTTCCCAGATTGATGTGCCAGCCTCCCAGATTGATGTGCCAGCTTCCCAGATTGATGTGCCAGCTTCCCAGATTGATGTGCCAGCTTCCCAGGTTGATGTGCCAGCTTCCCAGTTTGCTGTACCAGCTTCCCAGCCTGATGTCTTGCAGCTTACCTTCCAGCCTGATGTCTCGAAGATTGCCTCCCAGTCTGATGTGCCAGCTTCTCAGTCTGATGTGCCAGCTTCCCAGACGGATGTGCCAGCTTCCCAGATGGATGTGCCAGCTTCCCAGTCGGATGTGCCAGCTTCCCAGTTTGATGTGCCAGCTTCCCAGTTTGATGTGCCAGCTTCCCAGTTTGATGTGCCAGCTTCCCAGTCTGATGTGCCAGCTTCCCAGTTTGATGTGCCAGCTTCTCAGTCTGATGTGCCAGCTTCCCAGTCTGATGTGCCAGCTTCCCAGTCTGATGTCTCGAAGTTTGCCTTCCAGCCTGATGCCTCGATGCCTGCCTTCCAGTGTGATGTGCCAGTTCCCCAGTCTGTTGTCTCAGTGCCTGCCCTCCAGCCTGATGTCTCGAAGCTTGCTTCCCAGTCTGATGTGCCAGCTTCCCAGTCTGATGTGCCAGCTTCCCAGTCTGATGGGCCAGCTTCCCAGACTGACGTGCCAGCTTCCCAGACTGTTGTGCCTGCTGCCCAGCTCGAAGTGCCCATGCCCGCTGCCCAGCCTGATGTGCCTGCTGCCCAGCTCAAAGTGCCCATGCCCGCTGCCCAGCCAGATGTGCCTGCTGCCCAGCTCGAAGTGCCCATGCCCGCTGCACAGCCTGATGTGCCTGCTGCCCAGCTCGACGTGCCTGCTGCCAAGCTCAAAGTGCTCGTGCCTGCTGCCCAGCTCGATGACCCGGAGCCTGCTGCCCAGCTCGATGACCCGGAGCCTGCTGCCCAGCTCGATGACCCGGAGTCTGCTGCCCAGCTCGATGACCCGGGGCCTGCTGCCCAGCTCGATGACCCGGAGTCTGCTGCCCAGCTCGGCTTGTTCCTGTCTGCTGCCCAGCTCAAGTTGTTCCTGTCTGCTGCCCAGCTCAAGTTGTTCCTGTCTGCTGCCCAGCTCAAGTTGTTCCTGTCTGCTGCCCAGCTCAAGTTGTTCCTGTCCGCCGCCCAGCTCAATGACTCTGACATGCCAGCCGTCTGCTCAGATGTGCCCACTGTCATCTCAGACGTACCCACCGTCCAGTTTGATGTACCCGATGCCCGGCCTGATGTGCCCTCATCTGTTCGGTTGGAGGCCATGAACTTTGGACAGATGCACCTTGTTGGAGCGTCCGGAGGCCGCTCCTTTAGGGGGGGTACTGTCATGAGAGGGTTTACCCGTTGGTGGCGCTATCGGTCTCTTGGATCGCAGTACCAGTGTCCATCAGCAGGTGTCTTCCAACACCTAGGACCTGCAGTAAGAGGTCTCTCCTGCTGGTGGCACTGTTGCATCCTTGGGCCGTAGTACCGGTGTCAACCAGCGGGTGCACTCTGGCAGTGTGGAGCAAACAGCACACACTGCGCTCAGCTGTGACATGAGGTCAATTACCACAGCCTTATAAATACCCGGCAAGCCCTCATAGGCTTGCCTTGGTATCTCTCTCCCTGTATTCTGACCTTGCTGCCTGTTATTTTGACCTTGAGCCTGCATCTGCCTTGTCCTGACCTGATCTGATCCAATCCCTATCCTGAGGCCTTCCTAGTCCTGTCCCTTCTGTTCCTGGTTACCTTGGAGCCCTGCCCTGAACCCCATCCATCCATCCTCTCCCTGTCCTGTTCAGTTTCCCGTCCTTACCCTTCTGCTGACTTCCCTGTGTATGACCTTGGCTTGGCTTTGTTTACGATTACGGTATCTCCATTTACTTGTATATATTGTTGTTTGTAGTGGGTTGTTGTGTTGGTTTTGCACTGTTTATATATATTGTTGTTTGTAGTGGGTTGTTGTGTTGGTTTTACACTGTTTATATTCCTTTTACTTATCACTTGTTAATAAACACCATTATTTCACTTACATGTGTTTCTGGTCTCCTCTGTGCAGTCCACACAGTCTGGTCAATTAGATACCCTGACAGAAATGCATGCGCTGTGGGAAAATTTTGTATACATAAAAAATATAATACCAATATGGTTGTGCACAGTTATATATAACGAGAGTTTTAAACATAGTTACCAAAAATATGTGTATAGCCGTGTCTCCTGAGCCTACGATTTTCAGAACAGCCTCCACTATCCGGTCCCAACACCAGGGCCCCCCGGTCTGCCAACACCCCAAGAGAGGGAGCCAAGCAGAAGCTGCGCGACTTGCGTTGACTCACATCTAGGAAATACCCCGCATTTGGCAAGGGGCATGTGGATCAGCAGCGCCTGTGGCCTAAACATCAAGCAGCAACATCAATGGAGGCATTTAGAGAGAATAGTATCATCTGTTTTTATAAGCTTGTATAAATAAAGTAATAATGATATTGATAATATCATAAGGTTTTTAAGGCTGTTTAGCCTAAATTTTTAACAAAGGTAAAATATATTTGTAAATTCTAGTCAAAGATTGTAGAGCGTGTATAAATATATGTACACTGTAAACTGAAAAAAGAGGTGGGGGAATAGAAGAAATGACCAGTTGAGAAGGACAACAAAGAAGGGGAAGCAAAGAAAAAAGAAGGAGAGAGGGGGAAAGATGAGAAGAAAAAGGGAGAGAAAGGGGAGAAGGAAGTAGGGGGGGAGGGAAAGAGGGGGAGGGGGGCGAGGGAGGGGAGGGTGGAAAGAGTGTGGAAACTGGTGAGGGATGAAGTGAATGGTGAGGGGAAAAAGGATGGGGGAAGGAAGGGAGGAAACACGAAGGTGGGAAAAGGGGGGAAAAATTGGTGCCTAGGCCTAGGACAGGGCAAAGAAAAAGGAGAGAGAGAAAAACAAAAAACAGGACGCAGGGGAAAACAAAAAAAAGGGGGAATGGGGGGGAGAAAGACTGGGTCAGCAGGAATGGGAAAAATGAGAGTGTATAGAGATTGTGCTGAAGAAAAAAAGCATTATGGTGCATGCAAGACTGGGGAGGGTGAAAGTGAGTGAAGAGGAACAGCTGAAAAAAGAGAAGAAAGAAGGAGAGGGTGTGCGTTGCAAATTGTGTGATCAGTGTATGGGTGAAACAGCAAACAACAATGTGAGAAAAAAAAATGCAACAATAAATGTCAAAAAATCATATCATAAAATGCCAAAGTGTGAATATTTTAAAGTGATTTACCTGGAAATGCCGAACATATAGCAGCACACCAGTGTGCGGAGAGCAGTCTGTGAAGATTGCGCCAAAAGGGTATATGGTAGCTGGAGTGAGATTGTGAAGCAGGTGTTACAATCGGACTGATAAGACGAGGAATAGTCAGATATAGAAATCTCTGTACGGTATCTCTGTGCATTCAAAATGCCATCAATAAAATGCACCTGTGTTCGTTGTCCATAGCATAAGCCTGCACATACCATAACCCTAGCACCACCATAGGACACTCGATCCACAACATTGACATCAGCAAACCGTTCACCCACTCAACGCCATACACGCTGTCTGCCATCTGCCCTGTACAGTGAAAAATGGGATTCATCCATGAAGAGAACACCTCTCCAAAGTGGCAGACGCCATCAAATGTGAGTATTTGCCCACTCAAGTCGGTTACAACAACAACTGCAGTCAGGTCAACACCCCCATGAGGACAACGAGCATGCAGATCAGCTTCACTGAGACGGTTTCTTACAATTTGTGCAGAAATTCTTTGGTTATGCAAACCAATTGTTGCAGCAGCTGTCCGGGTGGCTGGTCTCAGACGATCTTGGAGGTGAAGATGCTGGATGTGGAGGTTCTGGGCTGGTGTGGTTACAGGTGGTCTGCAGTTGTAAGGCCAGTTGGACATACTGCAAAATTCTCTGAAACGCCTTTGGAGATGGCTTATGGTAGAGAAATGAACATTCAATTCAAGGGCAACAGCTCTGGTGGACGTTCCTGCAGTCAGCATGCCAATTGCACGCAACCTCAAAACTTACGACATCTGTGGCATTGTGCTGTGTGATAAAACTGCACATTTTACTGTAGAGTGCCCTTTTATTGTGGCCAGCCTAAGGCACACCTGTGCAATGCAGGCATACCCCACTTTTAAGTACACAATGGGGTTTATTTACTAAAGCTGGAAAGTGCAAAATCAGGCTCACTTCTGCATAGAAAACAATGAGCTTCCAGGTTTTATTACCAAAGCTTAATTGAAAAAGCTGGGGTTAGAAACTCACTGGTTTCTATGCAGAAGTGAGCCAGATTTTGCACTTTCCAGCTTTAGTAAATAAACTCCATTGTGTACTTAAAATTGGGGTATGCCTGTAATCATGCTGTCTAATCAGCATCTTGATATGCCACACCTGTGAGGTGAATGGATTATATCAGCAAAGGAGAAGTGCTCACTAACGCAGATTTAGACAGATTTGTGAACAATATTTGAGAGAAATAGGCCTTTTGTGTACATAGAAAAAGTTATAGATCTTTGAGTTCATCTCATGATAAATACGGGTGAACACAAAAGTGTTGCATTTATAATTTTGCTCAGTGCATGTATAGGTGAAAGAAAGAAAATGTTTAACATTTTGAACTTTTGTTAATAAGACACTAAATCCATTAAGAAACATAACAAAAATTTAAACAAATATTTAAATATTAATATTTAGGAAAATAGAAATAAAGAAACATGAGCAAAAAAGGAATTCATTAGGAATTATTAAGGTTAACTAACACTTAATCAGAGATTAAAATGGGGCACATTTTAGTTTTTTTTTTTTTATTTTACTTGTCATGTTGCCCCTTTGATTTTCAGATTAACAAAATGAAGTAAATACAAAAGTAACAATGTTACTTTGCATCTCTCTAAGTCACATTTGAACAATGTTTTTTTTTTTTTTTGGTTTTAAAAGTGTTTATTGAAAAGCAGTACAATACAAAATAAAGCAAACAGATCTCTTTGAAAACGAGCTTGAGAAAAGTAGAGATATATAATATATAAAATGAAACATATACAACAAGTTGTTATAAAATCGTCCTGAGATTCATCTTCGTAAGAGGGTACAAAGTGAGTGCACATAAGTCTATCGTCAGGCCTGACACCCCAATTGGGGACAAACTGTGTCAGGCTCTGACAAAAACTAGTTTTCTATGAATGTGCTCTATCTAGACCGGGACATGTCTTACCTCCCGGGTATACCAGAAAGATCCCAAGGGGCGAGAGCGTCCCTGTGTGAGACTCCCAATCGCTACAAATGTGTACAAATGAGAAACAGGATACGATCAGAGAGCCGGAGACTATAAATTGAGAGTATCCGATGAAGCGGAATTGCGAGGTATATGTACTCTATAAAATGAGAGCTGAAACACAGACATATTCTAACTTAAGCTAAAAGAGAGAGGAAGGGAAAGTGAGAGGAAAAGAAAAAGTAGAAAGGGAAAGGATGAGGAAAAAAGGGGTATAGAGAGGTTGCCAGTACTCGCGGGAGAAAAGCTTAACCATTAAACGCTGACTCCGGGGATAAGAGAGATGCCTACGTGCCTAGCCCAGGGTTCCCATGTTGCCTCAAAAGTTTTCATTGAATCCGTTAGTGAACTAGCTAATTTTTCTTGGGACATGATCCATGAGATCTTCCTCTTGGCGGCCCAGAGGGAGACCGTTGGTTGTTTCCATGCCTTGGCGATAACAATTTTCGCTCCCGTTAGCATGAATGAAATTAGTTTAGCAGAATTTTTAGGTATATTGGGAATGTGGCCATTAAGTAGTGCTACTTGGGGGGATTTAGGGTTGGGGAGATCTGTGATTCTTCTATTAAAATTAAACAGTTTATTCCAGAAACCTCTAATTCTCGGACAATCCCACCAAATGTGGATCATGGAAACCTGAGCTTGGCAATCTCTAAAACATAGCGGTGATGAAGAGGGGAAGATCAATGCTAACCTGGTTGGTACCAGGTACCATCTCGTGAAAACCTTCAGGTTTGCTTCAATCAAGGAAATGTTCATGATACCTTTGGAAGCTCTTGATCCCATTTTTTGCCGCTCCTCCAGGTCCCAGGATTCACCCAGTTCACTTTCCCACTGTAGCATATATGGAAGTTTGGATGAGGGTTCTGCGAGTGACATATAAATTATGGATATCCCCCCTTCTGCTCCAATGCTTGGCCACACCATCGTTTGTAATGTGTGAATTCTGGAGGGGTGGATTTATTTTTCCAAATCGTGTGGAGAAAGTGAGAAATCTGGTAATATCTAAATTTTTCTGAGTCTGGCAGATCTAATTTGTCCACGTACTGTCTCAAGGAAATCGGGCCAGAGGTGGTAAAATAGTGTCCAATACGATACATCCCTTTGTCCAACCACCATTGGAATGATTTGATGTCTACACCTGCTTTGAAGTGAAGGTTGTGGAAAATATGAGTGAGCGGACGTAAGTCCGAAGTTAGAGATGGTAGTGCTATCATGTCATCCCATAGTTTAATGGAGTTCCAAAGAGTGGGGGCCATAATTGGGGGTCTGGATTTGCGGGGGCACCACAGAAGAAAATCAAGGGTATATGTTGGGACCACCTGCCTTTCTATACCGATCCAGTAAGGTTGTTCTCCTCTGAAATAAACTGTCGAGAGTAGGGCCAGTCTAGCCGCTTGATAATATTTGAAGAGCGCGGGTAGACCCAGACCTCCCCTAGTTTTAGGGCTAAAAAGGACATTTCTGGCAAACCTAAATCCTTTCTTCCCCCATAGGAATTAAATTATCTTCCCCTGAAAGCTCTTAAGATGATCTTTTTTAATTGCAATTGGTAGGGCTCTAAAGAGGTAGAGTATTCTAGGGAGAAGAGTCATTTTGATAGAGTGAATTTTACCTAACCATGATATGCTGTGAGACTACCACGTCCGGAGATTGTCTTCTAATTTGCGATACATGGGGGGGTAATTAGCTTGATATAGGTATTCTATCCTAGGGGTGAGATTAATCCCTAGATAGCGGATTGATGAGTCGCTCCACTTGAATCTAAAGGAGGGTTTAAGTTGTTCAACCAATGATGGGTTGAGAGAAATATTCAATGCTTGGGATTTAAGCAAGTTGACCTGGAGGCCTGAAAGTTCCCCAAAATTTTGGAGACGATTGTTAATGTTGAGTAAGAATGTTATTGGGGAGGTGATAAATAGGAGGATGTCATCCGTAAAGAGAGTGCACTTGTGCATATTTTGTCCACACTTCACACCTTTGATGTTTGGATCTGACCTAATTGCTATGGCAAGGGTTTCGATTGCTAAGGCGAAAACTAGAGGGGATAAAGGACAGCCTTGTCTAGTACCTCTGGTGATTTTGATGGGAGTTGAGAAGTGACCCTGAAGTTTGACCCTAGCTTCAGGTTCAGAATAGAGGGATCTTAGGATCCCTGTGAAGTTTTCGCCGAACCCCCAACATTTGAGAACTACAAACAGAAAAGGCCAAGAGAGTGAATCAAAAGCCTTCTGAAGGTCTAACGATAGGATGAGACCCTCCTTGTGGGGTCCTCCATCCCAACCAGATTGCAGGATTGAAATGATGTCTATTGCCCTTCTTACTTGGTCTGGTCCCTGTCCACCTGGGATAAAACCCACCTGGTCCTTATGAATATAAAGGTTGATAAAGGAGTTTAATCTATTGGCGTATATTTTGGTAAATATTTTTATCAGGTTTGGGAATTACCAAAATGAAAGCTGCGTTTAAATGGGAATCCATGGGTTCTCCCTTCCTTTTGGAATTAAAAAATTTGGTTAAGCGGGGGACCAGGGTGTTAGCGAAGGTCTTATAATAGAGATTGGTAAAACCATCTGGTCTGGGTGCTGAGTCCCCTTTCAAATTTTTGATTACATCTACGGTTTCTTCTAATGTAATAGGGGCTTCCATCATCTCCGCGTGGGTTTTGTGCATGGTGGGTATAGGCAGATTCACTAGAAAGGAGTCAATGGTGTGAATGTCCACTACGTAATTTTTTCGATATAATTTGGAGTAAAAATTCTGAAATGATTGCAGAATGCGTTGGGGGTTTTGGGTCGTTGTACCATCCTGTAATCAAATTTTTGGGAGAGTAAATGAGCGAAATTTAGGAGAAAGTTTTGTGGCCAACATCATGCTCATTTTATCTTGATTTAGATAGAATCTAGCTCCACTTCAACGTAGGGAACTCTCGGCCTTGACAGTGAGCGCCAGGTTCAGCTTGACACGTGCAGGGTCTAGCTGAGCAATTTGGACCGTTGATGGGTCCTTTTTGCTCTGTTTACATAAGGTGCAAAAGTCTTTTTCTAACTTTATAATGTCTTTGGTTCTTTCTTTTTTGATTTGTGAGGCAATTTAGATTAGCTTGCGGCGGATCGCAGCTTTATGGGCCGCCCATAAAGTCGTTCAGGAGAAAGTACTCTTTCAATGCCTTATCTAAATCTGAAATCTGAATAGGGTCTTTAAGAATATGTTCCTTAATACTCCAGTGGGGAGTGGGAGGTCTAGTGAGATGTCCCTAAAATGTGAGAATCACCATAGAGTGATCCGATAGGGCGGTTTCCTTAATATAGGCTTTGATAGCTGCTGGTATATGTATTGAGGAGATAAGAATGTGGTCAATTCTTGAATATAATTGGTGAGGGATCGAGAAATGAAAGTAATCCTTGGTGGTCGGGTTAAGTTCTCGCCAGATATCTGTGAGTCCCTGTTGGTGAATTAATTTTGCTATTTTGGAGCTGATTTTGGTGGGCCTAGTAAGTTGGGAGGGAGGTTTTGAGGCTTTGGTCAAATGCTATATTGGAGTCTCCTCCAAAAATCACTGTCTCTTCCAGGAGAGGGCTTAGGGAATGGAACGAAAGAAATTTACCTGACCTCTGTTGGGGGTATAGTAAGAGATACATGAGTAGAGTTGATCTTCTATCTGACCCTTTACTAATATAAATCTGCCCTCAGGGTCTTTGTGGGTCTGGATAACTTTGAAGGGGCATGTCTTGGCAAACAGGATCGCCACTCCCCTTGTCTTCTCTTCGGCATTTGCCAAGTAGAATTGGGGGTAGTGAGCGTGTAAAAAAGAAGGGGTGTATCGTATTGGAAAATGAGTCTCCTGTAGTAATACCACTGTCGCCTTCTGAGAGTGATATGACTGAAGAATTTTTCTCCTCTTAATTGGCGAATTTAGGCCCTGAACATTATGCAAAATTATTCTGAGCGGGGGGGGGGGGCGTAGTGTTATTGGGCATGACCTTCGGAGAGTAGAAATATCTCGGAATACATGTCACTTATCCCTCCTAGTGGAAGACAGAGCGAACTCGAGCAGAACTTGGAGCCATATCTGGGACCTGGAGTGGCTTGGTGGGATAAAGACGACTGCGAGCTGATTAGAGAGGGAAAAAAGAAAAAAAAGAAAGAAAATAGTGAATTTCGGCCTAACATGGGCCAGCGCCGCGGGGAGGGGGAAAATTCCCTTCCCATGTCACCAAACAGTAAACAATGGTAGTCCGTCAGTTGGACTACTAGTCCATCAAACGAGAATGGGGAAACCATTGTCAAAAGATGGATGGAGGCGCAGGACTGCTGCCTCAGCCAGAGCCTACCCTGGTACAAATGAAAGCAATTAAAGAAAATAAACAACAAATAACTAATTAACTTTAACGTTATTTTGACTAAGGAAAAAAGCCAGCAGGACTAATAGTACCTAGTCCTTAACAAACCATTGGGGACAGGTAGTGGAGGTGGAAAGGAAGAGGGAGGATGTGGATGGGAAGAGGGGGGAGAGAGGGTCTACAGGGAGATGGGAGGGTGGGGGGAGAGAGATGACAGAACTATACGAATCCCTGGGGCGTTATGCAATTAGACAAGCTTCTCCCCGGAGAAGAGAAGATTGTGTGAGATCGGACCGTTTTGATCTGGAAATATCAAAAGTTGTCTCAGTGATCCTCAAAGCAAAAAAAAAAAAAGGGTTCAGTGGGATTCTGTATGTGTTTTCAGGTAGGAGCTCCTGAGTAAAGTCCATCGTAGAGAACCGGATGGAAATGGATTCTTCTGAATATAATTAGAGATAAATTTAAGGTGTAGTCAATCGGGTCTCCTCGAACAGGCAGGAAAACCCACAATGCCCTGTACACATGATCGGACATTGATCGGATATTCCGACAACAAAATCCATGGATTTTTTCCGACGGATGTTGGCTCAAACCTGTTTTGCATACACACGGCCGCACAAAGTTGTCGGAAATTCCAAACGCCAAGAATGCGGTCACGTACACCACGTATGACGAGACTATAAAAGGGCAGTTCAGTACCGAGCGCAGCACCCTTTGGGCTCCTTTTGCTAATCTTGTGTTAGTAAAAGTTTGGTGAGAGACGATTCGCGCTTTTTCAGACTCATGGTTTTCAGATCGTATTTCTGCTGTTCAGTTTGTGCTTGTGGGTTTGTATCTGGTCTTCAGTGTGAGCAGCGAGTTACCATTGATTTTTCATTGTGTTCTTGTTCATTTGTTACTGATATTCAGGTCGCTCTTCACAGGCCTTGCTGTTCTTCAGTGCGTTCTGTTACATCGTTCTGAGCAGCCGACTGTTTTCTAGCCATGTTGCGTATACGTACTCATGGAGTTCATGGGCCAAGAATTGGTTGCTCCAGCGTGACCAGTTCTGTCACATGCCTTTGCTCCGTGAGATCTGTGAGAATAATCCTGATGATTTCAGGAACTTTCTCACGTTGACGGACCCATATTTCACCGTTTGTTGGTTTTTGCTGACCCTCTATATCAGCAGGCAGGATACCTGCATGAGGCAAGCCATCACTCCGGAGCAGAGGCTAGTCAACGGGGAGAAGCCTGCAGGACCTTAAGTTCTCAAAAGGCATCTCCCCCCAGGCTCTGGGGATCATTATCCTGGAGACCTGTTCTGCCATCATCCAGGTCCTGCAGAAGGAGTATATTAAGGTAAGATTTATCCTTTAACATCACATTTTATTATATTTAATGTTTGATAATATATTGTATTTCTTTCCTCATTCCCTAATTAACATGATTGTAATATGCTGTGAATGTCCCCTTTGTCCTCATGCATGCTGGATTTTTATGTAATTTTTTTTTGTCCTTCATACATATTTGCCTTCATTAACCTCCCCAGCATGCTCTCCTGGGCCTCGTGTAGTCACTTAACAATGTATTTTGTCAGCTCCATAGTAGTGCTTTACCCTAAATACCCCCTAAAATGTGTAAAATTGTGACGTGTGCTTGAAATTCTTAACTGCGGAGGGGCAATTGATGGGAAACACGTCCACATCCTCCCACCACCCAACTTGGGGTCATACTATTACAACTACTAGGGGTTCAATAGTATTGTGATGTTGGCGGTGGTGTCAGTTACTTACAAGTTCCTGTATGTGGATGTGGGGAAGAATGGCCGGATGTCAGATGGTGGAGTCATCACCCACACGGAGTTCTACAGGCATCTCCAGAATGGCAGCTTGGACTTTCCACCTCCAGAAGACAATGCAGAAGGACTCCCATTCGTCTTTGTTGTGGATTAAGCGTTTGCACTGGGGGACCATCTTATGCGGCCATTCCCTATGAGGAGCCTCACCCCAGACCAGAGGGTTTTTAATTACCGGCTGGCCAGAGCCAGAAGAGTGGTGGAGAACACATTTGGAATAATGGCCAGCCGGTTCCGCCTATTTCTTACACCGATACACATGGCGGAGTATAAACTCAATCACCTCATCCTGGCTTGCTGTGTTCTCCGCAACTTTTTAAGGAGAAATTCTGTGAACTATGCTGGCTCAGTTGGGCCTGAAGCCGGAATTAATCTCAATGAACCAACCCTAACGGCGCTTGAAGCTGGCTGTCCTGGCTTGCCCCCCCTGAGTGCCAGCGAGGTCCTTATAAGATACATGGAATACTTTGCGGGTAGGGGGGCCATCAATATGCCAGACAATGTTTGAGACATTTTTTAAATCATTTTTTTTTTAAACTGAACACATATTTGCTTACATTTACTGCTTGTGTTTCTTTTAGCTGACCATGACTGAAATTTGGGGAGTCGTGAAAATGTTGTGATTCTGTAAAATTATAAAGCACTGTTGGGTTTACTAAAGGCAAAGACACTTTGCACTACAAGAGCACTTGAGACTGCACTGAAACTGCACTTGTAGTGCAAAGTGGATTTGCCCTTAGGAAATAACCCTCATTGTTACTGAAAACACCAATTTTACCACAAAAAATGTTTATGAGCATTGAAAGAGAAAGTCACATATTGTTGATTATCAATCTTTTTAATACAAGCACAATCACATGTGCATTTATAAAGGTTTTTAACACAAACCAACTTGTGTGTTGTATAACAAATTGTTAGGTCACATTAATAAAAGTAGAAATGTCCTTTTAAGGTAAAACAGGCATGTTTCAAACCAACAAGAAATACACAAATCCGGAACTTAGTTAGAAATTGAAGGCAATATCAGACATGAGTATTTACAAACTGTGTATGATATTGCGTTCAGATGGGGTGATGTCACCCCTGGAAAAGCCAAATTTTGAAGATGCACACAAATTGCAGAATGTCAACATGTGCTAGCTGCCATCATGGGGGATCAAGGGACGTGTTTTGTGGGTGCAACCCCTTCCTCTCAGCTACTTTATTATTGAGGAAGGGGTTGCACCCCCCAAAACGCATACATTGATCTTCCGTGATGGCAGATAGCATATGTTGACACACTGTGTGCATCTTCAAAATTTGGCTTTTCGAGAATATGTCAAAAAAAGTTCAAAAAATTTTCCGGACAAAAAAACTGCAATAATTCAGGATTTTAAAGGGTTTTAAATTCTCCCTAAAAACATCAATGATGTTCTTCATTTTGTTTTGAAAATCATTGATGTTTTGCTTTATGTTTTCCAAGTCCCTATTACACCCCATGATCTCCCTGAGCAGGATCTGGGCACTTTCACTGGTGAAATGACCTTCTTTCACAACATCACGATCACCTAAAAATATAAAAACAAAAACACACCATGTATTATAAATATGCAGGCATCCATCTCTTACCTGAGCCTGTGGTCGCAGACACCTGTTGTGACTATTTCCACCACGTCTCCCTCCTCCTCCTCTGCTTGGTTTGTGGGATTTCCCCTTCTTCCTGAGGTGGGGGGTCTGTGGTCTCCTCTGATGAGTGGTGTCCTCCAAGTCTTTTCTCCCCTATGTAAAAAAAAAATAGGTATACTTAGCACACAGATATTTGATGGAAGAAATAGGAATATGAAACATTGCTTGGAAGTGGGGTACAATTGTCTGTTTTGGCAGAGTTCCAAGATGAAGAAATATTGTTTTCCTTTGTCAAGCTTGAATACTCACCTGTTTTGTACAAGCTTCACAGATGGAGACACCCCTATAGTATACACTGGAGCACCTGTGTGGGACCCCTAATAAAAAAGGTGTTCTTGTGTCCCACACTAGTGCTACAGTGTCCAGATGTGTAAACAGCTGCTGAGTGTCCTCTCCTTACACAGAATCTAGTTTGCATTTCATTCTAGTTACAAACCCAAATTATTTTAAGAGAAGTAGGCCAGAAAAAATGTATTGAACTGCATCTGGACAAAACATGGTGTTTTATAGGCCGAACGAAAATTTAAAGGGATATTACACTTTTATTGTTTCACTTTAAGCATTATTAAAATCACTGCTCCAGAAAAAACGTCCGTTTTTAAAACTTTTTTTTGCATTGATCCATGTCCCCTGGGGCAGGACCCAGGTCCCCAAACACTTTTTATGACAATACCATGAATATAAGCATTTAAAATTAGCACTTTTGATTTCTCCTATAGACTTTTAAAGGGTGTTCCGCGGCATTCGAATTTGCCGCGAACACCCCAAATTGTTCGCTGTTCGGCGAACTTGCGGACAGCTGATGTTCGAATCGAACATGAGTTCGACTCAAACTCGAAGCTCATCCCTATTTAACACACACCAACTAATTATGGACATTTATTAATTGCGCAGCACTGTCTTGATTTATATGTTTATTAGAGGTGTTGTTGAATTTACCCTTAGTGTCTGCTAGCAGTTTATTGTTATTGTGTCCTGCTTGCAGTCTGCGCTGAATATTTCTTTCATTATACTGGCTGCAATATTGCATAACTAAAGTTATGTTTCATTTAGAGGTAAAAATAAACATTTTCCACTTTATTGAATCAAATATAGTTAAAGACAGTTCTACATCTATACGTACTAATTTTTTATTTTATTATAAATGTAATAATATGCTTAAGCAATGAAAAATAACTATGAATACAAGTAAACCTATAACCAACATATAAACAGAATTATCTTATTCAGGAGTCTAAAGATCAATGCAAATTAAAGTTAATCACTGATTGAAGGGAATTCTTCCACAGCAATTTGATCATTTCCACCATGGAAAGTATTTTGTTCAGGCAGTGTCATTTTTATGACCCACTGAGTGCTCTAATGTCAGTTGTTTTTGTTCATGTTATCATAAAGAATCATATTAAGAAGTATTAGTTTCAATATGTTAACCTGAACTCACATTCAACTTCTCATGTCAATAAAGGCTGTAATTGGATTTTTAATCCTAAATTAATCATGCAACATATAGTGGCTAGGTGAAAAGATATTTCTGCTGCTTAATTATGGCAAGGTAAGTTAGGCTGCAACCTGAATCGCATGAAAAATAATGCCCTTCTACTGTATAGATGTTACCTGAACACAATACTCTCCTTTATTTAAGCTAAAGCTTTTGCCTGGTCTTTGATGACATGCTAAAATGACAGAAAGCCATGGGCTATTTTCTTCTGGTTACTATGTTTCAATAAAAGGCTTGTCCTTTCTGTTTGTTGTTGCCTAATTGCCTCAAGATCTAATAAGTTAGTGATGATGTGTGTTGAGCACAACTGACCCTCTGCCAAAAGAAATATTATGTTGCACCCCTGATGATAAGGTTAGACCTTTTATCAGACACTGATGTTCAGGCTAAGTGTTTCTGATTTCCATATTGTAGCTCGTTAGTTCCTGTGAGCCATAATAATTTGCTAAGATGATTGACATTGAAAAAAATAGCAAGATAGCATGAGAATCAATTTTAAATACCAGGACACAAAAAAATGTGTGCAATAAAGTTTAATTTTGAATAAATCATTTTATTTTAAAAAGTGTACAAAATACACAAAAAGTTAAAAAAATAAAAAAATATAAAAAATAACAATAAAAAACAAATAGCATTGTTTACCTTGGTAATAACCCTAACCAACTACTCTACCCAATGTACATTTTTAAATTATAGTGGGGTCGAGGCAGATTTAGGGATCATTAATACTATAGTGTTGTGGTAATGTGTACATTACCATGCTCTCTGCTGCAATGTCTGCCAATGTAAGTTGCATGCATTAATGTGATGCAGTGCCATTCATTGAATGGTTACATAATTACATAGTTAGTCTGGTTGAAAAAAGACACAAGTCCATCTAGTTCAACCAATAAAAGGAAGGCAAAAAAAAGCAGCAAAGCATGATCCAATTTGCTCCAGCTAAAAAAATCCTTCCTGATTCCCCAAGAGGCATAAACTGTTAGTATCCAGTTATATTATGTACATTTAGGAAAGAATCCAGGTCTTTTTTTAAAGCAATCTACTGAGCTGGACATAACCACCTCTTGAGGGAGTCTATTGCATATTTTCACAGCTCTTACTGTGAAAAAGCCTTTCCATATTTGGAGATTAATTC
Organism: Aquarana catesbeiana; assembly: GCF_042186555.1. Classification (NCBI taxonomy): domain Eukaryota; kingdom Metazoa; phylum Chordata; class Amphibia; order Anura; family Ranidae; genus Aquarana; species Aquarana catesbeiana. The sequence continues at coordinate 278,579,470 of NC_133328.1, read as the reverse complement.
TCCTCTCCTTCAGAGGTAAAGGTAAAGAGTGCCCCCTTGTCCTCTGTGATGATCTAAAGTGAATAACTCAACACCAAGTTCACTATATGGACCACTTATGTATTTATACATGTTGATCATATCATATCATATTCTCTATGCAGTGGTTCATGCACCAATGTTTGCAGCACAAACCACTGAACGTTAATGCATTGCTTTGCATTTTACTGAATTTAACATACATTTACACATTACAGTTTGCAGTCACAGGTGTAAATGACTCCTAAAATGCTCAGAGTCTTCCCTTTTTTTTCAGAATTCACCTGGGGAGATTTTTGCCATCCCCTAGCATTGCTTTATTAAGATGCTTTTAGCCTTTTTTAAGCTGCTTTCCAGACACATCTGTGCCTAGGGCAGGGAACATTTGCATCTGGATATTCAAATCCTTGCCTAATCTATCCAAAATGGAAACATTGATTCCTGATGGAGTTGCTCTTGATTCAGATTCTAGTTTACCTTGGACAAGCTACCATGATCATTAAGCATTTTGAGTGGCATGGAAATAAAAATATATCTCTTTCATTTTCTTTATTTTTTTTCCTTCTTTCAAATTTCTATATGTTGTATGTAGTTTGCCTGATGCAGGTGTATGCTTATCAATTAATTAAATGAAAAGAAAATGAGAACCAGTCATGATTCAGGTTATTGCATAAAATGGAATAGCCTTACTAATTTTGCAGACTTACTTCAGAAGATCTGTCACATCAAGCTTTGTCTACCCAAAGAGCTTAGAGTCTAATGCTCCTGTCATACCATACACACTAGGTGCTATTTAGAAGTTGTTTATTTCCCAAATAGTGAAAGGTAATTTAGAACATAGGAGGAATATACTTTTTGGTTAGCATCCTTTTTTGTAGCTCTTGATTATGGGTTTGAATTCCACCTGGTACAGTAGCTCACAAAACTGAGTACACCCCTCAGATTTTTGTAAGTATTTTATTATATCTTTTCATGTGACAACACTGAAGAAATTACACTTTGCTACAATATAAAGTAGTGAGTGTACAGCTTGTATAACAGTGTAAATTTGCTGTCCCCTCAAAATAACTCAACACACAGCCATTAATGTCTAAACCACTGGAAAAAAAAGTGAGTACACCCCTAAGTGAAAATGTTCAAATTGGGCCCACCACTATTTTCCAGCACTGCCTTAACCCTCTTGGGCATGGAGTTCACCAGAGCTTCACAGGTTGCCACTGGAGTCCTCTTCCACTCCTCCATGATGACATCACAGAGCCGGTGGATGTTAGAGACCTTGTGCTCCTCCACCTTCTGTTTAAGGATGCCCCACAGATACTAAATAGGGTTTAGGTCTGGAGACATGCTTGGCCAGTCCATCACCTTTACCCTCAGCTTCTTTAGCAAGGCAGTGGTTGTCTTGGAGGTGTGTTAGGGGACCTTATCATGTTGGAATGCTGCCCTGCTGCCCAGTCTCCGTAGGGATGGGATCATGCTCTGCTTCAGCATGTCACAGTACATGTTGCAATTCATGGTTCCCTCAATGAACTGTAGCTCCCCAGTGCTGGCAGCACTCATGCAGCCCCAGACCATGACACTCCCACCACCATGCTTGACTGTAGGCAAGACACAAGACACATTTGTCTTTGTACTCCTCACCTGGTTCCTGTCACACGCTTGACACCATCTGAACCAAATAAGTTTAACTTGGCCTCAGCAGACCACAGGACATGGTTCCAGTAATCCATGTCCATAGTCTGCTTGTCTTCATCAAACTGTTTGCGGGCTATCTTGTGCATCATCTTTAGAAGAGACTTCCTTGTGGGACAACATCCATGCAGACCAATTTGATGCAGTGTGCGGCGTATGGTCTGAGCACTGACAGGCTGACCCTCCACCCCTTCAACCTCTGTAGCAATGCTGGCAGCATACATCTATTTCCCAAAGATAAGCTCTGGATATGATGCTGAGCATGTGCACTCAGCTTCTTTGTTCAACCATGATAAGGCCTGTTCTGAGTGGAACCTGTCCTGTTAAACCGCTGTATGGTCTTGGCCACCGTGCTGCAGCTCAGTTTCAGGGTCTTGGCAATCTGCTTAAAGCCTAGGCAATCTTTATGTAGAGCAACAATTATTTTTTTCAGATCCTCAGAGAGTGCCATGTTGAACTTCCAGTGACTAGTATGAGAGTATGAGAGCGATAACACCAAATTTAGCACACCTGCTCCCCATTCACACCTGAAACCTTGTAACACTAATGAGTCACATGACACCGGGGGAGGTAAAATGTCTAATTGGGCCCAATTCGGACATTTTCACTTAGGGGTGTACTCACTTTTGTTGCCAGCGGTTTAGACATTATTGGCTGTGTGTTGAGTTATTTAGAGGGGACAGCAAATTTACACTGTTATACAAGCTGTACACTCACTACTTTACATTGTAGCAAAATGTCATTTCTTTAGTGTTGTCACATGAAAAGATATAATAAAATATTTACAAAAATGTGAGGGGTGTACTCACTTTTGTGAGCTACTGTACCAGGTGGAATTCAAACCCATAATCAAGAGCTACAAAAAAGGATGCTAACCAAAAAGTATATTCCTCCTATGTTCTAAATTACCTTTCACTATTTGGGTCCTGGGGTAAAGAGGTTCAACCTTTTATACATAAATGCTTCTTTACAGTAAAGGCTGTGAAAATATTAAATAGACTTCTGCAGTAGATGGTTCTACCTAGCTGTAGATTGCTTTAAAAAGTCTGCAAAAGGATGATTTTCTAAATGTATAAAATACACTCGTAACTGGCTATTAATATTTCTAAGTAATAATACTGTAAATTGTTGATCCAGGGAGTATCTGATTGTCTTAGCAGATTAGAAAATATTTTTTCCCTTTTGGAGTAAATTAACTACTTGCCACCTGCCCACCATTATATAGCTCTCATTCTGAGACGTCATATGATGGCATCCCAGAACGGCACACTCCCGCCCCCCCCAGGATTACAATATAGCCATACAGTGTCACCAATCATTGCCCACCATTACCCACCAATGCCAGCAATCAGTGTCCACCAGTGGCAGCAATCAGTGCGCACAAGTGCCACCAATCAGTGCCCATTAGTGATGCCAGTCAGTGCTGGCAATCAGTGATGCCTATCAGTGCTGCCCATCAATGCCTATCACTGCTGTCGATCAATGCCTATCAGTGTCGCCCATCAGTGTCACCCATCAATGCCCATCAGTGCCCATCAGTACTGACTATCCGTGCTGCCTATCAGTACCCACCAGTGCCGCCTAACAGTGCCCATCAGTACAGCCTATCAATGCTCATCAGTGCCACATATCAGTGCCACCTATCAGGGCCCATAAGTGTGGCATATTAGTGCCTCCTCATCAGTGCCACCTCATCAGTGCCCATAAGTGCCGCCTCATCAGTGCCCATAAGTGCCACCTTATCAATGCCCACTAGTTCAGCCTATAAGTGCCCATCAGTGCCGCCTCATCAGTGCACATCAGTAAAGGCGAAAACTTAGTTACAAAATTTACTGATAGAAAAAAGTAAAAAACATTTTTCTTTCAACATTTTTGGTCTTTTTATTTGTAAAAAATAAAAAACCCAACAGTGATTAAATACCATCAAAAGAAAGCTCTATTTGTGTGAAGAAAATGATAAAAAATGTGTTTGGGTACAGTGTATCACGAGCACGCAATTGTCATTCAAAGTGCGACAGCTCTGAAAGCTGAAAAATGGCTTGGGCAGGAAGGGGGTGTAAGTGCCTGGTAGACAAGTGGTTAAACAATACTTCATAATATTTTTCATGCCTTCTTGTGGATACACTGTGGGTTTAGTGTCCTGATGATTTTTTCTGTATTTTGGTTTAACTCAATTTACATTGTACTTTTTCAAAGTGTTTATCTATTTGTACTGCATATGCTATGTCTGATTTTGGCTTGAGAATCAGGTGTTAGAGATCACCAGAAGTCTGACAATTATACCCTGTCACATATCTGCTCTTTCACTCTGGATCTAACCTAAAGTAAAAGGAAAAGCTACACAATACCTTACCTGTTTATTATGTTTTCCCTTGCTCTTATCCTTTCTGCTTACGTTTTCCAGTAAATCATTTTCCAAGTAACCTTCTGAAGGCTCAATAATGGGGGTGAAGGCCCTATAGCTGGGACATCATCCAACCAGTATCCTTACCTCCCATCATTGTTGAGGTGTTTTCAGCCAGAAGGAACCATTTACACTCACCAGCCACAGAAAATAGAGGGATAGCCAGAATACTATAGTTTTGTGGTCACATAACCATCCAGAAAAACATAAGAAAAAAAGGATTCAGAAAGCTATATATTTTAAAATTTAAGCAGAGAGCATGAGACCAAAAAGGAAACATCATTTGACAGGTCAGATATTGTATAGCCTTTCCTTCTCTTTTAAGTAAAGAAAACAAGCACACTGATACAGTGACATTACCAAAGATAATGAACTTTATAGGCACAGAAACAAGAATATATAAAAAATTACAAACCAATGTTATTAATACATTAATTATAACACTTAACTCAGTGAATATATCGAATAAAAAGCACCCTTAATAGTAGAAAATATCTAATAATTCAGGTGAGCATCCTGGCTTTCAATAGTATATAGTGTATCCTTTAATTAATAGCTTGACACATTTCTTTAGGAGATTCTTTGAGTGCTAAGGTACTTAAAAGCACTACATATAGATACAAAGATATTTTATATTAGTATACAATATATATTAAATCTGAAATGTATCACAACATATCTCGTAGCATGCCCCAGTCAATGACATCACAAAGGGGCGGGGGGCTACCAGGTGACCTTAGTTAGGTAGGAGGCAGAGGAGCTGTCATTTAGCAAGAGCCTTCCTCAGGTACAGAGCTTCTTTTTTATGGGGGTCAGTGGCCAGTGTTCTGCCACTGGTTATTGTTTTTTTTTTTTTTTTTTAATAAAGGACTTGTCGAAAACTGTGCGTTTTAATTTTACATTTTGGCACTTTTTTGGTGAATGAGTAGGAGTACAATGCACTCCTACTCATTCATATGGGGGGGGTCGGGACCTGGGGCCCCCTTATTAAAGTCAGCCCCCCACAACCCCATAAACACCAGGCTAGGGTTGTGAGGAAGAGGCCCTTGTCCTCATGAACATGTGGACAAGGTGCTATGGAGGGAGCCCCCCTACCCCAAAGCACCCCCCCACACGGAGGGCATGTAGCCTGGAATGTTTCAGGAGGGGGAGAAGCTTGTTTGTCCCTCCCCTTTCTTGGCCTGCCGGGCTGCATGCTTGGATAAGACTGGTATTGATTTGGGGGGGGGCACTCCATTTTTTTAGTTTAATATTGGTGTGGGGTTCCCCTTACAATTCATACCAAAACCAAAAGGGCCTGGTATAGATTGGGGGACCCCATGCTTTTTTTTTTCTCAATTTTGATTGCCTGGCAATTGTTTTGTTTACATTCAGTTGTCAGTGGAGAACCCCACTGACAGCTGATGAATCATCCGCTGTTAAGGCTGGCTTGCTGGCCTATTTACCAGCTATTTACTGGTTTCTAATGACGCCAGCTCCCACACCCTCCTTAACAAAACACTGCCGCTCCTAAGCTTGGTAAAAACACTCCTAAACACTGCAAAAAATGCTAAATATTATGCCACGTACACACGATCGGAAATTCCGCCAGCAAAAGTCCAATGTGAGCTTTTGGTCAGAAATTCCGACCATGTGTATGCTCCATTGGACTTTTGCTGGCGGAATTCTTGGCAACAAAAGATTGAGAGCAGGTTCTCTATTTTTCCGTTGGAAATGCCGTTCATCTGTATGCAATTCCAACACGCAAAAAAACACGCATGCTTAGAATCAAGTACAAGACAGAAGTGCTCAGTCTGGTAAAACTAGCGTTCGTAATGGAGATAGCACATTCGTCACTCTGTAAATTTTTGGATCTTTTAACTTTCACACAGAGTTCTGACAAACGTATTTCTTTATTATTTATTGTGATCTCTTTAATAATATTTTTAGTTTTAAAAGCCAGATCTTCATAATAATGTTTAGAATTATATTATTATTTTTTATAGTGATTTTTTCCCTTTTTTTATTTAAACCAAGATCTCCTTTATTTTTGATTATCAAACCATCCCCACAACCCTTGCCCGGTGGTTTTTTTTTTTAAGTTTTAATACATTTTAAAAGCCAAATTTTGAAGATGCACACAGTGTGTCAACATGTGCTATCTGCCATCATGGGATACCAATGTACGCATTTTGTGGATGCAACTCAAGTAGGTGAGAGGAAGGGGTTGCACCCCCAAAACACGTCCTGTGATCCCCCATGATGGGAGCTAGCACATGTTGACATTAGGCATGGGATCAGAAGGGAAATCCCCATTTTGAATCCCAATTTTTGTGCATCTTCAAAATTTGGCTTTTACAGGGTTGACATCACCCCATCTGATGACGGCAAGATTAACACAGTTTTGACATACTCATGTCTGATATTGCCTTCACTTTTTGTACGTTGAGCTTTGTAAGTTCCAGAGTTGTGTATGTTATGGTTTTAAACATGTCTGTTAAAGCAAAATATAAAACTAAAAATGTCAAACTTAATTAAACAAAGATGTATTTTTGGTGGAAAAATGTTTTACAACGCACATATGAATGTGCACGGAGTAAAAGTTTTTATGCTCAACAATGTGTAGCTTCTTCTTTCAATGCTCAATACCAGTTTTGTATTAAGTTGGTGTTTACAGTGACAATAGGGGTTATTTAATAAAGCAAAATCCACATGGCACTACAAGTGCACTAGGAGAACCTAGGAGACAGCTAAAAGAAACACAAGCACTAAATCAAATTCAATATGATTTCAGATCAAAATATATTTTTTTAATAAAAGAATCAAAAATTTGCTGGCATAGCAATGGCCCCCTACCCGTAAAATAGTCCAGACCAGATACTTTTGCTGCACATCACGGGAGCTTGGGGGGGGGGCAAGCCAGGACAGCCAGCCTCCAGGGCCGTTCTTGTATTTATGTCCTGAATTGCATCCTCAGGCCCAACTGAGGCCACATAATTTGGAGCATTTCTCCTTAAATAATTACAGAGAATACAGCATGCTAGCACTATGTGATTCAGTTTATACTCCGCCATGTTGATTGCCATAAGGAATAGGCGGAACCGGCTGGCCATTATACCAAACGCATTCTCCACCACTTTTCTGGCTCTGGCCAGCCCATAATAAAAAACCCTCTTCTCCGGGGTGAGGGTCCTCTGGGGGAATGGCCTCATCAGATGTTCACCCAGACCAAATGCTTCATCTGTGACAAACACAAAGGGGAGTCCTTCCACGTTCTCTTCAGCAGGTGGCAATCCCAAGGCTCCTTGAGGGTAGGAATCGTGAGTGTGCAATGTATATGTGGAGTGATGCATAAATTGACTGTGCTATATGGGTAATAGGGATAATTGTAGCCACGCACAATCACTCAGGTTGAACTGGATGGACTGGTGTCTTTAATCAACCTTACTAACTATGTAACTATGTAACATTCCTGCCTAACCTATTCCCTTAATTCCTCTCCTATCAGCGTCTTCCCCTCCTCCGTTTGTAAAAATGTCTCCCAAGGAGCCCATATTTGAGAGATACATTCCTTTCTATCCAGGGGCAGAGATAGCAATTTTTCCATGACCCTAATGCTTCTTACTTTATTAAGCCACATGGAAATCTGGGGTGCTTTTGGCTCCTTTCAGCACATAGTGATGCAGCTTTTGGCTGCATTCATCAAGTGGCTTATCACCAAATTTTTAGATCTCTCCATTGGGATTTGTGTACATTGTAAAAGGAAAAATTCAGAGTCTTCAGGGATCTGATATTCAGTAAATAGTTGGGTAATTCTCTGAACTTCTTGCCAAAACTGTCTAATTATTGGACAAGACAAGAAGATATGTGCTATGGTGCCTCTCCCTTGACAACCCCTCCAGCACCTATCCGACACATCTGGGGAGAATTTGTTCATTAGTGACGGGGTAAAAAAACAATGCATTAATAGTTTATAATTCAACTCCTGTATCTTTGTACATCTAGATGATTTTAAAGTTAGATGTATTATTTTCTGACGTTGGTCTGTTGTAAAAGTTTGCTCCAAATCTCTCACCCACTTATCCAGACTTGTCATGCTAAAGTCTTCTGGAGGTGCTGTCAATAGAGCGTATATCTTTTTTTTTTATCATTAAAGTTTTTATTTAGAGAAAACAGAAAGGTTCAGTACAAATCAGGTTTGCATAGTTAAAGTCAGATTATCCATACATAAGTAAGCTTAGTGAGAATTAAGAAACATATGACCATCTAAAGTAGAAACAAATCAAAGATAAAATCTACCCAAACTTAATACCGCAATCAGATCGTTACAACTTGTAATCTTCTGGATCTATAGCTGTCATATCTCTAAATGTTTATTCTAGGTTTCAGGTTATGTTGGTTAGTAAGTGTAGTCTCCTGACTTGCCTGCTGCCCCAAAGAGGGGGATTAAGAAGGGAGGTTAAGGGGAAAAGAGGGAAGAAACAAGAAGATCACTCAACCACATAATCAGCTTTATCTTGTCCATTCGAAGCCCATTACCATTGACAGACTACTCAGCCGAGACCAGTCCCGGCAATGTTTTCGGCTGTGTAGTTCGTGAAGGCTGCAAAGTATTTGAAAATCGTCCAAGGTTGCCATGTCTTGTGAAATCTTTCTACCTGTGCATTGGACTGCTAGTGTGTCTTCCATTTAATAAATTTCTGCAACTTTATGAAGCCATTCTGTTATCGATGGAACCCGGGAGGAGTTCCAGTGAATCTGAATAAGGGATTTTGCTGCATTTAAAAGATGTTTTGTAAGAGAGTGCTTGTATTTCTTTAGGGGCCATTTTGAAATGTGCAATAAGCAACACGCCGCGTCAAGTGTCAGAGTGGTTGCTGTGATCAATGTGATTAGTTCTGTTACTTTGTCCCAATAAGGAGTAATTAAGGGACACTGCCACCAGATATGGAATAGAGATCCGGTTTCTGCCATGCATCTCCAGTATAACTCTGATATCTGAGGGTTCCACTTATTTAGTTTAGCTGGCATTAAGTACCAGTGTGTCATCAATTTGTATGCTGTTTCTTGCATTTTAGTGCTGATAGAGCATTTATGTGATAAGATACCTGCATTCTTCCACTGTTTGGATGATATGTTTACCTGCAATGCATCGGACCACCTTCTCCTGAGTCTGTCATCCATTGGTCTTTTAGCCTCTTGTAACCAGGCGTAAATGATAGAGGTTGCCCTGTCAACCTTTTCACATGTGAGACACACCGACTCAAGTTTCGTCAAGGATCTGGAAAGGTCCCCCACTTTTTCTTTGCTGTGAAGATAACTACGGATTTGTAGATATGCCCAAAAAGGCAGATGGGGTAAGTTGTTATCTGCCTTAAGGGTGGAGAGGTCTTTAATTTTAGAGTGTTGGTAACAATCCTTAGCTAAAAGTGGTTTGTTGTGGGAGTGTGACCTGAGTTGAGGGTTCCCCATCCCGGTGTGAAATCAGGGTTGTCAAGCAGCGGGGTGAGCGGTCCTGGTGTAGAAGAGATCAACGTCTCTTTATTCAACCCATGAAACAATTTTAGTGTGGTTCCTGTTAGGGGGTGTTGTTTCAAGTCAATCGGGTATGCTGACCATGGTATCCAAGGGGCAAATTGCAATGGGATAGAGTTGAGTTCTTTCTCTAAGTGAACCCAAACTTTAGTGTCCTGATGGCAGTGCCAGTCTATGACCCTTGCAAGAAGGGAGGCCTGATGGTAGTCTCTAAAGTTGGGTAATCCCATCCCCCCATGTTCCTTTATTCTTATTAAGGTTGCATACTTGATTCTTGGCTTTTTATGCTCCCAGATGAATCTCACAAGCGTTGAGCGCAAGGTAGCGAACATGCTACATGGTAATTTAATTGGTAATGTGCGCATGAAGTAAAGAAGCCTGGGGAGGATGGTCATTTTAACAATGGCCATGCGGCCAAACCACAAAAAGGTTCCAGAGTGCCATTTAGCTAAGTCTGTCTCAATGTTTTTAAGTAGAGGTGGGAAATTGTGTTCATAAATTGTGGCGATTTGTGGTGTTAATTTAATACCTAAGTATTTCAGGGACTTAGAGTCCCACTTAAAGTGGGAGTTCTCCATTGTGGACTTTAGAGTGCGTTACGATAGAGTTACACTCATGGCTTCCGATTTGGAGTATCGGAGCGTGTTGTCGGAAATTCTGACCGTGTGTGGGCTCCATCGGACATTTTCCATCGGATTTTCCGACACACAAAGTTTGAGAGCAGGCTATAAAATTTTCTGACAACAAAATCCGATCGCGTCAATTCCGACCGTGTGTGTCCTGTTCCGACCCACAAAGTGCCACGCATGCTCAGAAGAAATTCTGAGACGGAACAGCTCGGTCTGGTAAACTTAGCGTTCGCATTGGATACAACACTTTCGTCACGGTGCAATGTTAAAAATGATTTAATACAGCGCACTCTCTTCTTCTTTATAATGTGAGAAGAATGAAGTAGTTTTGCTGCTCATATTCACACAGACTTCTCACAAACATCTTACTTTATTATTTATCGGGATTCCCTTAATATATTTTGATTTGTCACATCTGACAAAAATATTTTTGTGTTTTTTTTTTGTTTTTTTTTTAAAGGCAGATTTTTTCTTTTTTTTAGGTTTGTATTTTTTTTAAGGCTGATCTTTGTTTTATTTTATTTTTAGTTTTACTCCAGAATATTTTTGTGTGTGTTTTGTGTGTCAAGTTACCACAACACCATTGATATCTTATATTATTTAATCTCAAGGAGATTGTTTGGTGTTGATGTTCCTTGTTAATTTCACATTGTACTTTAGAAATGTACCTGAATCCTCACAAACAAACTGTCCTTTTTGAAAGAAAAAACACATAGGAGAGTATAATTGAAACCAAAAATCCTTTATTAAGGGCCCAGAACCAAACAAAGAGGGAGGCAAACAGCAGAAATTGGCAAAGCCTTGGACCCCCAGGGCAGACATCAATTATTTTACTGCAAAATTGGTGGCCTGAGAAGTCCATATCTAAGGGAGTGCAGTCTGGTCCAGAAGTCCAAGAGATCATGAACAGCAGCAGATGACATGTATTGTCCCCAGGCTGTGGTACCAGAAGAGGCTGCATCTTTTGCCAGACCAGACTGAACCCAGGTCATCACTTTCTGGTCTTCTTTCCATGCTTCCTTCCCGGCTTTGGCTCTGCTGTTGGAGATGTGGCAGGAGGAGGAGTAGGACCTGGAGGAGGAGGACTAGTAGGACCTGGAGGAGGAGGAGTAGGAGGAGAAGTTGAAGGACCTGGAGGAGGAGGAGGAGGAGGACCATGTGTGAGGTCACAAATGTGGGTAGCAGATGTTATTTGGCCCCTCAACCCCTTATTGAGAGCTTCCAAAATTAATGACTCACACATGAGATGTTGGCCCACCTCCATCCGCTGCATTTTACAGGCAATTATGCCTGCAAAGCCCTCCTCCACAATGTGGGGGGCTGTCAGGGCCTCTGTAGCCTTCCAAAAGAGGCCTATGGCAGACTCCTCCAGGGTACTCCTCTTCCTGCCACTTTCTCTTTGCGGGTGTAGGGGAAGGACCTGGATATCAGGTAGCCTGCTTGGCCCGGCCACCTCCTGGCTGAGACTTCCCTGTGTATGAAAAAGGGACATGGTTTTAGTTTCTGCATCATCAATCACAATCATAAATTAGTACTGCAAACTAACATCTAGTTAACATCATTGATTGGACAACCTGAACTATTTAGAGGAATGCTATACCTGGCTCAAGCTGGGCTTCTCCACATGTAGCTGCCTGGAAGGCCCAGGTTGGGCGTCAGAAGCCTCAGCTGGGGGGGAAGGAAGACTGGAGAGTGATGACCTGGGTTCAGTCTGGCCTGCCAGAAAATGCAGCCTGTCATAGTACCACATCCTGGGGACATAGATGTCATCTGCTGCTCTGGATCTCTGGGAATCCTGGACCTTCTTGTACTCCCTTAGATAAGTGCTCCTCAGGCCACCAATTAGAATCTTCAAATAGGTCATGTCTGCCGTGGGGATCACCGTCTTCACAAATTCCAGCAATTGATCCAGTGCTGCCTTCCTCTTTGTTTGGTTCTTATAATGTGGGTGGTTTATCTCCCAAAGACAAGGCAGCTCCCTGAACATATCTATGAAGATTGCCATAAAGTCGGTATCTTTCAAGATATCCATTTTCACTGCAAGACACAACACAAGACAAACCCTAATGTCAGGCAAAACTCTCCTAATCTAGTTACAATATAGGCCTCAATCTAGAAGCAGTATAGGCCCAGGTTTGGCTCTTACCTTCGTTATCACGATCGGCGCCTCTGATACTCCTTCCTCCGCTCACAGATCGTACGTACTACGCACGCGTGTTACGCTTTATACACACTGCGCATGCGTGTAACTCCGCCCGCCCCTGACGTTCTTTCTAATCTATTCCCCGCCCCTTTTTGTTCGGTGGGTGAAGAGCACATGGCGGAGTCAGAGCAGGTGCGTGCTAATTATAGCAACGAGGAGGAGGAAAGCCCGGATCTGGAAACGTCCCGATCCAGAAGGAGACGATTTAAGGCATCAAATATGTCCTTTGGGGAGATGTTGGAGATGGTCGACATCCTGAAGAAGGCTGACTATGATGGAAAGTATGGACCTTACCACAACCACAATATCAGAAAGGCCAAGATCATGGCGAAAGTGGTCAAAAGTCTGCACCGGAATTTTGGGGTACGACGATCGAATGATCAGCTCAGGAAGCAGTGGTCAGACCTGAAATTAAGAGAGCCCGAGCAGTACAGAAAGATCCGGAGAGTGCTGCAAAAAAGTAAGTATTTGTGCTGTGTTCCTATTCTTTTTGTCTTTATTACGTTCGTGCTGCTCCATGTGCTTTTCTTAAGTGTTGTACAGTTTAAAATGGCAGCTTTCATGTTCATGAGCACATTATTCGTTTGTATGAAACATTTTTCTTTCGGCCTATAAAACACCATTGTTTAGGCCATGTGCATTTGCCCACATTTTTTGGGGCCTACTTGTATGAAAAATATTTGGTTGTGTAGATGGACTTGTTACTAGAATGAAATGCAAACTAGATTCTGTGTAAGGAGAGGACACTCAGCAGCTGTTTTCACATCTGGACGCTGGAGCACTAGTGTGGGACACAAGAACACCCTTTTTATTAGGGGGCCCACACAGGTGCTCCAGTGTATACTATAGGGGGGGTCTCCATCTGTGAAGCTTGTACAAAACAGGTAAAGTCTTGAAGCTTGACAACGGACAATAAAAATTCTACATCTTGGAACTCTGCAAAAATAGACAATTGTACCCCACTTCCAAGCAATGTTTCATCTTTATATTTCGGCCATCAAATATCTGTGTGCTAATTATACCATTTTTGTTTTACATAGGGGAGAAAAGACTCGGAGGACACCCCTCATCCGAGGAGACCAGAGACCCCCCACCTCGGGAAGAAGGGGAAATACCCCCAACCCAAGCAGAGCAGGAGGAGGAAGAAGACGTGGTGGAAATTGGCACCACAACAGGTGAGTGTCTGCGACCACAGGCTCAGGTAAGAGATGGATGCCGGCATATTTATAATACCTGTTTTTTTGTGGTTTTCTCTCTTTTTAGGTGATCGTGATGTTGTGGATCCAGGGCATTTTACCTCAGAAAGTGCACAGATCCTGATTGGGGAGATCATGGGGTGTAATTTAGCTTTGGAAAACATCAAGAAAAACATCAATGATGTTATTCAAAAAAATAATAACATCATTGATGTTTTGGGGCGAGTTTAAAACCCCTCCAAATCTCTGTGTTTTTTGTGTGCTATAATGTTAAAAATGTTTTAGCGATTTTTAGAAAAGCCAAATTTTGAGGATGCACACAGTATGTAAACATGTGCTATCTGCCATCACGGGATATCAATGGACGCGTTTTGGGGGTGCAACCCCTTCCTCAATAATAAAGTAGCTGAGAGGAAGGGGTTGCTCCCCCAAAACATGTCCCTTGATCCCCCGTGATGGCAACTAGCACATGTTGACATTCGTAAATTGGTGTGCATGTTCAAAATTTGGCTTTTCCTGGGGTGACTTCACCCCATCTGAACGCAATATCAAACACAGTTCCTAAATACTCATGTCTGATATTGCCTTCAAGTTTTACCATATGTGAACTTTGTAAGTTCAAGATTTGTGTCTTTCTTGTTTTGAAACATGCCTGTTTTATCTTAAATGGACATTTCTATTTTTGATAATGCCACCCCAAAAATTGTTATACAACAAACATGTTGGTTTGTTTTAAAAAACCTTTTCTAAATGCACATGTGATTGTGCAGGTATTAAAAAGATTGTTAATCAAGAATTTGTGGATTATTGTCTCAACGCTATAACACTTTTGTGGTGATGTAATTGCTGCTTTCTGTGACAATGGGTGTTATTTCCTAAGGGCATATCCACTTTGCACTACAAGTGCAGTTTCAGTGCATTTTCAAGTGCACTTGTAGTGCAAAGTGTATTTGCCTTTAGTAAATAACACTCAACAGTGCTTTGTATAAGGATACACAATCACGCCATTTTCAGGACTCACCACATTTCGGTCAGGGTCAGCTAAAACAAACACAAGCAGTAAATGTCACCAAAGATTTGCTTAATTTTTTTTTATTTGATCAAGGTTTCACAAATTGTCTGGCATATTGATGGCCCCCATACCCGCAAAGAACTCAAGGTATCTTAGCCGGACATCACGGGCACTCAGGGAGGGCAAGCCAGGACGGCCACTTTCAAGCACCGTCAAGGTTGTTTCATTTATAATTCCGGCCTCAGGCCCAACTGAGCCAGCATAGTTGGCAGAATTTTGCCGTAAAAAGTTATGTAGAACACAGCATGCCAGGATTATATGATTCAGTTTATACTCCGCCATATGGATGGGTGTAAGAAATAGGCGGAACCGACTGGCCATGATTCCAAATGTGTTCTCCATCACTCTTCTGGCTCTGGCCAGCCGGTAATTAAAAACCCTCTGTTCCGGGGTGAGGGTCCTCATCGGGAATGGCCGCATAAGATGGTCCCCCAGCGCAAATGCTTCATCCGCCACGAAGACGAATGGGAGTCCTTCCACATTCTCTTCTGGAGGTGGCAAGTCCAAGCTGCCATTCTGGAGACGCCTGTAAAACTTCATCTGGACGATGACTTCACCATCGGACATCCGGCCATTCTTCCCCAAGTCCACATACAGGAAGTCGTAATTAGCCGACACCACCGCCAACATCACAATACTATTGAACCCCTTGTAATTATAATATTACGACCCTGAGTTGGGTGGTGGGACGATGTGGACGTGTTTCCCATCAATTGCCCCTCCGCAGTTAGGAAAGTCCCACCGCTGGGCAAAGTGGGAGGCCACAGTCTGCCATTCCTGTGGCGTGGAAGGAAACTGTGGAGGAAACAAAAAAAATTTGTATTTTTGCACACTAAAACATGGAAAGCAGATTAGACACAAACATTCTTGGCCAACATCAAGATAACATTTATTAATGTGAATTTTACAACACCAAAGTATAAGGTACACCTATCAGATTCCCCCTCCCCCCTCTCATGGGCCATTTCTAACATTAGAGGGGGGGAATCTTGGACAGGTAACCCTCTCCACTTCATTGAGAGATGAATGCCTAAATAATAATGGGTATTACTTGGAACAGCCCCTCCTTAGTTACACTGTTGGCAGACCACTGGACAGGTAAGAAGTGTCATAATACAAAGATATAAATACACACTGTACACATTTGAGCACATTTGGACATTCTGCTATTACCTATCGAGATAATAATATAATACAACTTTAAACAATACCATTTGAAAGTATACAGGCAGGCCCTTGCACTACATGCTTTGGGGAATTCATCAATAAATCTGAGCTCAAAAGAGATGGGTATAGTGTGTATGGGTTTGGTGTGTATTCAGCAGATAGAGGATTGAGGATAGATAGAGAATTGGGATCAGCTGACTTAGCAGTTGGGGGGAGGGAGGGTTCAAAATGATTTGGGGTGAATATAGGGCCAGGAGAGCATGCTGGGGAGGTAAGTGAAGGCAAATATGTATGAAGGACAAAAAAAAATTACCTAAAATTCCAGCATGAATGAGGACAAAGGGGACATTCACAGCATATTACAATCATGGTAATTAGGGAATGAGAAAAGAAATACAATATATTAGCAAACATTCAATGCAATAAAATGTGATATTAAAGGATAAAAATCTTACCTTCTTATACTCCTTCTGCAGGACCTGGATGATGGCAGAACAGGTCTCTGGGATAATGATACCCAGAGCCTGGGGGGAGATGCCTGTCGAGAACTTCAAGTCCTGCAGGCTTCTCCCTGTCGCCAAGTACTGCAGGGTAGTGACGAGCCTCTGCTCCGGAGTGATGGCTTGCCTCATGCAGGTATCCTGCCTGCTGATATAGGGTGTGAGCGAAGCCAACAAACAGTGAAATATGGGGTCCATCATCCTGAGAAAGTTCCTGAAATTATCAGGATTATTCTCACGGATCTCACGGAGCAAAGGCATATGAGAGAACTGGTCACGCTGAAGCAACCAATTCTTGGTCCATGAACTCCTCCCCACCTTGTTCATGCACTGGGCTTGTGTCAAGGTCAGGACCCCAACACCAAGCCCCCGCACAGCACGAACTCTACGAGGAGTACGTATACGCAACATGGCTAGAAAACGGTCGGCTGCTCAGAACGAAGTAACAGAACGCACTGAAGAACAGCAAGGCCTGTGAAGAGCGACCTGAAAAACAGCAATGAGCGGACAAGATCGCACAGAAAACTCCAATACGAACTGACTGCACGCACTGAAGAGCATATACAAACCCACATGCACAAACTGAACCGAAAATGATCTGAAAGCCACGAGTCTGAAAAAGCATGAATCGTCTCTCACCAAACTTTTACTTACACGAGATTAGCAAAAGGAGCCCAAAAGCTTGTTTCTGAACTGGCCTTTTCTAGTCTCGTCGTTTGTGGTTGACGTCACCGCGTTGTTGGCGATCGGAAATTCTGACAACTTTGTGCGACCGTGTGTATGCAAAACAAGTTTGAGCCAACATCCGTCGGAAAAAATCCTAGGATTTTGTTCTCGGAATGTCCGATCAATGTCCGACCGTGTGTATGGGGCATTAGACAAATCAGGGATAGTGACATGAGGATTAGTTAAAAAGAATAATAGGTCGTCCGCGTAGGCAGCTACCTTGAACTCCCTGCCCGATACCCGGAATTCGGTTATGGAAGGATCAGCATTGATCATTCTGATAAATGGTTCCATAGACAGTATAAATAGGAGAGGGGAAAGAGGACAACCCTGTCTCGTTCCATTCGTAATGTGAACCTTCTTGGAAAGTGTGCTGTTTATTTTTAGCTTTGCTGTGGGATTTTGATACAGAGCTGAGATCCACGCCAACATCCTGGAGCCCAGACCCACATGGCCACATGTTGCCAGCATGTAATCACATGCCACGCGATCGAAGGCCTTCTCTGCATCTGTGGACAGGAGAAGGCCCTCGGAGTCATGTGATCTGGCCGAATGGATCAGAAGTAATGACATAATTACATTGTCTTTGGTCTCCCAGCCTGGCATAAAGCCCACTTGTTCAGGTCCGATCAGCTTTTGTAGGTGGGGTCTTAGTCTGGGATCTTAGTCTTAGTATCCTTGCAAATATTTTTACATCCAGGTTAAGCAATGATATAGGGCGATAGCTTGCACATTCAGAGGGGTCCTTGCCCAGTTTCGGCACGACAGTTATGAAGGCATAAAGCAAATCTGTGGTCACCTTTCTGGGTTGGGACATGGAGTTCAATGCCGCCGCCAGTGGGTCCGGCAACAGGTCTACGAAAGTTTTATAGTATATGGCTGTGAATCCGTCTGGTCCCGGACTTTTGCCCAGTTTCAGATGTTTGATGGTACCCCTGATTTCTTTTGAGTCTATCGGGCTTTCGAGGGAACTAGCATCTAAGCCGTCAAGTGAAGAGTGTCCACTATTATCCAGAAAGTCTTGTATGATCTGAGTCCTGTCCCCTAGCATCCCTGGTTGTCTGTGTTGTTGGGGGAGGTTATAAAGGTCGGTATAAAATGAATGAAAGTGTTTCGCAATTGCCGCTGTGGTAACATCCAATGAGCCTTGTGCTCATCTGATTCCCAAAATAACATTGCCATATGTATGTTCCCAAAGTGCTCTGGCTAAAGCTCTGCCCAATTTGTTGCCCAATTCATAGTATAGATTTTTCTTGAAAAACAGGAAACGTTTGGTCCTGTTATCAAGAATTTGCTGTAACACTTTCCTGGTGGCTAACAACTCTGTGGCAGATTTGACCGATAAGGATTGTTTGTGTTAGGATTCTAGTTTGTGGATACGTTCTGATAGAATTTTAATTTCATTCTCTCTTTGCCTTTTACGTTGAGAACCCATTCTTATCAATTCACCCCTCACTGTGCATTTATGGGCCTCCCAAATTACTAGGGGATCTGTCTCTGGTGTGTTATTGTGGGTGAAATAGTCTTTCAGGGTGTTTGTCAGCTTGGGCAAAAGAACCGGGTCCGATATTATGGAGGAGTTAAGTCTCCAGGTCTGGGATTTTGGAGGTGATTTAGTCAAGTTTAACATCAAAGCTATGGGGGCGTGATCCAAGATGGACTGTACCCCTATACGGGAGCCTGTGAGAGCAGGGAGATCAGTCTGTGTGATAAAGAGATAGTCCAGCCGTGCATATTTTTTGTGCAGGGTCGAGTAAAAGGTGAAATCTCGACCATCTGGGTTGAGAGTCCACCAACTGAAGGGAATGCAAGAGCAATTTAATGTGTTTAAGTATTTTATATCTAATGCTGGTAGTACCATTTGAAGTGTCTGTCAGTGGATTCAGGGGAATATTGAAGGCCCCTCCTAGTATCAAACAACCTGAAGTGAACCCCTGCAGTTGCTGGACTACGTGTTTGCAGAAAGTTAAATGAGCCTTGTTTGGGAAATAGACAGTTGCTATAGTGATGGGTGTACCTTCATATTTCCATTTTAGAAATAAAAATCTGCCTTCTGGGTCCACCATTTGTTCCATCAATTCAAAGGGAGCGTCTTTATTCACTAGGATAGAGACCCCCTTTGACTTGGTGTGATCATTAGTGGCATGAAACGCTCTGGTGAAAGTTGAGTCGGTGAGTCTAGGTACCTGATGAGTCTTAAAGTGTGTCTCTTGCAGCAACACAAAATGTGGCTTACCTCATTTGATTTCCCTGAGCAGGGTGGTGCGCTTTGCTGGTATGTTTAACCCTTTAACATCGTGAGAGATCACTGTAGGGTGGCATTCCAGTGAAGTGTAGGCCATGATGAAGACTCATAAGTGGCTTTGTCCGCAGATGCCTAAAATGGAAACTGATATGCTGATTAGTCTTCTTTAATAAATGAGCAAAGTGGTTGAGTAAAACTTAATAAAAAAAAGGTAAGAAACTTAAGAAAGGTAGAGAGAGTTATGTTCTGTCTCTAGATAGAGCCCTATCCAGAATTTCTACAGTGGATCTGAAATCCGGAATGTGTCGCAAAACCCAGACCACTTTGTGGGGAAGAGGGAGGCGGCCACTCAGAGAGTGAACAGTTAAATGTAAATAAACCCTCAAAAAATTGTGCCTCCAAAAACACACAGCCTTAATGGCAAACTTATATTAAATGATTGAATTAATCAACCTGTATGGTCGACACCGCTGCCCCTACCAAATCCATGGGAGGCTGAGTCGTCCACCTCCACTGAGACGTAAACCACTGCTTTTGCTTTCCTATATCATCACCCAGGCCTCTGCCACAGCCATCCCGCATGAGGTGTCATGCTCATATATGGTCCACCCTCCCGCCATAAAGGAAGGAAGGAGGAGCATTAATGGCGTAGGTGATCCAAATAGTTGAGGTTCGATCCCCTGAATAAAGGGAACCAATGCTTGAGAAATAAAAATAAGAACGTTCAAGGACTACTATCAGCAACAATAGATTAAGTCTGGAACCCGATTGCACTAAAATAGTGCAGCGACCACAGGTGGTCTCTCCCCAAAATTGTACCATTTATGCTCTACATCATTAGCAAATACAAAAATATTTTTCAATACTACCAGTCTGGTGCATAAAATTATAATCAAAGGCAGCCTCCTCCGCCCCATGGATGCCAGAGCTGCCAGTGTTCATAGGCCTATGCCTAAACTATGATATATCTGAAGTTTAGGAGAGAGTCCATTAGAAAAAAGGAGAACTGAGAAACAAAAATAAAAATAAATGAACCAGGACCGAATGCCAGAATGCCCCCAGTGCGATTGTCCTCAAGCATGAAGGGGAGTTCCATGCTGCTCAAGGCTAAGTGGTGAGTTTCACTGAGCCCTATCCCTCTGCTTGATCCTGCTCTGGGGCAGATCTCGGAATTGGTGTGTCTGTTTTGTATCCTCCTGCCTTGCCATGTTTCATCTGCTTGGGAAGTCTCTTTTCAGGTGTGGAAAACGGTGAGCGAGTTGGGCTCCTATCATGGGGTGGTAGGAAGTTCCACTAGGTCCAGGCCTAGTCCTGCACAAAAGTCCAGAAGATCTGACGGGGTACGTAGGATATGTTGGTGACCGTTCGCTGACGCAATCAGTGCGAAAGGGAAGCGCCATGTGTACTTAAAATCTCTGTCTCTGAGCTTCTCAAGCAAAGGACATAAAGCCCTGCGATTTTTCAGGGTAATCTGCGATAAGGCTTGGAACAACATTATATTTTCGCCATTAAAAATAATCCTGTCATTTCTTCTGGCTTTGCGCATTATGTCCTCTTTAAATTAGAAGTTCTGCAGGCAGCAGATTATATCTCTCAGTGGTGCTATGTCTGGGCCCCTAGGTCTGAAGGCTCTGTGCGCTCAAACAAATTCAATCTCCGTATCTTCCTGTCTATCGAATAGGCTGTTGAACATTCTCTGGAGGGCAGGGGCAATTCGGTCATTCTCCACGGATTCAGGGATCCCTTTCACCCTGATGTTGTTCCTCCTGCCCCGATTGTCAAGGTCCTCCAAATGCCTATTTATGTCAATAAAGTGTTGTGCATGGGAGACTGTAACCTTGTCCAGTCTGTGGAGTTCTTTATCCCTCTGCCTCCCAGCGTGCTCTGTTGCTGCTAGCTTCTCAGTGAGAATTACAAGGTTTGTTTTTAGGTCTGTAATAGCAACTGAGAATGTGGATTTTATATCCGCTGTGAAGCAGAACATGTCCGCATAAGTCAGGAGTTTGTTCAATCTGGTTTTTCCCCTACCTGTGTCCTCCGGCGCTGATTCTGAGTCACCGCTGAAATCCTCCTCATGGAGCTCACTAGGCTGAGTCGGTGCCATCTTGGAATCGGCCGTGCTGTGGCCGGCTGGAGATTTCTGTTTGAACAGATCTGTGATATTCCTAGCAGCGGATGGGGGTTGTCCTCATGAGGACAGGTCGGTGGGGTTCTGTATAGCTTTCTGCCTGGCATTGACGGCTCTGTGGATGGGTATCAGGCTGTAAGGCTGTGTGTCTTACGGAGCTCCTCTAGAATGCTGCCATCTAAGCTGCGTGCCAAGCCACACCCCCCAACAGAGCATATATCGAGGCATATATAGAGGCTCCCTCTCCTCACAGTATCTCTCAAATTTTGTGCGTCCATACCTTTCCATCGGCCCCAATCTTTCCAAAAAGTGTCTTATCTGCCGTGCCTGCCAGAAAGGTAATTCATAGTGTCCTCCCGGTCGCATTAGAAGTTCAATTGTTGGCCAGTTATTAGACCTCAAAAAGTGTGAGGCTTGAAAGTATCCCTTTTCTTTCTAAATACTCCCGGCTCTAGGCCAGGTGGGAAATCTGGGTTACCCAAGATAGGAAACAAGGGTGAGTTTAGAGAAGAAAATTTAGGATTATGAATAATTCTAGATGCCACACGGAGTGCAGGACCTATCAAAGGGTGTAGTTTTAGGATAGGTGGTAACGCATCGTAACACCATATGGCTCTATTTTATGGGATTGGACTTATTTGTTGTTCAATGGTGATCCACCGTTTACTATCTCCATATCTGCACCAGTCAATTATCCTACTTAGCTGGGCGGCCTGATAATATTTATATAGGTCTGGCACCTCTATCCCTCCTGCTTCTTTAGGTAATGTCAACAGGCTTCTGTTAATCCTTGGGTGCCTACTCGCCCAAATGAATTTTGTAAAGACAGCTTGAATTTGACTAAAGAAGGCCAGTGGAGCAGAGATAGGCAGTGCCTGGAAAAGATACAGGAATTTTGGTACTATGTTCATTTTCAGTATGTTACATCTCCATGAGTGTGTAGCTTTACTCCATCTATCTAGTAATTTTCTAACTTCCCTAAGTAAGGGTGGAAAATTTAGGGCATAGGTATCTGTTAACTTAGGTGGGATCTGTATTCCTAAGTATTTTAATGTGGTTGATGTCCATCTAAGCTTAAAATTGTTCTCCAGGTTCATTTGAATGGGACCCTCCAGAGATATCCCCACCACCTCCGACTTGCTATAGTTTATTTTAAAATTTGACAGAGCTCTGTATCACTCAACTGCCTTTATAAGGTTTGGCAGCGATATTTGTGGATTGGTGAGTGAAAAAAGTAGATCATGTGCATATGCAGAGACTTTATATTCCTGTTCTTCCAAAGGGATACCTCTGATATCAGGATTCTGTTGGATTCTGTTTAATAAAGGCTCCAGCGTCAAAGCAAATAAGAAGGGCGATAGGGGGCATCCCTGGCGCTTCCCATTTGATATTGAAACATTTTCTGAGTGTACCCCATTCGCCTTTACCAAGGCTTGTGGTGTTGAATATATCCCGGCTATCCAGTGTAATATACGATCCCCCAGGCCTATGTATTTTAACACTTCAAATATTGGCCCTATCAAAGGCCTTTTCCGCATCTGTATTCACAAAGATACTCGGCATCTTCCTTTGATTTGCATATTGGATCAAATTCAATACTTTGATAATGCTATCTCTAGCTTCCCATGTGGGGATGAACCCCAAATGTACCAACTGCGTCAGATGGGGTTGTAAACGAGATGTGAGTATCTTTGTGAATATTTTCAAGTCAACATTCAGTAATGATATCGGATGATAGCTACTGCACACTGACTGATCCTTCCCTTCTTTTGGGATTACCACAATATGTGCTCTTAGTGCCTCCGGTAGAGGGTCCGATAATTGTCCAAAAGCATTGAATGTTTTGACCATGTATGGGCCTATTGATAAAAAAAACTTTTGAAGTATTGTAAAGAGAACCCATCTGGGCTGGGTGCCTTCCTATGTTTCATCATCTTCATTGCTGCAGACACTTCCTCTATTGTGATTGGTGTCTCCAGTTCTCTTTGGGCTGGGGACGGCAATCTAGCCAATTGTGAGGAGTCTAGATAGTCTTCCATTGATAAGGGGGGGAAAAGGAGGCTCTGAAAGATTATATATTATTATTATTATATTCCTTTACAATATCTTTCGGGATTAAAAGTTTTTGACCTCCTTTTGTTTTGATGCATGGAATATATGACCGTGTTTGTTATTCTTTTAGTTTTCTTGCCAGCACTTTCCCACATTTATCTCCAGATTCATATATCATCCCCCCCCCTTGTTGTAATATTGCCTTTGCTTTGTACCGAAGGAGATCATTCAATACCTATTTCCTTATCCAATGTTTTTTTATGTTGAATCTCTTTTTCCTGTATCCTCTCCAGTAACCCCATTATCTGCTCCTCTCTGGCTCTCTTTATACGTGTGCCATGTTTTATTAATATTCCTCTAATTACCGCCTTATGAGCTTCCCATACTATTGCCAAGTCAGTCTCTCCATTATCATTAATTTGAAAGAAAGAGTTAATTTCTTTTATTAGATCCTCTCGGATTTCAGGATACTGTAATAGGCTTTCATTTACTCGCCATCTCCATTCCCTCAATTGGGATGCACCCGTCAGGGAATATTTCCTATTAGTATATCCTGTACCAACAAGAGCATCTGTTGAGGTATTAAAAAAAAAAAATTTGTGAATATAATTGATGGGGATTAGAGAAATATGTGAAGTCCCTCTCTTCTGCATGAAAGGCCCACCAGGCGTCGGTTAATTGGAATTCATCTAGCTTCCGAAGGATACTTTTCCTGATTCTAATAGAAACTGAAGATGTTCTGTTGGAGGTATCTAATTTGGGATGCATTTTTGTATATATTTTTGTGGATTTCCATTTGAATGAACACATTTCTGTTTTTGCACAAACCACATGGCCATCTTTGTGCCCCCATTTGTGCTTTCAGTGAAGAGGGGCATACCTCCACACATCTGTTCCAGCACAGCGTTTTACGTGCTGGCAGAGTTTTTACACGCATGCGCATGTCCTTTGGACAAAAGCACAACCGATTTTACCATGCGGAGAGACACTATCTCTCAATGTGTCTCAGTGCACTTTTTACTTCATTTACCATCGCCCCTCTCCCCCCCCTCTCATATGCATATATGTTTTTTTTTTTTTTTTTAATGCATTTACATGCGTTTGTATTATGCACGTGTATGTATATGCATGTATGTGTACACGAGTATGTGTGTGTACACTTATGTATGCGTAGATTTTTTCATTTGTATGTATTTAGACCACAATCTCATGTTCTGTGCTTCAAAATCCCACTACCTATCATTAATTTTTTGTACTGATATGGTAATTTTTATTTCTAATATATTTATATTATATACTTTTTATCATTTTATGAATGCATTTTTCAATGTAAACTTATCTTACGTCTCCAGTCTGTAGTGTACGGTATATATTGTTCTTATTTATACCCCAACTAGAACACCTGGGTATGGAACTTGGAATAATCAATTGTCCATCACAGGACACATCCTCCTACTAGCCACACCACCTCTCCCCATGTACACATGTCGGCCTACTGGCCCATACAGACTGTGCTCCAGTTCTCCTGGCTCTGATGAAGAGGTTTTCCTCGAAACACGTCAGCCTTTCTTAAATACCTGCCTCAATATGGGCACACCCCAATTTTAACTTCCTAGTACTTATTTTGTTACCTGTTTTTCCTTTTTTTTTTTTATAAAATTATGTAGTATTTGTATGATTTTATATCTATATGACTATATGTCTGTATTCTTTTACATAAATAAACCATACATTTCTTGATGTAAGCGTCTGATCACGCGCCTTCCATCCACTTCCTACTAAACAGTCCTTTCCAGACCACCCCTGGTCAGCTAAGGCAGCGGGACACGCTCCATCATCTCCCCCAGTCCTATCTCTGACTACAATACTACCTTTGTTTTACAGCAAACGATCTCACAAGCGCAGGAGTATTTTTCACCATATCTTGTTCACACTTTTGCATCTAGGGGGATATTAAAGTCCCCCCCAAAATCAATTTTCCCTCACTAAAATCCATTAGTTTAGATAGGACTATATGCAAGAAACTATCTTGATGTACGTTTGGGGCATAAATAGTTGCTAGAGTCACCTTTACTGTTCCTATAAAACCTTTAAGAAAGATATATCTTCCCCCTGAATCCAGGCATTTGTCCAATAGAGATCAAGCAATGCGATTAGAGATTAAAATAGCTACCCCTTTAGTTTTGGCTTCTTGATTCGAGGCATGGTATACATTTGGGAAAAATCTATTTTGAAGATAGGGAAATGCTCCCACTTTCAGATGTGTTTCTTGCACCATACTCACATCGGTTTGAAGACGTTTGAGATCATTTAGTAACATTTTATGTTTTTCGGGACTATTAAGCCCTCTAACATTTATTGATGTAACACTTATTTCCTCCATCCTCTCCTGGACTGGGGTGACCACTGAGAGAAAAAGAAAAAAAAACCCAAGGGGAATATCTAACCTAAATTTCCCAGCACCTACCTCTGGGTACTTAGTTTCCCGTAGGTGTAGGATATGGGGGGTGACTAGCTAAAGCCGAGTTGGCAGAGCAATTCACCCTATCCCTCCAGCCATTCCCTCTGTATTTTTATCCACTAATGCAGCATCTGTATATACTTTTCTTTTATCCCTCCCCACTCCCTCCCCTTCTATACAACTTTACATAGCACTTTATCTGAACCAATATCAATCTTTCAATGTTCTCCCTGGCATTCTCAGAGAAGAGGTTTTGCATCACATCAGTATGACAATTCCACAACATTATCCCTTCTCCCTCCTTAGGATGCCTCTCTCTGTCCTTTTAACTACTTGTCTGATCTACCCAGGCCTGACGATGTAAAAGGAAAAAAAAAAGACATCCAAAATCAATAGGGCAAAGCCACTCATAATAGACTATCTTCCTGTGTTTATTTTTCTCTTCTCTCCATTCCCATCTCATATCCT
The DNA here is from genome assembly GCF_042186555.1 of Aquarana catesbeiana. Lineage (NCBI taxonomy): Eukaryota > Metazoa > Chordata > Amphibia > Anura > Ranidae > Aquarana > Aquarana catesbeiana. Next base: position 278,552,998 of record NC_133328.1, on the reverse strand, counting down.
CTATGCAGCTTTGAGCATTTCAGGCGGAAAAGAGGCAGAGGCAGCTGCAGAGTGGAATATTTGGTGTATATGTGGGAATAGCAAAGTCTTAAATTCCTTGTAGTATTCCCCATTGAAGCCATCAGGGCCCGGTGATTTGTTCAGCGGGTGGGACTCTATAGCTTCATATATCTCTGACTCGTTAAATGGTAGATTAAGGGATTGGAGCTGGGCTGGTGACAATTTCAGTATGGATAACTTTGCTTAAAATTGGTTAATGGCTTCTGGAGTTGGTTGGAGAGTGGAAGGATCATATTTTAAATGATATAATGTTCCAAAGTAATAGCTAAAGGCATCTGCTATTTTTTGGGGATGGTATTATTTTTGTTTAGTTCCAGGATGAAGTATATAGGGTATTTTGGTTTTGTATCTATGGCCTCTAAGGTTCTGCGCTAAAAGTTTTCCTGCTCTGTTCCCATTGACATAATATGTCATTTTTAGTTTCTTGGCTGTTTTTTTTAAAGTTTTCTAATAGATGGAGTCTAAGGTCAGATCTAAGTTGCATTAACTTTAGGGAGAGGGCTGGAGAGGATTTAAGTTTATTCTGGGCGTCTATATCAGAAATGTCTTTTGTCAGTTCAACAAATCGCTGCAGCCTCTGCCTCTTAGCTCTTGTCCCTAACTGAATGAAGATGCCCCTTATGAACACTTTATGAGCGTTCCACAACATAAACGGGTTTTGTACTGAACCTGCATTATCATTAAAGAAATCTGTCAAATGGGTATGGATCTTTTCCTTTGTCTCTTCTTGCTGTAGTAAGTATGTGTTGACTCTCCAGACTAGACTTAGCCTGGAGGAAACAGAGTCTGATATAAACAGGACTATTGAAGCGTGGTCAGACTGCATTATTGAGTTTTTAACAGCGAATTTGGTTTGTAGCAGGACTTGCTGGTCAACTAAGAAAAGGCGGAGTAAGCCGGAGACCATGATGGACGTATAATAGCGGAGCTCCAGCACCAGCGGGATAATCACGACCTTTAGCGATCCATCCAAGCCACAAACACCCAGACACAGCGTTCCAGCCTCATAGCACCAGCGGAACATGGTGCCATCATGCCAAGCCACAGGAGAGAGGGGAACCGTCCCCAGAAACTGATGGAGTTGTTCACCCTCGGACCTAAACAAAACGGCGCCTGCTCCTCATCCACACCAGCATCAGGCTCTCAAAATTGCCCAACACAGCAGGGAAAATCGTAAAAAAGAAGCAGCCCTCCTAAATGCCCACAATCTTCCCCAGACACCGTCATCTGGGAGCCCAGAGAGGGCAAGTTTCCGGACGGTTTCTGCAGATGCAGAAAATGAGATGAGCTCTCTCCATGACTCAGGAGATGATACCAGGGAGCTCCCAGATTCCATAGACCTATTCCCCACTAACAACCATCCAGTTTTAGACACTGTCCTAAAGGAGATGTTAGTCTCCCTGAGGAGCTCTCTTCACTTAGACATGATTTCTTGTGTGCACATGGACTTACGATCTGTGTCTGACGGAGTGTCACATATAGAAAATAAAATGGGGGAATATGCAGCCACAATCAATGACCTGGTTGATGCAAATGAAGGTAAAGAAGATGAACTTGAAGTGATTAGAGCCAAAATGGTGGACATAGAGGACAGATCTAGAAGGAATAATGTGAAGATAAGGGGAATCCCAGAATCTGTCCAGCAGCAGGATTTGCGCAATTATGTCTCCCAGCTCTTTAACACAATTATGCCTGATATGTCTGCCTTACACTTCACAGTGGACAGGATACACCGTCTCTCCAAGCCCTCTTATCTCTCTGATAATATACCAAGAGATGTCATTCTGAGGCTGCATTTTTATCACACTAAGGAGAGGCTTATGGCAGCGTCCAGACAGAGAGATCAAATCCCTATGCCATATGCCAATTTACAATTCTATGTCGCTATATCGCAGTTCACTCTCCAAAAGCGTAGAAATCTGAACACAATAACAAAAGCCCTCAGGAATCATAGATTAAGCTACTAATGGGGATTTCCAACAAAGCTGATTGCCACCAGGGATGGGGTAGATCATGTGATGGAATCGGTGGCAAAAAGAATGGTCCTACTTAACTCTTGGGGGATAATTCTTGAACCGCAACCTCAACTAGTCCTGAACAGGAGTGGTACACAGTTAACCAAAAGAATGCCCACACTCACAACTGATTCCGATATGGGTAAACCCAAACACATACTTACCCGCTGGGGAGGATTTCCCTCTGGTCCGAACTGCTTTTCTATCTTATATTTCATTTACCCCACTATTTCTCTGAGTGGCATGAGCCACACCCAACCTATTTTTCTCACTGTTTGGCTATTAGCCACTATTACGTTATGTTTTTGTTCAAGTAAAAATAACCCTTTTATCTCATCAGTCAGAAGTGAACGCATATCTCTAACGATCACCAAGAACATCCTTGAGAGGACATCATGAACTTCACAACACCGCAGGCCACCACTCCTTCTCCAGACACAGACCACAACACCGCCAACTGTAAGTGAACCATATGCGCCACATATTACCCAGCATCACCTCAAGCTCCAATAGCAGTAAATTTTTTTTCAACTCCAAAGGTCTCAATCAATCGGCCAAAAGAAGGGCCTTATGGAAGGAAGCTCTCCACCAAAAGTGTGAGATATTATGTGTCCAGGAGACACCCTAATTGCTCACATCCTAAGTTTCCATCTCTATACAATGCCAATGTGGAAACGAAAAAGAAAGGGGTGATGATAGCAATAAGAGACACAGTAGCCTTCAAACTCCACAAGGTCAACATAAACCCACAAGGTCACTTCATAATCCTGGTGTGCGATATTAACACCAACACCTACACAGTGGCAAACATCTATGCAAACGAATAAAGATAAAAACCCCTCTGAATCGACAACGCTAATCAATCAGTTAATGAGCAATGGCTGATTCCTCTTACAGACGGAATACCTCCTATGTACCAATGATTGAACAGAACTAAAGAATTGAGAACAAAGATATGTCTCAAGAACGGTAAAAATTTGGAGGGTCAACCACAGTCTATTGCACAAAATATTAGGCTTTATTGATGAAAAAATAAAAAGCGTAAGGTACATCAGAGGCGTTGCAATGGTTGCCTGACCACCGGTGTACCACACTCTCACAGCATCAGATGACAATGAACTGAAACACAAAAAGACATAAAATCTTAAAACCCACTATACTAAAAAATTCTCCCCATTTACTCCACTACCCAGATTCCCCCTCACGAAAAAAAGAGAGATACTGATGAACCCTCCGTGTTGCAAAAAAGTTCATGCAGGATATCTCAATGCTGTCCAGTAGTGTAGCCCGACAATTATTAATTAATGAACATGTCATGTATGGCTATCAATTCCCATTGGCTGAGGGCCAACCACTGATACCTGCAGCAAGGATCCTGATAAGAATTGTTGCACTCCTTGCCTTAATCAGCTCAGGTTATCGGATTTATAGAAAGACAATTCCGTAATGAAGCCCTATATTGATGGTTATGCTTTAGCTTGCAGCTGAAAGGAATTAACACTCTGCAATGTTGAATAGCTGCATAGTCTGAAAAAGGACAAGTCTTATATAGATAAATGGTTCCAGTTGCTTCCTTTTCACTGACACCCCAAACCGGGTTTAATACTCAAAAATGTGAGTTGCAATAGATCACATACAGTGTGGCTAAGTCGTGCATAGAAAGAGGTCTCTTAGCAAATAACATTCCTCTGCACCATTCAGTTCATTGATGTAACAGGCGGGGAGTAACAACTGAAACTCTTTAATTAAGCACAGAGCAATGTCAAATCTGGTCCTTATGATATCGCTATAGTTATAACAAAATACAGAGAGTTCCCCTTTCATAGGTGCTTACCTCTCCTGGAATGTTGTAGTTTATGACAGCAATTTCCAAAAAGCCTCTGTATAATTGCTCTGCATGGTTTCACTTTCACAACTGTAAATGGATCATTTCCTTGTAGACGGAATTCCTATTTTCCTCACATCCATAAATGACAAAAAGCCTTCACCATTTGGTTGTAGGGAAGTTGGCTGTGTTAGGTGATGCATTTGTCAGGAACCATTCTCAGTAGTGGTCAAATTCATTGAGGCAAATTATAGAAGCTGAGTGTCATCGTATCCCATGATGGAAAGCCCCAGTAGTCACCTCGTGGGTCAGTGAGAGGGACTGGAAGGGAGAGCAGGGGTGAGCCGGCATCAGCCACGTCTACGCTTGCATTTAGTGCAGCTCATCTGCACTTCATCTGGACGCCCAACAGAGGTTGCTGTAGACTATTTGTAGGGACTTGTACCCAATCAGAGCTCACCTATGTTGTTAGTACTTTATACTGCCATCTTGTGGTAAATTAAATGTGTTACAGATCGAAATATTAAACTACCCAGACAGACAAAGCCTTCCCATAAGGAAAAGCATAAAATACAGTATTTATCAATTTAAAAATAACTTCTATTTGTAATCCATTGTCACCACTTGATACCCTATCTTAAATATTATTAGATATACACATCTAATCCAGGGTGGAGTCATTTGGTCATACCGGATGGCTCTGGAGAAGCTTAGCAGGTCTGCATGTTTTTACCAATGTAACCATTGGTCTATAAATAAATCAAATCAAAGATACTTATCCCCAGATAGTTAGAGGAAAATGACAGGAGGAATAGAGAAGCATAAAGGAGCAATAGGGCCAGGATATCAAGTGGAAAAAAGGTAAGTATTGTACCACACCCATATATTAGGGTTCAAGGAAAATCTTCAGGCTCAATTCGTTATTCAAGCCAGCCAGCTGAAGCGTGTTGAGCCTAAATATCCAGGATTTTTCCTTGAGGAGGAGTATCGTATAGAAGTCCCCAGTCTCTAAGTTTAAGAGAGTAGAATCCTTTGACTTTTAGCCCTTGAGCATTTCCCTTGTGGTATTCTGCAAAATGGTTAGCTATCGGAGTATCTTCATTAAATGTAATACTTTTCAAGTGCTCATTAAATCTTACACGTAGCTGACATTTGGTTTTACCTACGTATAGTTTCCTGCACGGGCATTCCAAAATGTACAAGACCATGATTGTGGCACAGTTAATGAACAAATTGATTTTATATTCACGCTCGCCTCCAGAGTCTCTGCATGTTTGCAAATGATCTACATGTTTACATGTGCCACAGTGGCCACATGGGAACATCCCATTAATTCTTGGCATTTCAGTAAACCAATTTCTATTTTGGGGTCTTTGGTATTCTGACTGAACAAGTGTGTCTCTTAAGTTCTTAGCTCATCTGGCTACCATAGAGGGCCTGTCCCCAACAATCTTCCTTAGGTGTTCAAACCAATTCAGAATATGCCAATGGCTAAAGAGGAGTATAGAGTTCACTCGGTGCCAATGGGTACCATAGGGGGTTATAAAGCTCACCAGCGAATCCTTCTGGGATTGTTTTTTAGCTGTTTGAAGTTGCAGAAGTTCCTTTCTTGATTGTTGGCCTGCAATTTTTTTTAGCTTTTCTAAGTATACGGTGAGAGTATTCCCTCTCCCTAAACCTTTGATAGAGTTCTAAAGACTCGCATCTGTAATATTCTTCAGTGGAACAGTTCCTCCGAATTCTAAGGAACTGTCCCAACGGGATTCCCTTTAATAGGGAGTAGGCATGGTGGCTATCTGCTCGTAGCAGCGTATTTGCTGCTGTGTTCTTCCTGAAGGTTCTGGTGATGAGTTGGCCATCTAAGAGCCTAATGGAGAGATCCAAGAAAGAGATCTCATGTGGGTCAGCTACAAAGGTTAAACGTATGTTACGTGTGTTTATTGCTAACTCCCCCATAAATTTTGTCAATTCCGCTCTAGAGCCTGCCCAGACCATCAGTACATTGTCGATGTACCTTAGCCAGGACCTAGCATGGCCAAGGTACATTCACGAGGCGTAGACCACCTCCTCCTCCCACCAACCCAGATGGAGGCAGGTATAGGCAGGAGCCTACCGTGCACCCTTGAAGTTGTTGATAGTTTGATCCTGAAAATTGAAAGAAGTTGTTCTTGAGTGCAATCTCCAAGAGCTCTATTATGAACTGATTTTGTGTCTCCATTTCTGGAAACTGCTGCTCAAGAAAGTGGTAAATCGCAGCAATTCCTCATTCATGTCTCCACGTGTCTCCATATCTATCCCTACCAATTGGCGGGAATGTCAAATCTGCGATTTTATTCAACACGTCACCCGTGTCACGCACATAGGAAGGCAGAGATCTAACCAGATTTTTAAGCAGGGAATCAATGTATTTACCCACTCTCTCAAGTGGTCCCTTGATTGTGGATACGATTGGCCTTCCCAGAGGATTATCCCTTTTTTTATGAATTTTGGGGATTATGTAAAATGTTGGAAGATTATAATCATTCACACATAGTCCATATGCCCCAAACACAGGACAGATCGGGTTTTTTCACAGACTTATGAAAAAATCTGGTTGATACAGAAGGGCCTGTTGGTGATATGTGGTGACTTTAACATTACTCTTGACCCATCCCTTGATTCCACCGACAAACCAAAACATTCTCCACCATCATTTAAATCAGTCTTAAGGACCTATGAACTGTATGACTCCTGGAGATGCCTCAACGCTATTGAGAGAGACAACTCATTCTTTTCAAACAGCCAGAGATCTTACAGCAGAATTGACTTATTTTTAGTAAACAAATGGTTACTGTTTAAATGCAAAGATGCTAAAATTAATAACATTACTTGGTCGGATCATGCCTTGGTGAAGCTAGCAGTGGGAGATTCTACTACCCACAACCCCACATTTATTTGGAGATCCAACTCCAGACTTTTCCAGGATGCTCCGATCAAATCTAGAATTAACAGTCAGCTGAAAGAATTTTTGAAAATAACTGTCAATCGGTTTCCGATCCATTTATTGTGTCGAATGCCCATAAAGCATATGCAAGAGATATCTTGATACAAGGGGCGAGAACTAAGAGGATGAGACAGCAGCACACTATGCAATTGGTATCCAAAATAGATGCACTTGAAAAACAAAATATGTCCCACCCATCCCAACAACTCACAGACCAACTAACACAACTCCGTAATGAACTAAGGCTGCTATTTCTGGAGGACTTTGAAAAGGCCTCCAGAAGACTAAAATTGTCCTAGTATACAAGTGGCAACAGAGCAGGGAAAAACCTGGCCAACAAGATTAGAGGACATAGATATAAAACCCAAATCCCATACATAATACAACCCAATACACAAACCAAACAATATCATCCCCAAGCTATAGAAGACGCCTTTAGTCAATACTCATTCATTGTCCAACCTCAAGTATGACACTTTCAGACAACAACCAACACCAGCCATCATAGAAGCATTCCTACAAAAAATATTCTGCCCAAACTTACTCCTGAACACCTCAGTGAACTAAATTCCCCTATTACTAACTAGGAAGTAAGACAGATCATACAAACGCTCCCACCCAACAAATCCCCGGGCCCAGATTGCTTCACAGGGGAATACTATAAAAATTTCCAAGATATACTAATTCCACAATTGGTTGAGATCTTTAGTTCAGCTGCTGCCTCATCCTCGTTCACCCCCCAGAGATGCTTAAAGCTATGATAATTGCTTTACCAAAACCAGAGAAAGACCCTGATACTTCACAGAACTTTAGGCCTATATGTTTACTTAACAATGATCTCAAAATATATGCAAAGCTCTTGGCTAATAAATTGGTGGACATACTACCTTCACTGATAGATGTAAATCAATCTGGATTAATTAAAGGGCGACAGGCGGCAGATGCTATTCTACGCCTGATCAATGTGATCCATATGGCCAATAAGCACAAAATGCCTTTTCTGCTACTAGCATTAGATGCAGAGAAGGCGTTTGATAGGATACACTGGCAGTTCCTTGTCCAAGTGCTTGCCAGGTAAGGTTTCAGCGGCCTCATTTACTCAGCCATAATGGCACTGTATACCCTCTACTGACAGCCTATCTCATTTCTTGAGACCCTAACAAGCCAGGAAAGTACAGATACCCCCCAAATGACCCCTTTTTGGAAAGTAGACATTCCAAGGTATTTAGTAAGAGGCATGGTTAGTTTTTGAAGTTGTCATTTTTTCCCACAATTATTTGCAAAAAGATTTTTTTATTTTTATTTTTTTTCACACCAAATTGTCATTATAACAGGTTATTTCTCTCACATGGCATGTACATTCCACAAATGACACCCCAAAATATATTCTGCTACTCCTCCTGAGTATGGTGATACCACATATTTGAGACTTTTACACAGCCTGGCCACATACAGAGGCCCAACATTGAGTAGCACCTTCAGGCGTTCTAGGAGCATAAATTACACATCTAATCTCTCAACCACCAATTTTAAAGGCCCTGGAGCACCAGGACAATGGAAATTACCACAAAGTGACCCCATTTTGGAAAGCAAACACCCAAATGTATAATCTATGAGGCATAATGAGTCTTTTGAATGGTTCATTTTGAATGGTTCATTTTTTACAGAAGTTTTTGGAAAATGTGGAAAAAAAATTAAAACACATTTTTTTTACACAAAGTTGTCCATATATAAGATATTTCCAACACATAGCATGTACATAGCAAAAATGACACCCCAAAATATATTCTGCTACTCCTCCTGAGTATGGCGATACCACATGTGTGAGCTTTTTACACAGCCTGGCCACATAGAGGCCCCACATCCAAGGAGCACCATCAGGTGTTTTAGGGACATAAATTACGCATCTAATTTCCTTACAATCTATCACATTTTTGAAGGCCCTTCATATTTCTAACACATAGCATGAACATACCAAGAATTACACCCTAAAATACATTCTGCTGAGCAAAGGGTAAACAAAAGATTACCTGTGGTTTTAGTAGTGCAGGTGTCCACAGGAGGAGAGCCCTGATCCAGGCAGCAGACAGGGAAGTAGTCAGTGACAGTGAATGGAATTGTCCAGGCAGCAGGCAGGGATATTGTCCATAGTCAGTACAGGCAGGGATACTGTCCATATACAGTCCAGGGTCAGTGCAAGTAGAGACATTGCCAGCAGTGCCAAAATATTGGTACTGGTAGTAAGCAGGAACATGGTCCAAGTAGCAGGCCAGGAAAGAATGGGGACAGGGAGGCTTCTCCCACCCAAATCTCTTTGACGCCTCCAAGTCTCCAGACCCTTATCTGGGAATGAGAAAACTAAAAAATTAGTTTTCTTCATCCAGAAAAACAATTCTGGGGCCCCTCACATATGTGAGACCCCTGTGTTTCCACTAGCATAGCAGAGTAAAAGATCAGTCCAAGAGGCAGGCAAAAAACATGGTCAAACAGTTCAGGGTCAGTTCCGGAGAAGGCAGAGGTTTGTTTAGAGTTAGGCAGAAGCTTGGTTGTATAACAGGCCAGGGTCAGTTCCGGAGAAGGCAGAGGTATGTACAGTTCAGTGCAGTGGCATAAGGGGTGTGGAGGAAAATGACAGGAAATGAGAATTCCGTTTACCATACTTCCCTCATAATGTAGAGAAGTATGATAATGGCGGAAACAGTCACCTATACAGAGGCCTGGTTGGGAACGACATTGGGGACAATAATACATGGTGTCTCTTCTAACTCCTCCTCTGGAGCACACCCGGCAGTTCTTCTGACGTCTGTGGCCTGTTTCATGAGGGGGATCTTCTCAGGAAAGTGGCGTTCATGGAGTCTGCTCACGGAATCAGATTGAATATTTTCTGGTGGGCTTTCAGGGTAAAAAAGGGTGGAGATAACTTGTTCTTGGTAGTGCAGATAGGATAGGGGGGTCTCAGTAGATTTTTGGTAAATAACATAAGTGTTATACATGGCCAAAAATAAATCAACACTTTTTTATACCAATGGCTGGATTTTTTTGTGGGAAGGTAGGATTCAATCATCTGATCATTTAATTCCACTTCTCCCATGAACAAATTAGAGTCATAGACACAAGCTGGTTTTTGGATTGGGCCATTTCTTCTGGGGACTTCCACGTAGGTGTCATTTAGGATTAATGTGAGCATGTGGACATTTCATCTGTCCCTCCACTAGACAGCCAATAGCTCCTGGTTCCACAAAGATGCCATCTCCCCTCGTCGTAGCCTTTCATTAATGAGTTTTTGTGGGAAGCCCTTTCTATTGGCTCTTACTGTGCCACATGCTGGGGTGTCCCTCTGGTGAAGATTGCAGAAGAGGGGCAAGCTCGTATAAAAATTATCCACATAAAGATGGTATCCCTTTCCAAGGAGTGGATAGATAAGCTCCCAGACCAGCTGCCTCTCACCTGACTGGTTTTATAACCTCTCCTCTAAGTATGGCCTGACCCAAGGCCCTATCAGGGAACCCTATATTAACCTGTGCACTGCAAGCCAGCAGTTCTGATCAATCATTGTGTGTTAGCCTCTGTGTGTACTTGCTGTGTTTCCTACGTCTGATTCCAGTTACCGACTTTGGCCTGTTCTTAACTATTCCTGTCTGCTCGTGACCCTGACCTTTGGCGTGTCCCCAACCAACCCTGTTTGCCTGTGACCCTGAACCTTGGCTTGAACTCTGTTGTCCTTGTCTGCTTGTGGCCCCAACCTTGGTTGGTCCCTTACTTTCCTTGTTGTTCCAGCCTGCTGCCTCCTTCCTCTTCTCCTGTAGTCTACCGTGAGCGTGAGCTGTGAGACCCTGGGGGCCGCGACCTGGAGCCAGACTGCAGTGCAGTCCATCCTCACCACTAGAGGCTCTGGTGAACACCTGCTGGCTCTTAGACTCTGCACCCTGGGGAATCTATGCTCTAACTCCCAGTGGGATCTGTGTCAGTGATCCAATAGACCTGCTTCCTGAACCTCCCAGAGTTCAATCCGCAGCAGTCAGTCCTAGGGTCCACTACCTTAGCGGTGCACTTCTGACTCCTACAGAGTGCATCTGTCACCTAGCCTCAAGGTGACCTGACAGTTTGATCAGCCATGGACCTGGCTGATGTGCCGCTACCCGCAGATGATCTGTTGCAGGGCTTAGTTCGCAGACTTGAGACCCAGGAATCGCATCAGACCCAGGTGATGCGATTCCTTCAGGATTTGGCATCCCTTTTTGAACAGGGTCAGGCCTCATTAGGACCCCTGGTTCAACAACCTCAACCGCTATCTGCTGCTGCACCTATTGCACAAGTCGCAGCCACACATTCATTACAACTGCCAGCTCCGGCCCATTTCTCTGGGGACTCCAAGGCTTGCAGGGGGTTCCTTAGCCAGTGCACGATTCATTTTGAACTTCAGCCCCAAAACTTCCTGTCCGATCGGGCAAAAGTAGCCTATATTATTTCCCTCCTGTCCGGCGAGACTCTAGCTTGGGCTGCCCCTCTGTGGGAACTGAATGATCCAGTGGTTTCTAGCCTGTCTGATTTCTTGAAATTATTTCAGAATATTTTTGAGGAACCGGGTCATGTCTCCTCAGTGGCTAGCGCTCTTTTACGTCTCCGTCAAGAGTCTGCTTCTGTGGGACAGTATGCTCTTCAGTTCCGTATCCTCACAGCTGAATTGAGCTGGAATAATGATGCCCTAGTTGAAACATTTTTACATGGCCTCTCTGATAGAGTGAAGGATGAATTAGCAGGAAGATCCCTTCCTGCTGATCTGGACGGTGTCATCACCTTGTGTAACCAGATCGATATTCGCTTTCAGGAGAGGGCCCTGGAAAAAAGACACCAGCACTCCCCGTTCCTTAGGCAGCTTGAGATTCCAGTCCCTTCTCTTCGATCCGAGGAGCACCCCCTGCCGTTGAGAAACCTATGCAGCTGGGCTGGACCAAGTTGTCTCCTTGGAACACGCTAGGCGCAGAACTCTGGACCTGTACCTCTATTGTGGGGCCAAAGGTCATTTTCGTGACACTTGTTCTCTTCGTCCAGAAAAACGATCGGGGCTAATACATCTGAAAAGTGGAGTATTAGACCCTGAAGTATCACCTTCACCTTCTTGTCTTCTTCTTTCTGTGTTCCTTCATGTCGGCGCTTCCTCTCGTTTGGTCTCGGCACATCTGGATTCCGGAGCCGCTGGCAATTTCATGGATTGGGAAACTGCATCTTCCATGAGACTTACCCTTTTGCTCCTTTTAACGCCATTGGTGGTCTTGGCGATTGATGGCACTGTTCTCCCAGGGGGTCCTATCCACTTCCAGACCCTTCCTGTTAAGATGTCGGTAGGGACACTCCATCAGGAATGGATATCCTTCCTTGTCTTGCCTAAGGCTTCATCTCCTATCATATTAGGTCTTCCTTGGTTACGGTTCCATTCTCCACACATTGACTGGACTGCTGGATGGATCCTGGCTTGGGGTTCCTCCTGTTCCTCTTCCTGCCTACTCAAGGTTACCCCAAAAGAGAAACTTCCTGTTGCCACCATCCCAGTATCTTCTACTCTTCCCACTGCATATAGTGATTTCTGGAATGTCTCCTGCAATAGTCGGGCTGAGGCACTCTCTGGGTCATATGGCACTCTGGATGAGGAGCCCACCTGTGAACTTGAGGCGATCATTCACTCCGGTTTGCATGGTCATTTACCTTTGCCTGTTCCTGGACCCCCTTGGACGCACACCCAGGCTGACTCGTCTACCAGTTTCACAGTCGCTATGCCCTGTGATGCGATTCTGGTGGTCGCTGCACCTGGCAATGCTGTTCAGTCGGCCTCTGCACCAGTTCAGCCTATGCCCAGTGAAGCTATCCAGCTTGACTTCTGTGACACATCACTTTCTAACCAACCTGGTCTCAGGGATCCACTGACTTCTGCCCAGTCTGATGATCCTGTGTTGGATGTCCAGCTCATCTTTAAGGGTCTGGGGGACCCTGCTCAGGCTCCTGATGGTCTTCTTATGCCTTTACCCATTCCTAAGAAGCCTTTAGCCCTCGATATGTCCTCTCGTCCTCTCCCTACCTCGGTTTTGGTTTCTGAGGATAATCTTAAGTACAAGGTTAGTCAAGTTCTCGACTCCCGGTCCCGTAGAGGCATTCTTTAGTACCTCGTACATTGGGAAGGGTTTGGTCCTGAGGAGAGGTCTTGGATCACTGCATCTGAGATCTTTGCGTTTCGTCTGTTGAGGAGGTTTCATCTGGAGTTTCCCTTTAAGCCAGGGCCCAGGCAGGGGAGGGGAGGCCTCACAAGAGGGGGGGTACTGTCATGGTTATGTAATAGAGTTTCTCTGTCAGCTTACCTGTCTCCATGTGTTCATCTCTAAAGACCAGCTGCCTCTCACCTGACTCTTTTTATAACCTCTCCTCTAAGCATGGCCCGACCCCAGGCCCTATCAGGGAACCCTATATTAACCTGTACATTGCAAGCCAGCAGTGCTGATCAACCATTGTGTGTTAGCCTCCATGTACTTGCTGTGTTTTCTACATCTGATTCCAGTTACCGACTTTGGCCTGTTCTTAACTATTCCTGTCTGCTCGTGACCCTGACCTTCGGCGTGTCCCCGACCAACCCTATTTGCCTGTTACCCTGAACCTTGGCGTGAACTCGGTTGTCTTTGTCTGCTTGTGGCCCCGACCTTGGCTTGTCCCTTACTTTTCTTGTTGTTCCAGCCTGCTGCCTCCTTCCTCTTCTCCTGTAGTCTACCGTGAGCGTGAGCTGTGAGACCCTGGGGGCCGTGACCTGGAGCCAGACTGCAGCACAGTCCATCCTCACCACTAGAGGCTCTGGTGAACACCTGCTGGCTCTTAGACTCCGCGCCCTGGGGAATCTATGCTCTAACTCCCAGTGGGATCTGTGTCAGTGATCCAGTAGACCTTCTTCCTGAACCTCCCAGGGTTCAATCCGCAGCAGTCAGTCCTAGGGTCCACTACCTTAGCAGTGCACTTCTGACTCCTACAGAGTGCATCTGTTACCTAGCCTCAAGGTGACCTGACAGGGGGTATATAATAGGGGGAATTTTTAAGAGAAATAATTTAGGAGTGGACAAATTTTAAATAATTTGTCAAAAGCTGGGTCATTTTTAGGAAGGGCACTGGGTTTTGTCATTATAGTGGAGGAACCGCATAATCATAAGGTATATGGTGGATGGGGTTGGTAGACCAATAGGAGTACAATACTTTTTTGTGAGTCCCATAGTAAAAGTTATGCCAAAAAAATTAGAATTCCTCTACAGTAAGTTCTCTCCACTCAAAGCGATGGGCGTAACTAGAACCAAGGTTGCTTACTATGTACTGCTATGCATAGAGGTTGCACTGGGCCACAATGGACGATAGTAAGTCTTTGGTGAAAATCAAATTAAAAAATCAAGCATGGCAAAATCATCAGTGTTCACCTGGATACCTGGCTGGGCGGTGAAAGGGGGATGTTTGCTGCTCCGGGATTAGGGGAAGCCACACGGGGTTTTGAAGGGCATAGGGAAGGGATGGCTCCTATCCCTTTAGGGCTGAGATGACACCCTACTGGTGCTTGGCCTTTGTTGCAGTGGCACTGCGATCGAGGTGGATGGCACTGCACTTGAGGTGGACGGCACTGTGCTTGAGGTGGCCGGCACTGCGCTTGAGGTCGATGTCCCTGAGCTGCTGGTAGTAGGCTGCTGCTCCACGCCAAAACGCCTTCTTTTCATGGGCACACGTTTCTCTTCCTCTGTAGAAGACCTACTACTTGTAATGGGTTCATAGGCTGAATCAGAATTGAACTGAGACTCAGAGAGCTCCCCGATGCTCTCATCGCTCAGACTAAGAAGCTGGTAGGCCTCCTCGCTGGTAAAATATGTTTTTGCCATACTGGTGACTGTATTGCAATTTGTAAACTAGACAGGTGTGGTTGCACTGCTGGGTGCTGGTGAGGGTGCACTGCAGAGTACTGATGTGCACTACTGGGGACTGTAGTGGCACTAATGAGTTGCACTGATGGCACGGTATTGGCACAGATGGGCACAGGTGGCACCGATTGGCACTGTAGTGGCACTGATAGTACTGTAGTGGCAATGATGGTACAGATAAACACTGTGGTGACACTGGTGGGCACAGGTGGCATCGATGGGCACAGGCGGCACTGATGGGCACAGGTGGCACTTATGGGCACAGGTGGCACTGATGTGGCACTGTAGTGGCACAGATGAGCACTGATGGGCACAGGTGGCAGTGGTGGGGCACTGGTGTGGCACAGATGAGCACTGTAGTGGCACTGGTATGGCTCTGGTTTCACTAGTGTGGCTCTGGTGGCAAAGAGGTGGCACAGAGGTGGCACAGGTGGCACAAAGGTGGCACATATTACACAGTGTAGCACTGCTGGGCACAGTTATAACTGTAGAAACTTACAGTTTTGCACTCGATCGCTCTCCTCTCCACTCATGCTGTATCGGTGTGATGAGAGGAGAGCATTGAACTCCTGATGACCCTGCTGTGTTTACATTTGTGATCGCTCCGTCATTGGATGGAACAATCATGTGGTAAAGGGCCGCTGCCATTGGCCCTTTACTGTGATCAGTGTTGCGCCGGGTCCCATGAACCCGGCAAGCATGGATGTTCCCCTGTGCATGCACCAGGGGGCGCTTGGGAGCATGATTCTGGGAGGACGTTAATGTACGCCCTCCCAGAGTTACCGAGCCACATTGTAGCCATCATTTGACTATAGTGTGGTCAGTAACTGGTTAAGATGCAAATATTACCTAAACTGTTGTACCTCTTTAGGACCCTACCCATCCCATTAACCAACTCCTATTTCAATACCCTACAACCCATACTGAACAACTACCTCTGGCGAGGTAAGAGGGCTAGATGCACATTCACTAAGCTAATCAAACATAGGAAAGTGGGCGGAATAGGCCATGTACATTTACAAGATTATTACTTTGCCACCATACTAGCACAACTAAGACACTGGATGTCACCTGACTCCAAAACTTTGTGGAAGGAGTTAGAACCAGCTCAAATACCAAAGGGGAACTTACAAGACTTTTTATTGACCACACATCTCAACACATCTCTAGATAATAAACTAGCACCCCCTATTCTAGCATCAATAAGAGCGTGGGTTAATCTCTGAAAATATCAAAAGCGGAACGGTAGACTAACCCCCTGAGACCCCCCATTTCTGCAATCACCCACTTGATACCAGATATCAACCTTAATACATGGATGGTAAAAGGAATTAAGTACCTAGAAGATATATTAGATGGCTTATTAATTAAACCATTTAGAACCTTACAACTAGAACACCAACTACACCCCACAGAGCAATATAAACATATGCAAATAGACCACCTATTAAAAAAGAACCCCCAAAAACTTACATTATTACCTGTTAAAATAACACGATACTATCAACAAACCTCAATCCTAACTAAAGGTATATCCATTATCTACTCAGGCTTGCAAGAAGAGGACATATGTGTAAAATCCCAATCAATGATAGCGTGGGAACAGGAAATAGGTGTAGAGTACACAACTCAACACTGGGGAAAAACCTTACGCCTCAACAAAAAGCACAAACCTATGGGAAATGCAGCAGTAGGTAACACTTAGATGGTATCTCACACCATACCGTATCTCAAAGATCTACCTGGAGGCTTCCTCAAAATGCTGGAGATTATGTGGCTGTTCCAGTACACTAATCCATATTTTATGGATGTGCCCTCAGCTACGGTTACTATGGTCCCAAGTTGAAAGACTGATAACTATTATCCCAGGTCTCCAACAATCGTTAACACCTGGAATGGCAATATTGTCATTTGAATTAAACGCTACACCCCTGTCCTACAAAATTGTAGTGTCACATATTCTAGCTACATGTCTTACTATTCTCAGACACTGGAGTGCAACAACAGCACCAAAAATTGCTTAGGTAATACACACAATACATACACATGGCACTTATGAGGTGCTACATTCTTCAACGACGGGAATTTTTGAAAAAGTATTTAAAAACTGGAGTCCTTGGCACGACTGGCACTCAAAAAGAGCAGTCCTCTATTTTTTTCAGATGTTCTATAAAAAGGATTAGCTTACCTACTAAAATGTCCAACCCTACAGATATCACCCTGACTGAAGTGAATAGTTCACTGTATGTTCGGTTTTTTATGTTGTTAATGCATTCAAATGGTTATACACTCCTAAAATATAGGCACACTGATAGAACACCAACACCAGGGTTTATCCTCTGCGACCACATAGAGAGATCGCATGTGGTGGAATCTAGTGCAAACTTCCTAACTCAGGATACTAATTACTACCTCCTGGACTGGTAACATATGGGTATATAACTCAATATAATGAGCACTTGTCATGGATTATATTTGACCACAAAATAACTTGTAATGCATTCTATGTGTTTGTTTTATTGTGTTTTATACAAAATGTATGTTTTATTACATACTATGTATGTAACTATGTAAAACTTGTAAAATTCAATAAAAGTTATTGAAAAAAAGGTCTATTCTGGTGTAAACCTGATGAGGTGAAGAAAAAAAGGTAAAATTCCTTTTGCCGACATGTAGGCAGCGCCAGGCATCATAAACATTTTGTTTGTGGAGAGATGGTAGTAGCATTGGATTATGACATTTAGTTTTGAATGTAGAGTCTATTGTAGGATCTGGGATGGCGTTGTCTCTGCAAACTATAAGTAGACCTTTTTGATATGATCTGATCTTTTTCATTAATTTGTTGAAGAAATGAACGTGGTGTTTGTTGGGAGAGTAAACATTTGCTATTGTATAGATCAGTGTTTCTCAACTCCAGTCCTGAAGGCTCCCCAACAGGTAATGTTTGCAGGATTACCCTCGGATGAAATGGTCGTGGTAATTACTAAGGCAGTGAAACTGATCAAATCACCTGTGCAAAATAATGGAAAGCCTTAAAACGTGACCTGTTGGGGCGCCTTGAGGACTGGAGTTGAGAAACACTGGTATAGATAGTGGAGTTTACATCACACAGCATCAGGAATCTGCCATGAGGATCATGTATTTCCTTGTCAAAAGAAGTTTATTGAGTATACAATGTTATAAAGATACATAAAGTAAGTTTACAAGGATCTATAAAGTAAGCTCATTGTTTTACAGTAGGGTTTATATAGGTAAATATCATGAAATTTCAAATATTAAACATTGGGTTCACGTAAACCTAAATTAAAGATATATATCATTTCCTTAGTTACTTTTGTAGGTATTTAAATGATTTATACCTACTATACATATTGTTTACAAGTAGAGTGTATATAGGTCAAATAAATTCTGATAATGAGCTTTAATCGTAAGGTGGAGAAAAGGAAAGAGAAAGAAGAAAAAGGGTTGAAAGGTAGAGTTATGGTCCACAAGGTTGTCCCGCTCGTCAGTTTATTATTCTTTTTAGTTCTCTTTGAAGCCTTAGAATGGGTGTCTCTGTAAGTCATTTAATCTGTTACCATGGCAACAGGACAGAGTCATTGAAGTTTGACAGGAACTGTTGTTTTATCCAAGGATGCCAAAGTTTTTCAAATTTTGGAATTTGATTTTGATCGATGGCTACCATCTTAGCATGGGACATTGTATTATTCATTCTGTGAATTGTTTCTGCTAGTACCAATGTAGGAGATTTCCATGCCTTGGTCACTGTTTGTTTTGCAGCCGTTATTAGTTGGATCATAAGTTTGAATTGAGAGAGTGTTAACCATTCCGGTTTTAGATTAAGTAAAGTTAAATATGGATCTGGTTGTATTATTTTTTAAATATTTTAGATGCAATCACGAAGACTTCCTTCCAGAAGGTTTGGATTACTGGGCACGTCCACCATATGTGTAAATATGTGCCTATTTCTGGGCATCCTCGAAAACAAAGAGCTGAGGTATTAGGTGAATATTTTGCCACTCTAGCGGGTACAAGGTACCAGCGAGTTAGGACTTTATAATTTGTCTCCAGTGCTAAGATGTTGGGTGAAGATGACTTAGATGTGAGCCATATGTTAGACCAGTCCGTGTCTTCTAAAGTTCGTCCCAGGTCCTCCTCCCACCTCTGAACGTAAGAGGGTCTATTAAGATTTGCTACTCCATATAATTGATTATAAAGTGATGAAATTGTACCTTTAGCAAATGGATCTTTTGTACAGATTGATTCAAAAATGGATAATTGGGATAATGGTGTATCCCCCTTTAGGAATGGTGTATAGAAATTTTTGATTTGGAGATATCTAAATATCTCAGAGTTTGGTAGATCATATTTTTCTCTAAGCGATGGAAATGAAAGGAATGATTTAGATGCTATGAAGTCATTTAGTGTCTGAATGCCTGATGTTGTCCAAGCTTTAAAAGAATTTGGGTAGATCCATGCCGGATAAAAGGCCGGATTTCTGATAAAAGAAAGGAGAGGATTGTGTGGAGATTGTAACTGATATTTGGTTTTTAGTTTATCCCAGAGAGATAAGAAGTGTTTAGTTATGGGATTATGAATTTTAAAGCGGTCTTTAGGATCAAGCCATAATAAATTTGATATTAATAGAGGGTCATTTTCTGAAGCCTCTATAAATACCCATAATGGGATTTCCTGTTTTGCATGGTATTTGGACAGACTGGCCAAATGTGCTGCTCTGTAGTAGTTAGTAAAATTAGGGTATTCCAGGCCTCCTTTATTTTTGGGAAGATGTAGTGTGTGTATAGGTATATGTGGTTTAGAAGAGCCCCATATAAACGAAGTTGCTCTTTTTTGTACTATTCTCAAAAAATAGGAAGGAATTGGAATAGGGAGGACTCTGAATAGATAAAGCAATTTGGGTAGAATAGTCATTTTGATTGCATTAATCTTCCCTATCCAGGATAAAGGAAGTTGCGACCATTGTTTTATTAGATTTGTGATCTGTCTTAATACAGAAGGATAATTGGTTGAGAATAAGTCAGAATGAGATGCTGTTAAATGAATTCCAAGATATGGGATTGATTTTTCTGCCCATGTGAATGGGAGTGCAGCCCTAGCCGGGATCAATTCCATGTTTGTGAGTGAAATATTAAGCACTAGGCATTTCTTAGGATTAATCATAAGGCCGGATAGGGCTGCAAACCCATCAAGAGCTGGTATTAAGTTAGGACCAGAGACCTGTGGTGATGATAGAAAAAGTAATATATCATCTGCAAATATACATAATTTGTGTGTAATACCTCCTACTTCAATGCCAGTTATAGTTTGTTCTGATGTATTGGGCCATGGGTTCGAGTATAAGGGCAAATAATAAGGGAGATAATGGGCAACCCTGTCGGGTACCTCTTTCGATATTAAAGGCTTCAGATTTGTATCCAGCATATTTTATATAGGCTTTGGGTTTATTATATAATGCTTTGATCCATGATAAAAAGTGGGGTCCAAAACCCCATTTTTGTAATGAATATTGCATATATTGCCAGGATACTGTGTCAAATGCCCTCTTAATATCGAGAGATAGAAAACATAAAGGGATTTTCCGTTTTTTAGCAATATGTGCCAATAACACTGCCCTGCGTATATTATCGCCTGCCTGTCTATTTGGCATGAAGCCTACTTGATCTCTATGTATTAATTTTCCTATAATGCTATTGAGGCGTTTTGCTATTATTTTTGCTAATAATTTAATATCGAGGTTTAACAGAGAGATAGGCTGATAATTCGCACAGGAAGTATCACCAGAAAGGGGTTTTGGGATCATACAAACAATTGCCATTAGTGTTTCTTGCCGAAAAGAATGTCCATCTAGAAGTTTGTTAAAAGTTTCAGTGAGAATGGGAGAGAGTATTTCTGAGAATGTTTTATAGTATAAAGCCGAGTAGCCGTCTGGGCCTGGTCTTTTGTTAAGTTTTAGGTCTTTTATGGCGTTAGCAACTTCATCTATAGTTATAGGCTCATCCAAACTGCTTTTTTGATTTTGAGATAACTCAGGTAAGGTTATTTTTGAGAAGAAGGATTCAGCCTCTGTAGGATTAAATTCATTGTTTGTCTTGTATAAAGTTGCGAGATGTGAGTGAAATTTATGGACTATTTTAACTGGATTACAAGTGTAAACATTTTTTGATAATTTCAAACGTATTGGTTTGAAAGATTTGTTAGTTGAATTTAATGCCCGAGCCAAATATGTACCTGGTTTGTTTGTATTCATGTAGAAATTGTGTTTGGAGCGTTTGAGGGATTTATCAACTGACTCAGTGAGAAATAGATCGTATTCCAATCTAGATTTTTCCAGATGAGATTTTGTACTCTGAGATGGATTATCTTGAAATGATATGTAGGCTGCATTAAAATTGAGTTCTAGTTTTTTCGCTAGATTTTTGCGTTCCCATTTAAATAGTGCCATTTGTCTTTGTATTGTACCACGCAAGACAGGCTTATGAGCTTCCCACAGTGTTATTGGGGAGATGTCTGTTGTATTATTAATTGATATGTATTCCTTTAAAGCTTGTTCAATGGCCATCTGATGTAGTGGGTGTTTGAGCATTATGTCAGGTAAGTACCACGTTGGGTCATGCGCTTTTGGTATGGCTGAGGCTATAGTAGTGTATACTGCATTATGGTCAGACCACGGAATCGGAATTATATCTGATACAATAATTTCTGGTATCGTTCCTATTGTTAGAAAAATATGATCTATTCTGGTGAAGGTTTGATGAGGGTGCGAGAAATAAGTGAATTTCTTTTTCATTGGGTTACTTTCTCTCCATGAATCTACCAGATTGTATTTGGAAAGAAGTTGAGAAAAAGGTAATCTAGAGGTTATTTTGGATGGTGTAAAAGGTGATTTATCTAGAAATGGGAGGAGGACCTGGTTCGAATCCCCACACATTATCACTGTTCCTATTTTGTGTGTATTAATCACTTGTAATATATGTGAGAGGAATGGTGTAGGTTGTTTGTTAGGAGCGTAGTAGGAAATCACCGTGATTGCTGTATCCATTATATAACCCATGAGTATCAGGTATCTACCTTCTGGGTCTTTAATTTCTGATGATAAGGTGAATGGTGTGGATCGGTGAAATGCAATTAGAGTTCCCCTTTGCTTGGTACAGGCAGAAGCCGTATAAATTTGTTGATAAAAAGGAGAAATATATTTTGGAGTAGAATCTTTGGTGAAGTGTGTTTCTTGGAGGCATACTATGTGAGCCTTCTTGTTATGGAAAGTACGGAAGGCTTTGGTCCTTTTTTGAGGGACATTTATTCCCTGAACATTCAGGGAAAGTATATTCAGTGGTGCCATGGCAATAGATCAAATAGTTTTGACTTACTTTTTGTTATGCAGAGCTGACTGCGCAGATCAACCTGTGTGGACTGAAGAGATGAATAGATAGAAAAGAATCCAATGAATTCTGGAGTAAAGAGTAAACAAAAAACATACGAGATTAGATGATACATTGTATAAATTATTTTTTGCAAGTAATCACAATTTACCCGGAAAGAGAATAAATATCTCTCTCAGGGGAATAAGTGCCTTCGTCACACTCCCACATAATATGGTTGGGAGAATGAGGAGGGCTAATGGGGGTACACAGATCTTCCGCTTACAGGAGAGAAGTGCTATGTCAAAAGACATCAAAATGATGTTTCATTAATTGGAGTGCAGAATATAGTTTTTGTTGAAATTATTTATTCCAGGGTGGTTGTATATGGTTAGTCTTGCCCTAGGTTAAATAATTCAGTTAGAAAGGTACTGTTAATAACTTTGGTATTGATGAAGATAGTTTGAATTATTTTGGGATTTTAACCCTTTTAGAGTAAACAATTACATATTTTATTCATACGTAACTGTTTAGATATGTTAACTCATAAAATTGAGGTTGTATTGCTTCAGATTAGAATAAACAAAAACATAATTCTAGGAACTAGTTAGGTAATAATATATTTGTTTTAAGAAAAGAAAGAAAAAGCTTCCATTACTTCTGGATTATTGAACATATTTGTCCTAAAAAGTAATAAATCTATTGTTAGTACCTGATAATATATAACTGAACAAGAATTTCCTTATTTCACTTATATATTCTAAGGCTATATGAATCAGAAGTAATAAGAAATATAACTGGAATGTAACATGATCCCACACAGTGTGTGACTATCAGAATGCAGTTACATTCAGTTATAAATGTAGGTTTTTTATAGAGAACCATCTCTTAGTATAATAAATGAAGAGATATCAGGAATTAGGATGTCAGTCCATTGAATCTTCTTGGTCCATGGATGACGTGGCATAACGGCCTCTTTTGTGAGAATGATGATTCCCTATTTGTTCTGAAATTTTCTGAGTGCTGCCTGAAGGTGAAGATGATGCCATTCTTCTGCATGTGGGAGTGTTGCTGCTTGTGGGTTCTGTCAGATTTAATTTTAAAAGGGTTTGTTGTAGTTCATCTGTTGATCTGCTTCTGTAAATTGTACCTTGGTAGTTAAATCTGACTGAAAAGGGGAAGCCCCATTGATACATAATGTTGTGGCGTTGCAGTTCCATTAGTTGGGGTTTCATGGATCGTCTTTTAGTAATAGTAAGTTGGGATAGGTCAGCAAAAATTTGATAATTGTGTCCTTGAAAATTAAGTTCCTTTTCTTCTCTTGCAGCAATTAGTATTTGTTCTTTCGTTCTGTAATAATGAAATTTTGTGATTATATCACGTGGGGGTCCATCTTTCTTTTTGGCTGTGAGGGCTCTGTGTACTCTGTCCAGTTCTAAACGTTCAATAGGGATATCTGGCTTTAGTTCTTGTAATAGAGCAGTAATAGTAGATTGCAGGTCTGTCACAGTTTCAGGTATTCCCCTTATGCGCAAGTTTGAACGTCTGGCTCTATTTTCGTAATCTTCGAGCTTAGTTTGAAGTATTAAATTCTCTTTTTTTAATTGTTCCAATTCTGTTATATTTTCTTGGGTTGTAATTTCAATTTCATCCATTTTTATTTCTAAAGCTGCGGTGCGGTTTCCCAGCTCTCTTATTTCTTTGGTTAGGCTTTTTGTTATTTGGTCCGAGGTTTGTTTTAAAGCCTTATGAAGCATCTTTTCAAATTGTAATAATATTACTGGGGATACTGAGGAGGCTTGTGGAGAAGTTTGTGAGAGGATTTGTTCTGTATCTGACTCAAATGGAGAGTCTTGCTGTGACATTTTCTGTCTGTGAGAGCGCCCTGATGCTGTATCTTGTGAGGTGACTGGAGCTGCTTCAGCTGCAGTGAGTGCCTGTGAGCTCTTTGTGAGGTGATTTTTATTTCTGCCACGGTTTCCTCCCAGTACCATATTTCCTGCCCAAACTTTCACAGTTTGTTCCCTGGGGCAAAAAGGTTCAAATGGATACCTTTTGAGCCTGCAGGCTCCGCTTTGTCCTTCTCTTCTCTCCTCAGCGGTTTGGAGCTCTAACAATGCATGTCTGCTCCGCTAGGCTCCGCCTCCTGCCCCCCGAGGATCATGTATTTCTTCGTGTAGTATAAATACCACAGAGTCTCTGATGGCTATTAGAATGCCTTTGGTTTTGGAGTCCGCGTTAGCAGTAAATACACAGGGAAAATTTTTATGTGAGCATTTTGGTGGTGCTTGTTTGCAGAAGTGAGTCTCCTGGGCACATAGTATGTCACTATGGTTCAAGAGTGCTTCTTTCCACAAGGATTTACATTTTACAGAATGGTTAAGCCCTTTGGCATTAATGGATAGTACAGTAATTGTAATGGTTGATAAGTAGGATTTATGCTTGTGAGAGAGAAGAGTTCTCCTTTATGTTACTTGAGCACCTTTTTGCAGTTGCAACTGAAGCCCTGATCGATGATAAAGTTCCCCATTTAAGAAGCTTGCTATAGTGCTCACAGTATTTAAAATGTTCCTGATTGGTCTTTGTAGACTTGTCCAAGAGATAACCACATTGTAGGTGTTCCTGTTGCGATCCATTTGGGATTGAGGAAACCCCTAGGAGTTCTTGGTGCCATGTCCATCCAGAAAACGAGAGAATAAAACATAGAAAAAAGAAAAGATTGTAACATAGATAACCTCAATGCACTGTGTTTGGTGTAAAGAACATGGTGGGTTAGGATCACCCAAGGACAGCATTTTGCTGCTACAGTACCTGACCGCGAGATTGTGTTTCCAGCGCGATCCCATCGGCGACAGGGTACTGTGCATGTAGCGCTGGCTTACTCATCGGGAAAGGAAAACTTTGTGTTGAATCCTGAGGCGGGAACACCGCGCCAAATTTTAAATGAAAAAAACGGCGTGGGTTCCCCCCAGGGGCATACCAGGCCCTTAGGTCTGGTATGGATTGTAAGGGGAACCCCCCTACGCCGAAAAATTGGCGTGGGGGTCCCCCCAATCCATACCAGACCCTTATCCGAGCACGTAGCCCGGCCGGCCAGGAAAGGGGTGGGGATGAGCGAGCCCCCCCCTCCTGAGCCGTACCAGGCCGCATGCCCTCAACATTTGGGGTGGGTGCCTTGGGGGAGGGGGCGCCCTGCGGGGGCCCCCCCACCCCAAAGCACCTTGTCCCCATGTTGATGAGGACAAGGGCCTCTTCCCGACAACCCTGGCCGTTGGTTGTCGGGGTCTGCGGGCGGGGGCTTATCGGAATCCGGGAGCCCCCTTTAATAAGGGGGCCCCCAGATCCCGGCCCCCCACCCTGTGTGAATGAGTATGGGGTACATGGTACCCCTACCCCTTCACCTATGGAAAAGTGTCAATATAAAAAAAACACAGTACACAGGTTTTAAGAGTAATTTATTAGTCAGCTCCGGGGTCTTCTTCCGACTTCGGGGGGTCTCCTTCCGACTTCTCCCGGTGTTCGGCCTCTTCTCCCGGGCCCCGCCGCTATCTTCTTCCAGCTCTATTGCCAGCGAGGGGCCCGGTCTGCTGCCGCTGTCTCGCCGCCGCTGTCTCGCCGCCGCTGTCTCGCCGCTTCTTCTCTTCTTCCCCGATGCTGACATGACGCTCTCTCCGGCTCGAATGCTGTGTGCGAGCTGCGGAGCCATTTATATAGGCAGTGACCCCGCCCCCTTACGACGTCATGGTCCCAGCATGCGCAGGGACTCTGGGGCCACTCCCCTTATGACCCCAGAGCCCCTTGCTGGCAATAGAGCTGGAAGAAGATAGCGGCGGGGCCCGGGAGAAGAGGCCGAACACTGGGAGAAGTCGGAAGGAGACCCCCCGAAGTCGGAAGAAGACCCCGGAGCTGACTAATAAATTACTCTTAAAACCTGTGTACTGTGTTTTTTTTATATTGACACTTTTCCCTAGGTGAAGGGGTAGGGGCACCATGTACCCCATACTCATTCACACAGGGTGGGGGGCCGGGATCTGGGGGCCCCCTTATTAAAGGGGGCTCCCGGATTCCGATAAGCCCCCCGCCCGCGGACCCTGACAACCAATGGCCAGGGTTGTCGGGAAGAGGCCCTTGTCCTCATCAACATGGGGACAAGGTGCTTTGGGGTGGGGGGGCCCCCGCAGGGCGCCCCCCTCCCCCAAGGCACCCACCCCCCCATGTTGAGGGCATGCGGCCTGGTACGGCTCAGGAGGGGGGGCACTCGCTCGTCCCCACCCCTTTCCTGGCCGGCCGGGCTGCGTGCTCGGATAAGGGTCTGGTATGGATTGGGGGGGACCTCCATACCAGACCTAAGGGCCTGGTATGCTCCTGGGGGGAACCCACGCCGTTTTTTTTTCATTTAAAATTTGGCGCGGTGTTCCCGCCTCAGGATTCATACCAGACAGCTGTCAGCACTGCCTGTCACTCATCGCGGGAGGAAAACAAAGTTTTCCTTTTCCGATGAGTGAGCCATCTTGGCGCTGGCTCCTGCGACGGGGCTCGCAGGTGTCAAATCTCGCCGAGAAATGCGGCGAGATTGACACAATATCGCGGTCACCTACTGTAGGTATAACTGGGGGGATAAGTTCAATTGTTTAGACTCTGTCAATATTCACTTAGGGACTACCATCTGGTCTCTTTTATGCGCGTGATTTTGCATTTTTTGCAGTTACTTTTTTCCACTCCTGTTCAAGTTGACGTGGAGTGCTGGTGGAAGTGCTTTCACTGTTTGAATCAGGTAGGATACCCCACTCCTTCAGGAGAGCAACTCCTTTTTCCAGGGATATCACTGCATAGGTATGATTATCCTTTATTATGGAAATTTTCGTCAGGTATCCCCATCTTTATGCAATTTTATGATTGTGCAAGATTTTTGACACAGTGTTTAAACTTTTTCTTTTTTGTAATATATATTGCGTCAGATCAGCAAAGAATTGCAAGCTTTGGTACTGAGATGGAATTTGTTCCTGTTTTGTCATAATTGACATGAGATGCTCTTTAGCAT
The DNA here is from genome assembly GCF_042186555.1 of Aquarana catesbeiana. Classification (NCBI taxonomy): domain Eukaryota; kingdom Metazoa; phylum Chordata; class Amphibia; order Anura; family Ranidae; genus Aquarana; species Aquarana catesbeiana. The sequence goes on along the minus strand of NC_133328.1, from coordinate 278,525,764 downwards.
GAAAGAAATACAAATGAAGTAGTATATCTCTAGGTATTTGGCCTGGCAGTTGAGGCAGCTTAGGCAGGCGATGAATCCTGTGGATAGTAACGTCTAAGTCTGTGAGACTTGGTAGGAGAGATTTAAACATAGTAGCTGCATAGAGGCGGAGGTCAGATTGTTGCACTGATTCAGGTATCCCCCTAATTTTCAGATTATTCCTTCTGGACCTGCCCTCCATATCTGCTAGATTTGCTTTAATCCATTTACTTTCACCTTCCCTCTCATCATGGGCATTGACTAGATCATTTATAGTGGAAGCGTATTTTTCCATTTTTGCCTCAATGTGATCCACTCTATTCCCTACTTCTTGTATGTCTCTGTTAAATTGGTGCATGCACACAGTCATATCAGTTTGGATTGTGCTCCGCAATGACAGAAGCATGTCTTTTAGAACTGCGTCTAGCACGGGTTGACTTTGTGTGGGGAAAGATTTTATTGATTCTGGCAATTCCCTCATGTCTTCCCCTGATTCTGAGGCTGGGCTCACTGCTGAGTTCAATCCAGTGCCATCCAGCCTGGGTTTTGTTTTGACCTGGCTGCAGAATGATGGGGTAGGGGGATAATAGTGCTGATCAGTAGGGGATCCATTATTTGGGGAGTGAATACCTATTTTTAAAGCCTTTTTCTTTGATGTGGCTGCTGGGTTCAGTAGGCCTCGGCGTCATCTTGCCTACCTCCACAGCTATTTAATGTGGAAAAGTCCGTCAGGTGCTGGGGCTTCCGATCATTCTGCCATTTTGTGGACATGATCTTGAGGTTGTCCGGAGTTGTCCCGCTGAAGAATCGAGGTGTATAGCACCTCAGATGGGCTGCTTTGTGCTGCTTTGTCCCTGTATCGCTGGAGCTGCAGGATTACAGGACCATCCACCTTCCGCGCTAGGCCACGCCCCTATTAATCCCTTTTTATTGCATGCCAATGTTCTGTTTGCTTTGTTAGCAGAAGCTTGGCATTGCATGCCATTGCTGAGCCTATCTTCTACTAGGACCCCCAGGTCCTTTTCCATCCTAGATTCCCCCAGAGGTTCTCCCCCCAGTGTATAGATTGCATTCATATTTTTGCCACCCAATGCATGATTTTAAATGTTTCTACATTAATCCTCATTTGCCATGTAGTTGCCCACCCCATTAATTTGTTCAGATCTTCTTACAAGGTTTCCACATCCCGCGGAGAAGTTTTTGCCCTGCTTAGCTTAGTATCATCCGCAAATACAGAGATTGAACTGTTTACCCCATCCTCCAGGTCGTTTATGAACAAATGAAACAGGATTGGTCCCAGCACAGAACTCTGTGGGACCCCACTACCCACTGCTGACTATTCAGAGTATTCCTCATTTATTGCCACCCTCTGAACTTGCCCTTGTAGCTAGTTTTCAGTCCATGTACTCACCTTATGGTCCATGCCAATGGACCTTATTTTGTACAGTAAACGTTTATGGGGAATTGTGTCAAATGCTTTTGCAAAATCCAGATACACCACATCTACAGGCCTTCCTGTATCTAGATGGCAACTCACCTCCTCATAAAAGGTTAATAGATTGGTTTGGCAAGAACGATTCTTCATGAATCCATGCTGATTACTGCTAATGATACCGTTTTCATTACTAAAATCTTGTATATAGTCCCTTATGGTCCCCTCTAAAAGCTTGCATACTATTGATGTTAGGCTAACTGCTCTGTAATTTCCAGGGATGTATTTTGGGCCCTTTTTAAATATCGGTGCTACATTGGCTTTTCTCCAATCTGCTGGTACCATTCCAGTCAGTAGACTGTCAGTAAAAATTAGGAACAATGGTCTGGCAGTTACTTGACTGAGTTCCCTAAGTACCATCGGGTGCAAGTCATCCAGGCCTGGTGATTTATTAATGTTAAGTTTCCCAAGTCTAATTTTAATTCTGTCCTCTGTTAGCCATGAGAGTGCTTCCTGTGATGTGTGTTGAGGATAAACACTGCAGTTTTGGTTATAATAGCCCCCCGATTCTTTTGCGAAGACTGAGAAGAATAAATTCAATACCTTCGCCATCTCCCCATCCTTTGTAACCAGATGTCCTTCCTCGTTCTTTATGGGGTCAATATGGTCTGTCCTCCCTTTTCTACTGTTTACATACTTAAAGAATTTCTTGGGATTTTTTTTGCTCTCCTCCGCTATGTGTCTTTTGTGTTCTATCTTGCCGCCCTAATTGCACCCTTACATTTCTTGTTGCATTCTTTATAAAGTCTGAATGATGATCCCTCCACCTTGCATTTTTTGAAGGCCTTCTCTTTTGCTTTTTGCTTGTAATTTATAATTAGAGAATTTGCATTTGTCTATATGTTACATAAATCTATTTATAAATCTTTTCACACACACATTTCATGGAAGATTCACAGATATTTCTAATTGGATTCATTTGCAAAAATGTGTGAATCCAGTGTGAAAGTTTTGTGCATCTTTGGTGAAAATGTTTATAAATGGATTCCTAAAAGTACTGAACAAGATTTAAAAAATACTGTAAGCAGTTATAATTAGTAATACATAAACTATATCCAACTATATAGATTTGATTTCCGTGCTTTTTCAAAATCTATTATTTCTACTTCCAATACCTTAAAAGGCACCTTTGGGCTAGGTATGAAAAGGCGCCTGGACGTTTTTGCAAATTTTGTTTTATGTTGTACTTTTTTTGTTACATGTAAGCATGCTAGACATGCAATGGTCAAATGGCTCTGTGGTTTCCCTAAACCCCTGGTCAATTTATTTTAATAGGATTTATACATATTTTTGAAACCAATAAATGTAATCTTTTTTACCTAATATGTCACATTCTTTGTCACAAGCATAGCCTCTTTTCTTACCTGTCTTTTGGGGACCATTTTTTCTGTAGGAATGAAAATAGGCAGATTTTATCGCAGAAGAGATACGCTCCTGTATGCAACTCGCTGCATAAATTCAGCAATTCTGAATCTCATGAGAGTCCTGTGCATGCACGGGAGTGACATTATCTCGGCCCGGCCAATGACAGCAGCTGGCAAATAAGATCTGGAAGCCATCCGTCTGAAGATGTCAGTGGTTGGTGGGGAGTTCCGGGGATGGCACATCGCTGGATTCAAGATTATCAAGAGTATAGTTCCACTTTAATTCCATTACCTTATTGACCTTATTTATACAAAAAATACCTTAAACTATAAATGATGGCAATATTGCAAGTCACAGATTTGTTTTATGACCAGACAAATGAGCATTTCCTTCTATACTACAGTATAAAGTTTAATAAACTGGCTAAATTATGAATGAACAACATTTGTGCAACACAAATTTATGTTATGTTTATTTAACTTATTCTTTTAGAAATGCTATGTATTTTAAAAAATGTGGAAGTTTACTTTTGTTTAAAATGTGATCTTAAGTTTTACCTTCATATCAGTACAAAAAGATATGAATTATTTATATATACCAATTACCTTTTATTATTTATGCAAAGCTTTTCTCATTATGCATGCATAATGGGATTAAATCACTGTTAACCTACAATGCCTTAAGGGGTATTGTAAGATAGGGAAAAGTTTGCTTATGACTATTACTAAAATATATAAACTAGGGGGAAAATGTACACAATCAAAAGCATCTTTAACATGAGTAATGAAAAAAAATCCCCAATAGTAATAATAATAATAGGGCAAAATGGCCATGTTTAGTCTTTTAAAACATGTTTGTTTAAAAAGTGGAAATTATATTATTAGTCAAGCTTTTTATACACATTTTATACATGGTTTAATTATATTTCCAATATAATATTTATTTATCTGAAAATCCCAGGAAGCTTTTCTTAAAACCTAATGAACATTCAAATCTTGTAATTTTCTCCCGCATTTTTTATTCTTTCAAATATTTTAAGTAAAGTGTTTTACCTACAAAGAAAGCTTGGATATGCAGCTAGTCACTTATCAAAGTATTACATTTTGGAAAGTCTGGGCGTGGCCTAGTGCATGGAGAGATAGGTCACTGAATCTACCTGCCCAGGCACTACATGGCTCACACTACTCATCTTACTCACTTATTCAGCAGCAAGGGGGCAAGTGTAGCAGCAGCAAAGGTCGCCATCCCAGCGGCACTCAGAAAGGAGGTGAAATCGTCCATTTTTTACCTGTTCTGGCTCTGATAGCAGAGGCTCCCTGGCTTTCAAGATGGTGCCATCTCACTCCTCCGGTTTCCATGCTACTTCTCAGGTGAACACCAGACACCAAGCCTGCTCCCTTCAAGACTCCACAGCTCAGTCTGCTCCAGAAGCCCTTCTCCTGTGCTGAAAGCAGCCACCCAGGCCTTCATTTGATGACTGGCTGGAAGCTACACTTTAATGCCCCGTACACATTATCGGACATTGATTGGACATTCCGAAAACAAAATCCATGGATTTTTTCCGACGGATATTGACTCAAACTTGTTTTGTCTACACACGGTCGCACAAAGTTGTCAGAATTTCCGATCGCTAGGAACGCGGTCACGTACACCACATACGACGACACTATAAAAGGGCAGTTCAGAACCAAGCGCGGCACCCTTTGGGCTCCTTTTGCTAATCTTGTGTTAGTAAAAATTTGGTGAGAGACGATTCGCGCTTTTTCAGACTCATGGCTTTCAGATCGTTTTCTGCTGTTCAGTTTGTGCTTGTGGGTTTGTATCTGGTCTTCAGTGTGTGCAGTAAGTTCGTATTTGATTATTGAGTGTGTTCTTGTCCGCTCCTTGCTGTTTTTCAGGTCGCTCTTCACAGGCCTTGCTGTTCTTCAGTGTGTTCTGTTACCTTGTTCTGAGCAGCCGACCGTTTTCTAGCCATGTTATGTATACGTACTAGGGTTGTCCTGATACCGATACTAGTATCGGTATCGGCACCGATACCGGGCATTTGCCCAAGTACTTGTACTCGGGCAAATGCTCCCGATGCTTCCGCCGATACCTGGAAGTCAGCTGTGATCGGCGCGTGGGGGAGTTACAAGCTTCTCCCCCCCGCGGCTTTCAGCTGCTTAGTGACATACAGCGGTGATCGGTGCTTGTAACTCCCCCACACGCGATCACCGCTGATTGTCACCGCATTCTCCTCCATGCCCCCTCCGTTCTGCTGTCCCCCTTCCGTTCTGCTGTCCCCCTCCGCTGTCCCTCTTTGTTCCTCTGTCCCCCTTCCGTTCGGCTGTCCCCCTTCCGTTCGGCTGTCCCCCTTCCATTCGGCTGTCCCCCCTCCGTTCGGCTGTCCCCCCTCCGTTCGGCTGTCCCCCCTCCGTTCCTCTGTCCCCCCTCCGTTCCTCTGTCCCCCCTCCGTTCCTCTGTCCCCCCTCCGTTCCTCTGTCCCCCCTCCGTTCCTCTGTCCCTCTCTCTTCCTCTGTCCCCCTCCGTTGTGCTGTCTCTCTCCGCTGTGTGAATGGACAGAGTCAGCTGACTCTGTCCATTCACATAACTGAAACATAACTGAAACATTGTAATCTCCTGTGAGATTACACTGTCACGTGACATTAAAAAAAAAGTATCGGTAATCGGTATCGGCGAGTACTTGAAAAAAAGTATCGGTACTTGTACTCTGTCCTAAAAAAGTGGTATCGGGACAACCCTAATACGTACTCATCGTAGAGTTCGTGCTGTGCAGGGGCTTGGTGTTGGGGTCCTTACCTTGACACAAGCCCAGTCCATGAACAGGGTGGGGAGGAGTGGGGAGGAGTTCATGGACCAAAAATTGGTTGCTCCAGTGTGACCAGTTCTGTCACATGCCTTTGCTCCGTGAGATCCATGAGAATAACCCTGATGATTTCAGGAACTTTCTCCAGATGACGGACCCCGTATTTCACCGCTTGTTGGCTTTGCTGACCCCTTATGTTAGCAGGCAGAATACCTGCATGAGGCAAGCCATCACTCCGGAGCAGAGGTTAGTCACCACCCTGCGGTACTTGGCGACGGGGAGAAGCCTGCAGGACCTCAAGTTCTCGACAGGCATCTCCCCCCAGGCTCTGGGGATCATTATACCAGAGACCTGTTCTGCCATCATCCAGGTCCTGCAGAAGGAGTATATTAAGGTAAGCTTTTTATCTTTTAACATCACATTTTATTGTATTTAATGTTTGCTAATGTAATGTATTTCTTTCCTCATTCCATAATTACCATGATTGCTAATATGCTGTGAATGTCCCCTTTGTCCTCATGCATGCTGGATTTTTATGTAATTTTTTTTTGTCCTCCCATACATATTTGCCTTCACTTACCTCCCCAGCATGCTATCCTGGCCCTATATTCACCTCATGTAGTCACCTAATAAGGTATTTTGTCAGCTCCATAGTAGTGCTTTACCCTAAATACCCCCTAAAATGTTTAAAATTGTAATGTGTGCTTTAAATTCTGGCAGAGTGCCAGAGGCTTTTTTTTGTGTCCCAAAATCATTTGGAACCCTCCCTCCCCCCAACTGTTAACTCAGCTGATAGCAATCCTCTATCTGCTGACTTTGCCAAACCCATACACACTATACCCACCTCTTTTGTGGTCAGATTTATGGATGAATTCCCCAAAGCATGTAGTGCAAGGGCCTGACTGAATACTTTCAAATGGTAATGTTCAAAGCTTTTGTATGCTATTATTATCTTGATAGGTAATATCAGAATGTAAAAAATTTGCTAAAATGTGTACACTGTGTATTTATCTCTTTGTATTATGACACTTCTTACCTGTCCAGTGGGCTGCCAATAGTGTAAAGTAAGGAGGGGCTGATCAAAGTAAGACACATTATTTAGGCATTCACCTTATACCTTTGTCTTTAAATACTCCCTAAAATAAATGTTATACTGATGTTGGTCAAGAATGTTTGTGTCTAATCTGCTTTACATGTTTATGTGCAAAATGATTAATTTATTTTTCTTGTTTTACTCCACGGCTTCCTTCCAACCCACAGGAATGGCAGACTGTGGCCTCCCACTTTTCCCAGCGGTGGGACTTTCCTAACTCCTAACTGCGGAGGGGCAATTGATGAGAAACACGTCCACATTGTCCCACCACCCAACTCGGGGTCATACTATTACAACTATAAGGGGTTCAATAGTATTGTGATGTTGGCGGCGGTGTCGGCTACTTATGAGCTCCTGTATGCGGACGTGGGGAAGAATGGCCAGATGTCAGATGGTGGAGTCATCGCCCAGACGGAGTTCTACAGGCATCTCCAGAATGGCAGCTTGGACTTGCCACCTCCAGAAGACAATGTGGAAGGACTCCCATTCGTCTTCATTGCGGATGAAGCGTTTGCACTCGAGGAACATCTTATTCGGCCATTCCCTATGAGGACCCTCACCCCGGACCAGAGGGTTTTTAATTACCGGCTGGCCAGAGCCAGAAGAGTGGTGGAGAACACGTTTGGAATCATGGCCAGCTGGTTCCACCTATTTCTTACACCCATACATATGGCGGAGTATAAACTCAATTATATCATCCTGGCTTGCTGTGTTCTCCACAACTTTTTAAGGAGAAATTCTGCGAACTATGCTGGCTCAGTTGGGCCTGAATCCAAAATTCATGTAAATGAACAAACCCTGATGGCGCTTGCCCCCCCTGAGTGCCCGCGAGGTCTGTCTAAGATACCTTGAATACTTTGCGGGTAGGGGGCCATCAATATGCCAGACAATGTCTGAGACATTTTTTAAATAAAAAACTAATTTTAACTACTAAAATATTTGCTGAGATTTACTGTTTGTGTTTCTTTTAGCTGACCCTCACTTAAATTTGGGTAGTCCTGAAAATGGCGTGATTGTGTAACATTAGAAAGCACTGTTGGGTGTTATTTGCTAAAGGCAAAGACACTTTGCACTACAAGTGCACTTGAGCCTGCACTGAAACGGCACTTGCAGTGCAAAGTGGATTTGCCCTTAGGAAATAACCCCCATTGTCACAGAAAATTTTACCACAACAAAACTTTTGGAGCATTGAAACAATATAATCCACACATTCTTGATTATCAATCTTTTTAATACCAGCACAGTCACGTGCATTTATAAAAGGTTTTTAAAACAAACCAACATGTTTGTTGTATAACCAATTTTTTGGTCACATTAATAAAAGTAAAAATGTCCATTTAAGGTAAAACAAGCATGTTTAAAACCAACAAGAAATACACAAATCTGGAACTTACAAAGTTCAACTTTGTTAGAAATTGAAGGCAATATCAGACATGAGTATTTATAAACTGTGTATGATATTGCGTTCAGATGGGATGAAGTCACCCCTGGAAAAGCCAAATTTTCAAGATGCACACAAATTGCTGAATGTCAATATGTACTAGCTGCCATCATGGGGGATCAAGGGACGTGTTTTGGGGGTGCAACCCCTTCCTCTCAGCTACTTTATTATTGAGGAAGGGGTTGCACTCCCAAAACACCTACATTGATGTCCCGTGATGGCAGATAGCACATGTTGACACACTGTGTGCATCTTCAAAATTTGGCTTTTCTATAATATGTCAAAAAATGTGAAACATTTTTAGATTCAAAAAAGCACAAAAAAGTAAGAGATTTGGAGGTGTTTTAAACTCTCCCTAAAACATCAATGATGTTCTTCATTTTGTTTTGAATATCATTGATGGTTTGCTTGATGTTTTCCTATTAAGTATGTAAGTCCCTATTACACCCCATGATCTCCCCGATAACGATCTGTGCACTTTTACTGGTAAAATTACCTTCATCCACAACATCACGATCACCTAAAAAAATATAAACAAAAACACACCATGTATTTTAAATATGCCGCCATCCATCTCTTACCTGAGCCTGTGGTCGCAGACACTCACCTGTTGTGGTAACAATTTCCACCACATCTCCCTCCTCCTCCTCTTGTTGGCTTTGGGGAATTTCCACTTCTTCATGAGGTGGGGGTCTGTTGTCTCCTCAGATGAGTGGTGTCCTCTGAGTCTTTTAGCCCCTATGTAAAAAAAAATAGGTATACTTAGCACACAGATATTTGATGGCAGAAATTGGAATATGAAACATTGCTTGAAAGTGGGGTACAATTGTCTCTTTTGGCAGAGTTCTTTTTTGTACAAGCTTCACAGATGGAGACACCCCTATAGTATACACTGGAGCACCTGTGTGGGACCCCCTAATAAAAAGGGTGTTCTTGTGTCCCACACTAGTTCTCCAGCATCCAGATGTGTAAACAGCTGCTGAATGTCCTCTCCTTACACAGAATCTAGTTTGCATTTCATTCTAGTTCTAAACCCATCTAGACACCAAAATTTAGTTAACAGACGTACGCCAGAAAAAATGTTTAGAACTGCATCTGGACAAAACATGGTGTTTTCTATGCCGAACGAATGAATAATGTGCCCATGAACATGAAAGTTGCCATTTTAAACTGTACAACAGTTAATAAAAGCACATGGCACTCTCCTGGTCCTTCTATACTGATCATGCTCCCTTAATTTGAAGTCCGACCACAGCTTCCTCAGTTGATCCTTGGATCACCATACCCCAAAATTTTGGGCAGACTCTTGACAACTTTCGCCATGATCTTGCCCTTTCTGACATTGGGGTTGGGGTAAGGTCCATACTTCCCATCATAGTCGGCCCTCTTCAGGATGTCGACCATCTCCAACATCTCCCCAAAGGACATATTTGAGGCCTTAAATCGTCTCCTCTGGAATCGTGACGTTTCTGGCTCCGGGCTTTCCTCCTCCTCCTCCTTGGTGTAATTATCAGACACCTGCTCTGTTTCCGCCATGTGCTCTTCCTCACTGCACCAAATGAGAAGGGGCGGGGAATAGACTAGAAAGAACATCAGGGGCGGGCAGAGTTTCACACATGCGCAGTGTATATAAAGCGTAACACGCGTGCATAGTACATACGATCTGTGTTAGCGGAGGAAGGAGTATCAGAGGCGCCGATTGTGATAACGAAGGTAAGATTTAAACTTGGACCTATACTGCTTATAGATTGAGATCTATATTGGGACAAGATTAGCAGACTTTAGCCTGACATTAGGGTTTGTCTGGTGTTGTGTCTTGCAGTGAAAATGGATATCTTGAAGAATCAGGATTTTATCTGCATATTCATTGATATGTGCAGGGAGCTGCCCTGTCTGTGGCAGGTAAACCACCCTGATTATAAGAACCAAACAAAGAGGAAGGCAGACTGCAATTTGTGAAGAATTCAAAGAAAAAGGGGCAGGAAGAGGAGTAACCCGGAGGAGGCTGCAATTGGCCTATTTTGGAAGGCTACTGAGGCCCTCAGAACACTCCACAGTGTGGAAGAGGATTTTGCTGAACTAACTGCATGCAAAATGATGCAAATGGAGGAGGGCCAATGACTCGTATGTGAGTTTCTCATTTTAAAAGCTCAAAATAAGGGGTTGAGGGGCCAACTCACACGTGAAAGCCACATTTGTGAGCTCACCCATGGTCCTCCTCCTCCTTCTCCAGGTCCTCCTCCTCCTCTAAGCGTCTAAGGAAGAACAGATAGTGATGGCCCTGGGTTCAGTCTGGTCTGGCAAAAGATGCAGCCTCTTGTATGTCCACAGCCTGGGGACAATACATGTCATCTGCTGCTGTTCATGATCTCTTGGACTTCTGGACCAGACTGCACTCCCTTAGATATGGACTCCTCAGGCCACCAATTTTGCAGTAAAATAATTGATGTGTGCCCTGGGGGGTCAAAGGCTTTGCCAATGTATGATGTTTATCCAGTGTTGCCTCCCTCTTTGTTTGGTTCTGAGCCCTTAATAAAGGAATTTTTGTTTCAATTATACTCGCCTATGTGTGTTTTTTACTTCAAAAAGGACAGTTTGTTTGTGAGGAGGCGGGTACATTTCAAAAATACAATGTGAAATTAACAAGAGACACCAACACCAAGCAATCTCCTTGAGATTAAATAATACAAGATAATAATGGTGTTTTGGTAACTTGACACACAAAACACACCCAAAAATATTTTGGAGTAAAAAAACAAGAAAAAAAAAAAACAAGATCAAGCTTGAAAAAAATACAAACAAACAAAAAAATATATATCTTTTTTGTCAGATGTGACAAATCAAAATATATTGATCAAATCACGATAAATAATAAAGAAAGAAGTTTGTGATAACTCTGTGTGAATATGAGCAGCAAAACTACTTCATTCTTCTAGCATTATAAAGAAGAAGAGAGTGCGCTGCATTAAACAATTTAAAACATTGCAGCCTGACGAAAGTGCTATATCCATTCCGAACGCTAATTTTACCAGACCGAGCAGTTCCGTCTCGGAATTTATTCTGAGCAAGCGTGGCACTTTGTGCATTGGAATTGGCCACACACAGTCGGAATTGACGCGATTGGATTTTGTTATCGGAAAATTTTATAGCCCGCTCTCAAACTTTGTGTGTCGGAAAATCCGATGGAAAAAGTTCGATGGAGCCCACACACGGTCGGAATTTCCGACAACAAGCTCCGATTGCACATTTTCCATCGGAAAGTCTGACCGTGTGTACAGGGCATAAGAAGAAATGTACCAGCTCCAATGTATTAAAATCCCCTGCGGGATGAAGCTTACAGAGCACATAACATCACCTTCTTGGCATTTCAGTCCTCATTTTTCTGTAGGCATTTGATACTGTTGTTAATGTTTACTCAGTTTTTTTTTAAACAATAGATTTTTATTGGTTTTCACATTGTTTACAGAATATCATGCATTATGTACATTTCACATTTGTACAAAGTGATCGACATATGAGGACCCTACTACAATAACAGAATAATAGAATAAGGATGTTTGAGCTACATACATAGATACTGAGTCCATCCTTAACAGGAGGTCATGCCTGTCACCATAGTTGGATTCACACTGTGATCAGGCTTTCTGCTGGACTGTTAATAGGTAGCCCACCCTGGACCTTAATGAGGGTCCATGGAGATACACTGCAAAGTAAGCTCTCTTCAAGGCTTGACATTAACCAACAACAAACATAGAATGTCTTTATTACTACAAAGTAGACATTACTTAACAATCATACTAAGGTTAAGGGATTTATATCGCGTGCCTCATAATTGGCCATACCGATCTTTGGATTATACCACTAGATGATAAGGAAACTGTGCAAAAGTATCAGAAAATATTAAGCACGTTTCATAAATGTGTTTTTCATAGTATATTGAGCATTTACCCTAGATATAACTTCTTCAATTTTGGGAGGTGATTCAGAGCGCCATTCCTTTGCTATTGAAATACGCGCGACGAACAATATGTGGATAACTACTTTTCTCATTAATGGAGGGAAATTCTTGATACCTAAGCTTATTAAAGCAAAATAAGGGTTGAGGGCATAACTCGTTTTGGTGATATTTAGAATGAGGCACTGGACTTTTGTCCAGAAAGACTGTATAGCTATACAGTTCCAAAATATGTGGTGTAGGCTACCCGTAGTTTGGCAATTTCTCCAACAGAGAGATGGGATACTAGGTTTCATTTTGTTTAGCTGGAGCGGTATAAGGTACCATCTATGTAAGAGCTTTTGCGCATTGTCCCAGTGATCCACACAAGCTGAGGATCTGTTATTATATTTTATAGCTTCATGCCATTGATACATAGAGAATTCTTTTTGCAGTTCATGTTCCCATTTCACCATGCTGGGTAGTTTGGATTGTAAATACAGTGGGTGGTAAATTTGTAAAATAGAGATATCCCTTTATGTTTGTTTGAAGGTTTACTTATTAGGAAGTCCCATAAGATCTGTGGGATTTCTATGGGTCAGATCGGATTAGTGTGGGAGTAGTGGTGTATTTGGTATGTTCTATATCTGTCTACAGCACTCTGTTGAATCAGAGCAAGCGTGGAGAAGTGTTCCACCAATTTCCTCCAAGCTTGGACCGAGAAGTTAGGGATTAGGTATTCGTAGGTCAATAGTGGGATTTTTACTTTCCTAATTGGGGTATCACGAAAGTGATAATTCACTAAGGAGGACCAGGCATCAATAGTGGCTTGAATGGTTGGGTAAGATGGGGCTTTTGGTTTGTGTTGAATACAGGCAGCCATTGCCAGTGCAGGAAGGTCATGACCAGGTCTGCAGCATCTCCTTCATGGTAGTGTCTAGGGATGAGCCGAACACCCCCCTGTTCGGTTCGCACCAGAACTTGCGAACAGGCAAAAAATTTGTTCGAACACGCGAACACCATTAAAGTCTATGGGACACGAAAATGAATAATCAAAAGTGCTAATTTTAAAGGCTTATATGCAAGTTGTTGTCATAAAAAGTGTTTGGGGACCTGGGTCCTGCCCCAGGGGACATTGATCAATGCAAAATAAAAGTTTTAAAAACAGCCATTTTTTCGGGAGCAGTGATTTTAATAATGCTTAAAGTGAAACAATAAAAGTGTAATATCCCTTTAAATTTCGTACCTGGGGGTGTCTATAATATGCCTGTAAAGGGACAATGGTTCCTGTGTTTAGAACAGTCTGACAGCAAAATGACATTTCAAAGGAAAAAAGTCATTTAAAAGTACTCGCGGCTGTTAATGAATTGCTGTTCCAACAATACACATAAAAGTTCATTGATAAAAACGGCATGGGAATTCCCCACAGGGAAACCCCGACCCAAAATTTTTTTAAAAAATGATGTGGGGGCCCCCCTAAATTCCATAGCCCTTCAGGTCTGGTATGGATTTTAAGGGGAACCCCGTGCCAAAATAAAAAAAAAAAAACGGCGTGGGGCCCCCCCAAAAATCCATACCAGACCCTTATCCGAGCACGCAACCTGGCAGGCTGCAGGAAAAGAGGGGGGACGAGAGAGCGCCCCCCCTCCTGAACCGTACCAGGCCACATGCCCTCAACATTGGGAGGGTGCTTTGGGGTAGCCCCCAAAACACCTTGTCCCCATTGCCCAAACTCTCAACAAGTGCCTTTCTTCAGTAAGACATATAACATAGATTGATGCGCTCTGATACAAAGTTCAATCAATGTGAGAAAATAATTTTTTGTGCTAAAAAACCAATGTGAAAAAAATTGCTACCAAATCGCTAAAAAATTGCATATATATAAAATCGCAAATATATGAAAAAATCGCAAATATTTAAAAACTGTGTTCCTCCAGTTATACAAATCCACTGGAAGTGGTGCGATATCTCCAAAGTAAACTAAGCAACAATTGTGTATAAATATACTAAAAATGCGTTTACAAATAGTAATCAATCCAAATTAGTGCCAATAAATAAATAAATTAGATATATTCCCAGTGATAAGTGTTGAATCCTCCGTAATAAAAAATAAATAAATGATAAACTTATAAAGGTGCAATATATATACAATTGATGAGTATAAATAGATAAATAGTGCCAATGGAATCTGATTAAATATAGATGATTAAATTCATGAGGTAGGATAAGTAACAGGCGACAGTTCAATCCTCAGTAATCTGGGATATCTGGATTTCTGCAGTACTTATTTGTTCACCCTCTGAGCTATTTCTTCCACAGCCACAATGAATGGTAATTTTCTCAGTATCAAGTGGTTTTATGTAAAATAAACAAAGAGAGAAAACATTGCGCAATATTGATACAATAAAAGTTCACAAGCAAAACAGCACAGTGATACACTCACGTGTGCCTAACTTGTTTTAGGCATGCAGATAAGCAGATAGGCAGATCTCAGCTGGCTTGTAAGGACAAGGCTTGCTACGCAAGCTGCTGCTGCTTGATACAATGTATTCAGCAGACTGTGTCCTAAGCTCCTCCCATGCGTTACATCACTGACACGTGACTTTCTCAAGGCTTAGGACACAGTCTGCTGAATACATTGTATCAAGCAGCAGCAGCTTGCGTAGAGGAGAATGTGCAGAACCCACATATGGTCCTCAAACACCCCTAGACTAAGCTGGAATAGAATGACACTCCCTAAACGGAAAGGTGGAATAGGCCTCCCAGATATTCACAAATACTACTGTGCAAGCCAGCTCACGAGAATTGTTGACTGGCATGTATACTCACACACCAAAGACTGGATACAAATCGAAAATGCCTTTGCTCAGATACCGGTCGCCCATATTCCTTGGTTCCCCCAGAAGTTGATACCAAAAGAATATTCCACCCACCCGCTAATAGGCCCCACTTTGCTTAACTTTAGATCGGCATGCAAAACTCTCAATATGATTCCTTCTCCAGGGCCCATGACACCGCTGACTCAAAACCCTGAGTTCCAGCCTGGTCTTCTTGCACATAGCCTAAGGGACCCCCCTGTACTCCACTGATTAGAGCCCAACAGTTCTTTCAAAATGGGGCGCTCCTGTCTTACTCTGCAATCCCTGCAGCTGTCCCGGAGC
The DNA here is from genome assembly GCF_042186555.1 of Aquarana catesbeiana. Classification (NCBI taxonomy): domain Eukaryota; kingdom Metazoa; phylum Chordata; class Amphibia; order Anura; family Ranidae; genus Aquarana; species Aquarana catesbeiana. Next base: position 278,510,454 of record NC_133328.1, on the reverse strand, counting down.
TTAACTTAACCTTTTTTAAATATCTCCAGATCAGACACTTTCTTCAAAACACACAACCACTCGCCCAATGGTGTAGGGACCTCACCCCCTTCAAACATATATGCAACAGCTCAGAACCCCAGAGACACCTAATCTCAGAAATATACTCATTACTTTTTACTGACGACAACCCAAACTCCAAGATAAACTGACAATGGGAGACTGAACTAGCCACAGCCATATCCAAAGAAGAATGGGAATGCATTTTGAATACATACACAAAGGATCCATCAACATTTCTGCACAAGAAAACAGGTATAAACTCTATTCCAGATGGTATAGAACACCTGATAAGATACACAAATACTTTCCGAGCATCCCCTCACTCTGCTGGAGATGCAACACCGCCCACGGCTCCTTACTCCACATTTGGTGGGAGTGCCTGCTAATACAACCTTTCTGGAAGAAAATCCATGAAATGATCATTAAAATCACAGCCTATACCCCAGACTTCACCCCAGCACAATACTTACTTCACCACACAACCCTACCACTATCATCTTATAAAAAATCTCTCACACTACACCTGATCAATGCTGCCACCCAATGTATACCGGTTCATTGGAGAACCATTAACACACCTAAACAAAATAGCCGAGATGGAAAAACTTATCCACCAAGCCAAAGATAACCCCACTAAATTTCAAACCACATGGGCCTGTTGGACGCATTATAGACATCCCATATGCGCTGGCAACCCCCCCTAATTAACACTTGAACTCTCACAAACGGAAGGATAGTTAGCACCTGACTGTACCGCACAGTCAGTCCGCCGCCCCCCACCCCATTACCCCCATTAAAGCTCACCTTATCCAACACCTTTCACTACCTAGATACACCATATTGAGCCACCAGGTCCGAAGACCTTGCCACCCATCCCGCAAGGTGTATCACACCATCACGACCTGCCAAAATTATATTGGTAACTACCCAGACTGAGGAAGTAATCCCTTATGTAGGGGCCATTATTTGACCACAAACGAACCGCATGTAAGCTAAATACTTTATACATCTATGTGGCCCCCGCCCGTACACAGATAGTTCCCTATAGGGGTGTGCGGGCATTGGGGTAGCCAGTGAAGGTTTGTCTCTATCTGACATGCACTGCCCCATTGGTTCATAAGAATACATAATGTCCCTGGCTTCATATAGGCTTTAGAGATAATGGGTTTTTGCCCGTTAATAGCCTTCCCCCTATACAACTACAGTTGTCCATCGGCACGCAAATGTGCATTTTTAGAGAATTATAAATACAAAAGTTATGAAAATGAATACTTGCAATATACTTGTCATTTATATTTCTGCTTTGTTTTAAGATTTTTATTCCTATCGTATGTAACTTTGTAACACTGGTATTCATGCCTTTGTTATTATGAAAAATTCAATAAAATCTTTGTAAAAAAAAAAAAAAAGAACCAGAAGAACCAGAAGAAGATGGAGGAAGAAACCAAAGGAAGATAGAAGATAGAAGATAGAAGAAAGAATAAGCATTTAAATAATGGAATTGTCAAAAACTGTCTCTTGTAATTTTTAACATTTTTGACAGTTTTTTTGTGAAATGGTAGGGGTACTTTTGTACCCCTACCATTTAACACAGGGGGGAGGGCCGGGATCTGGGGGTCCCCTTGTTAAAGGGGGCTTCCAGATTCCAATAAGACCCCCGCCCGCAGACCCCCACAACCACCGGGCAAGGGTTGTGGGGATGAGGCCCTTGTCCCCATCAACATGGGGACAAGGTGTTTTGGGGGGCTACCCCAAAGCACCCTCCCAATGTTGAGGGCATGTGGCCTGGTAGGAGGGGGGCGCTCTCTCGTCCCCCCTCTTTTCCTGCGGCTTGCCAGGTTGCGTGCTCGGATAAGGGTCTGGTTTGGATTTTTGAATTTTTTTTTTTAATTTTGGCATGGGGTTCCCCTTAAAATCCGTACCAGACGTGAAGGGTCTGGTATAGATTTTGAGGGGGTCCCACGACATTTTTTTAAAAACATTTTGGCCGGGGTTCCCCTTAATATCCATACCAGACCTGAAGGACCTGGTATGGAATTTAGGGGGACCCCCACGTCATTTTTTTTTTTTTGGTTTCGGGGGTCCGCTGTGGGGAATTCCCATGCCATTTTTATCAATGAACTTTTATGTGTATTGTCGGACTGGCAATTCATTAATAGCCGCAAGTACTTTTAAATGACTTTTTTTTCCTTTGAAATGTCATTTTGCTGTCAGACTGTTCTAAACATGGGAAACATGCGCCCCTTTACAGGCATACTATAGACACCCCCATGTACGAAATTTAAAGGGATATTACACTTTTTATTGTTTCACTTTAAGCATTATTAAAATCACTGCTCCCGAAAAAACGTCCGTTTTTAAAACTTTTTCTTGCATTGATCCATGTCCCCTGGGGTAGGACCCAGGTCCCCAAACACTTTTTATGACAATACCATGCATATAAGCCTTTAAAATTAGCACTTTTGATTTCTCACATAGACTTTTAAAGGGTGTTTCACGGCTTTCAAATTTGCCGTGAACACCCCAAATTGTTCGCTGTTCGGCGCACTGGCGAACAGCCGATGTTCGAGTCGAACATGAGTTCGACTCAAACTCGAAGCTCATCCCTAGTGGTGTCTATAATGGGCTGCCCTGAGGTGGGGAAGGCATCTAATTGCTGGTCATATGTGGAGATTAGTATGATAGAAGGGTATGGCGCTGTTCCTTTGTCTAAATGATGAGTCCCTACCTGTATATTTGTATATTACTGAATTCAAACAAAGTGCCTATATGTGAATTCTTATATGTAACCAAAACGTATAAATATCAAATAGTATCCTTAATATTCCACAATATTGTTAAAACAAGCTTTGGGTATATATATAAACAAACTTTAAATGTATAAAATAATAATAGCGGTGTCAAATTCCATATGCAATTAGTGTTCCAGAAAAATATATAAGTGATGAAAGAAAGGAAGGAAAGAGGGGGGGAGGGGGGGAGGGGGGAAGGGAAAAAAGGAGGGGGAGAGGGGGGAAGAGGAGGGAGTGAAAGATCAAACAGTGATAGGAGGATGTCCAAAATTCATTCCTATAAAGTGCAAACATGCTATCAAATTTCCAAAGTCCTTAACGTGCAATAAAGTTTTTATCAAATCCTTTCAAATCCTTTATGGTATAATTTCTTGATATATATCTTGTGCAATATCCAGGTGCTGTTGTGATAGTAATCCTTGCTCTAAAAGTGCAGCCACTCACCAAATCGCTTCGCCCTGACGGGGTATCAGGCAGTTACGGTAATGCGCCACTGTACGGCAATTTTAAGGCAGACTCAGGATCGTGGTGCATCATATGTAAAGAGAGAAGGGGTGCCCATAGCGTAAAATCGTTTTAAAAGATATTTATTAAACAATTGGAAAGGTACTCACAGTTTTTCAGTATAAAACAAGCAGAGTAAAAACGTCTCAGTTGACCTACAGCTCTGGTAGGTAAGTAGTATTTGGGAAGCACAGGTTAGGCCACGCCCTACGTGTTTCATCGTTAGGATTCCTCCATTTCTTCCCCTGCTGTGCCTGCTTCATCTCTGGTCTCCCCCCCTTCCCCAAGCCTCCATTTTTGTTTGACAGCTCTACTAAATGGGGAGGATGGCAATGGATGGTCTTTATATTGTGACTCACCCGAGGATGGCGATGGATTGCTGGATGCTTGTGCTGTGGAGCCTGATGAATGGCTCCCGGCGCCGGCTCCAATTTGGAGTTCTCGGCCCGCAGCTGGGGGGAAGAAATCCGTCAGTTTTCAAGGTCCCTCTCTCTCCTTCCTTTTGAACATTATATCCACTGTGTGCCCCTTGCTCTCCTCTTTCCAGTGGTATGCTTTGTGGCTAATTTGGTGCGCTGTGAGCCTCTGTATAACACCCGGTGTGACAGAGCTCTCTCACACGTCCATCTGCTCTAGCTGCCGGCTCTGCCCCGTTTACTCACAGTTTTGTGTGCTGTTGGTATTGAGCCGATTTTTCTACCCTGTTATGGTGCCTACGACAGGGGGCTGTTTAGCGTATCTTCCAATTGCCCACTCTGGTAGCACTCTACCCAGTTGGTCGCACCATGATGGACTCATAGGTTTTATAATTACCTATCAAAGTGGGCCATTCTATGCGCTACACATGCTCCCAACTTTAGGGTTCACAGTGCCCTTGCTGGCACTGGTTTTTGTTTTTAGCATAGTTTCAATTTGCAGGTCTTTTTTCTATATCTTTGTTTCATTTTCAGGGCCACTTTACATATAAATGCACTGTTTTTTGTCGTATCAACGAGCAGTCTCATACTGTTATGTGATTCATGGTCTGCTTCTCAGTTTGCCCCTTCAGCGACCTTTGAGCTGAATAATATTGTTAGAATTGATGGCCTCTTGTTCTTATTGCCCTGTATTTTAGTTAAAAGCAGACTTAAGCATTTACAGGGTTTGCATACATGCCTGGATGGCCGTACCCAAATAGGGAAATTACTAGAGTAAAGAAAACAGATGGTGATGAAGAGATATTTAAAGCTTCCGTTTTAAATTTAAAGTTGCTAAATGACCCAAATCTATGGAGTTCAGTCAAAAAGGAATGCTAATGTATGGCTGTTCAACATATAGTAGTAAATCATCTGTGTACAGTGACAATTTACAATGGGCTGAGGAAGTTTGAAAACCACTTATAGAATCATTATGATGGCTAGCTTGGGCCAGTTGTTCGATAGCTATCGCGAACAGGAGGAGGGAGAGGAGACAGCTCTGCCATGTTGCCATTGATTATAGGGAACCTATCAGACTTGGTTTCATTAGCCAACAATGTGGCCGGGGGTGTACCAGACCCTTATCTGAGCATGCAGCCTGGTCAGGAAAGGTAGGAGATGAGCGAGCACCCCCCTTCTGAATCATACCTGGCCATATGTCCTCAACATGGGGAAGTACTTTGGTGTAAGGGGGCTCTGTCATTCACCCCCTAAAAAATGTGTAGTGCAAAAAAAGACAATAGACAGTTTTAACTGCTTGCCGACCGGCTCACACTGATATATGTCAGCAGAAGGGCACGTACAGGCAGATTAACGTACCTGTACGTTGCCCTTTAAGAAGCAGTTTGCGGGTGTGTGCATGCCAGCCGTGACCTCCGTGAGCATGATCGCGAGTCCCGTGGACCCGATGTCCGCGGGGATACCCGCGATCGTCTCACACAGAGGAAGAATGGGGAAATGCTTATGTAAACAAGCATTTCCCCGTTCTGGATCAATGTTCCACCGCTGGTGATTTTATTGTGTGGCTGTTGCATGCTGTACTTGCTGCCTGGGATCTCATGTGCATTTAAAAGGATAAAGCAATAACAACTTCACCCAACACACCCTCCACACTCAACTGCCGGGGGTCTGCTGCTGCTGCGGGCTTTGGTAGCAAGCGATGAAGGTGGAAAAATAATCCAGCATTTGGGTTTAGAAATCAAGTCAACCGGACTTTTGCCAGCCTCCCGGGCTCCAGTTGACACACATTGATGATCATAGAGAAGTTTGTGACAGTCAGAAGTTAGGTAGGATGTCAACATTGTTTGGCACAATGAGCCATTTGGTATGATGCCTCGATTACAGCCATGCTACTGTAGAACCACCCAGGACAAAAAGATTGTGCCCCTCCTCATCTATCTAGTTCTTAAACTCCATGAATTTCTACAGTTTGTGAGTGAATGGTCGCCTTATCTCAATGCAGCAATAAGACAATGACCCTGACAACTTTTTGAGCATGGATTCATGAAAGACAGAAGTTGTCAAACAAACTCGATTTTTATTTATGAGGAGGGTAAAGAGAGTGACCTTTTTTGGGTGGTTGTGACTGAAGTTTGCTTTGTAGAAGCAGCTACTTGTATAAGAAGTATCCCTGGGATCGTATCCTTCGTACTGCTCCTTGGTGTTGCTGATCAGCCATTCAGGAAGGAGGGTGGAGGAACGTCTACAGAGCTCCCTGTGGGATATCCCTTGTGGTCTACACATTTCTACTGAGCCTGTTTTGACCCCCCTGAATAAGCGTGGTCACAGGCTCTCCGGTAAGCCTCCATTACTCTATCATAAGGTGGTGGGCAGCACCAGCAGTGGAATATTGATCCAGAATGTACATTTGAACACCAACGTTTATGGACTTTATTTTCACTTTCACTTTATTATATTGATTGTCGTTCACTTTATTATATTTTATTATGCCATTGCAATATCTTTATAAGCACTTTATCGATTGATTAATATATATACCAGTCGCTATTACCTTAACGGTTGTTATTCACTTCAGTTGGTAATTTCATTTATTTATTTAACACATTTCACTCTTGTGATATTTGTCCAGCGCTGCACTGTTTTTCTCTATATCCACTTTTGTGCCCTTATATCGGGGTTATAGTGTCCAGCTGCAGGACTCCTCCCACGTATTTGAGTTATTAATAATATTTTTTATCTTACTGTTCATACACCGAGCGCAATTCTTTCTTTTTATATATCCCCGTTCTGCCTAGTGACAGGACACTGATCACAGCTCCCTGTAATCGGGAGCGGTGATCAGTGTTTTGTCACACATAATCACCCCCCCACAGTTAGAATCACTCCCTAGGACACACTTCACCCCTTCACTGCCCCCTAGTGGTTAATCCCTTCACTGCCAGTCACATTTACACAGTAATCAATGCATTTTTAATTGCACTGATCGCTGTATAAATGTGAATGGTCCCAAAATCGCCCCAAAAGTGTCCGGTGTCTGCCATAATGTCGCAGTCATGATAAAAATCGCTGATCACCGCCATTACCAGTAAAAAATTTTTTTTATAAAAATGCCATAAACCTATCCCTTATTTTATAGATGCTATAACTTTTGCGCAATAAATGCTTATTGAGATTTTCTTTACCAAAAATATGTAGAAGAATATGTATCGGCCTAAACTGAGGGAAAAAAATGTTTTTTATATATTTTTTGGGGATATTTATTATAGCAAAAAGTAAAAAATAAGGCATTTTTTAAAAAATTGACGCTTTTTTCTGTTTATAGCGCAAAAAATAAAAACCTCAGAGGTTATCAAATACCACCAAAAGAAAGCTCTATTTGTGGGGAAAAAAGGACGTCAATTTTGTTTGGTAGCCACGTCAAAACTGTGCAATTGTCAGTTAAAGCAACGCAGTGCTGAATCGCAAAAAAGTGCTCTGGTCTTTGAGCAGCCAAATTGTCTGGGGCTTAAGTGGTTAAAAAAATCAAAAATAGATGTCCCCAGTGTAGATCCATCATCAATCATGCCGCCCGCTGCCACCACTGATCCAAAAAAAAGACAACAAAAAACCTCTGGTCTTGACAAAGGCTCCTGCCATCTACCAGCTCCACTGTGTGACAGTTCTTAAATAGCTAAGGGGTGTGGCCATCTGGCAACATCAATGGTTGACCCTGCCCCATTGTGATGTCACTGGTCAGGGACATGCTGGGTTGGTGACATCCGTCAGAGTCATCTGTTGTTAAAGGACGCGGCAGTCGGCTTCCCAGCCCGCTCCTTAACAACCAGCTACCATGCGATAAAATACTGTGTGAAATACTGCATTATCAGTATTTTATCACATGAGCTAGTTACTGGCAAATTCTTAATGAATTGAACATTTCAAATATGTTTCTGCATTCCTTATTTTTACACATTTTTGCAGTTGATTTTTAACTCTTAGTGGATTAACCCCATAGTCACCTTAAATTCAAAGGGGACAGGCCTCCCTGACTTTGAGGTGTATCATGCGTTATTTTCCCATCTGCTGGAATGGTTCCCCCACCCACTGGTGAAGTCTTCTATGGTAGTTGAATAAGACATATCCCTGGTGGACTTACAAGCACTCTTATGGGGTCATTGTAGCATATATCGCTCCATGTCAATACTTTCACCGCTGACAACGGCCTCGCTAGTATTATCGCAGGGGACCCTACTCTCTTTAATAACCCACCACTACCGGATAGTAGACAAGTATCTGCTTATGGTACCTATGATAGACTTTTTTGCCTACAGCGAGGTCCTTCATTCACACTACCTTGTGCTCTTTTAGAAATCAAGCAGACAAAAACCCATCTTCTCTGAATTGGTTAAAAAACTCCACTTGACAATGTATTGTAAATCTTTGCATAGTTTGGGACAGGCGCATAGACCCTTGACTAACTTTGAGCATATATGTCTTCTCTCAGAGCTGCCTTGCTACACCCTATCCAAGCTATACAAATTGATTTGGCTCATACTCCCTAGGTGGTACCATGATCTCCATTAACAGGATCTTTCCCACATCCTTGGACATTTGCTTGCACTGTCACGGAGCGAGAGGAACATATCTGCATAGGGAATGTGATCTGATCCACCCACTCTGGACTCAGATCTTTCAGGTATATACTGCAATAATGTCTATGAGGAGTCCCTCACCCCTTCCCCCAAAATAGCCTTATTATCTATTTTACCAGGTTCCATTACATCGCAAAAATCAAGTCTTGTGCGATTTTTTTTTGCTGCTGCGAGAATAGCTCATCTCTAGATTTTGGAAATCCAAAAATATACCTTCTTTAACAAAATGGGTGGACATAATGAATGACACTATCCTGATGGAGGAAATTCAGGCTAGGGAAATGGATGCCTGGGAGAAGTATATCACCCTGTGGTACATATGGATACACTACTCTGCTTCAGACACGCTTTGTAATAAACTTCCCTCTTAGGTCCTTGTGGAAGGGTGGGCTGGGAAGAGGAAAAGGGGGGGCTTTGTCTCCTCGCCTCCTCCTCTTTTGTGTGCTTCCTGCCTACCCACCTCATCATCGTGCTATTTGGTCCCTCCTCAATATTTCACTCTTTTGATTTTTGATTTTTTTTTTGTAATAAGCAGTTTCACAAACACACACAGAAAGCCTTGTGTCTACCATTCCTTCTGCTCTACACTGCTTCTTTCTCTCTCTCTCTTCTCTCTCTTTTGCCTTTTTCTTCTCTCCCTAACTCCCCTCCTTGGGTTGCTCCCTCTTGATAATGTTTATTTGTGTCTATTTTTGTTTATACCTTGCCACTGCACTGCTTCTTCGGCTTTATAAGTGCCCATGGCCTTGTCACCACTGTCCATGTTTTTAGTCCTCACTGACACCCCCATATATCCAGCATTTATTATTAATTACAGTTGTCATGGGATGTTATAACGACTTTGTCAATGCTTATGTGTGGCAATATGCTGATCCTCCTTTTCTTTTTCTTTTTTTGGATTTTTGTAATCATCACACTTAAAAAAAATAAAGATATATTTAACCAACATTTGGAAAATCTGCAGGTAACTACCATGCTAATGTATACTATTTATTTCTAACATCCAGGAACAGGGTAGTCTTGAGCAATCTTGAGCCATTGATGAAGCAGTTATTTTCTTCACCAAAATCTCCAGCCAGCACCATCTCAGAGGGAAGGGAGATTAAGGCAACAATAGTTTCAGAAGCTGGCAAAGTAGGTATGAGTAGTTGGCCTTGTGTTTAGGTTAGCGTTTAAAGGTAAGGGATACATTTTTGAAGATATTAGATTAAGTTTAAGTGTTAATATTAGAAAGACACTGGGGTTGGTTTACTAAAGCTGGAGCACGCAAAATATGGTGCAATTCTGCATAAAAAACAATCCAGTTTTTTTTGTCAAAGCTTATTGAACAAACTGAAGTTAGAAGCTCATTGGTTATCATGCACAGCTGCACCATATTTTTTATTCTCCATCCTTAGTAAATTAACCCCACTGTCTGCATGTCCATGCAGGGCAAAATTACAATGTCTACTCGAACAGCACCCCCTGACTCTCTACATTCACCTTTCAAGCAATTAATCACTGCACTTTTGTTCTCCACGGCCAACACTGAAATGATTAGTGTCGGTCACCCAGGTGGTGACATCACTCCACCATTCATGTGACAATTCTTGTGCCTTGTCATTTACATACATAGTTACATAGTTACATAGTAGGTGAGGTTGATAAAAAACTCACCCATGTGTGTGATTATATGTCAGTATTACATTGTATATCCCTGTATGTTGCGGTCGTTCAGGTGCTTATCTAAAAGTTTCTTTAAACTATCGATGCTCCCCGCTGAGACCACCGCCTGTGGAAGGGAATTCCACATCCTTGCCACTCTTATGCCCTTTACACACGGTCAGATTTTCCGACGGAAAATGTGTGATAGGACCTTGTTGTCGGAAATTCCGACCGTGTGTGGGCTCCATCACACATTTTCCATCGGAATTTCCGACACACAAAGTTTGAGAGCTTGCTATAAAATTTTCCGACAACTAAATCCATTGTCGAAAATTTTGATCGTGTGTACACAAATCCGATGCACAAAGTGCCACGCATGCTCAGAATAAATTAAGAGACGAAAGCTATTGTCTACTGCCCCATTTATAGTCCCGACATACGTGTTTTACGTCACCGCATTTAGAACGATCAGATTTTCCGATAACTTTGTGTGACCATGTGTATGCAAGACAAGTTTGAGCCAACATCCGTCTGAAAAAATCCATGGATTTTGTTGTCGGAATATCTGATCAATGTCCGACCGTGTGTACAGGGCATTACAGTAAAGAACCCTCTATGTAGTTTAAGGTTAAGCCTCTTTTCTTCTATTTTTTTTTCTAATGAGTGGCCACAAGTCTTGTTAAACTCCCTTCGGCGAAAGAGGTTTATCCCTATTGTGGAGTCACCAGTATGGCATTTGTATATTGAAATCATATCCCCTCTCAAGCGTCTCTTCTCCAGAGAGAACAAGTTCAGTGCTTGCAACCTTTCCTCATAACTAATATCTTCCAGACCCTTTATTAGCTTTGTTGCCCTTCTTTGTACTCGCTCCATTTCCAGTACATCCTTCCTGAGGACTAGTGCCCAGAACTGGACAGCATGCTTTAGGTGCGGCCAGACCAGAGTCTTGTAGAGCGGGAGAATTATTGTTTTATCTCTGGAGTTGATCCACTTTTTAATGCATGCCAATATTCTGTTTGCTTTGTAAGCAGCAGCTTGGCATTGCATGCCATTGCTGAGCCTATCATCTACTAGGACCCCCGGGTCCTTTTCCATCCTAGATTCCCCCAGAGGTTCTCCCCCCAGTGTATAGATTGCATTCATATTTTTGCCACCCAAATGCATTATTTTACATTTTTCTACATTGAAACTCATTTGCCATTTAGTTGCCCACCACATAAATTTGATCCGATCTTTTTGCAAGGTTTCCACATCCTGCGGAGAAGTTATTGCCCTGCTTAGCATAGTATTGTCTGCAAATACAGAGATTGAACTGTTTACCACATTCTCCAGGTCGATTATGAACAAATTAAATAGGATTGGTCCCAGCACAGCAAATTTTGAAAAAAAAAGGATATTTTCTACTTTTTGTTATAAAATAAAATACAATAAACTCAATTTTAGTCATACATTTAGGCCAAAATGCATTCAGCCACGTGTCTTGGGTAAAAAAAATCAATAAGCTTATATTTATTGGTTTGTGCAAAAGTTATAGCGTCTATAAACTAGGGTACATTTTCTGGAATTTACGCAGCTTTTAGTTTATGACTGCCTATCTCATTTCTTGAGGTGCTACAATGGCAGGGCAAAGCCCCTCCCCAAAATGACCCCATTTTGGAAAGTAGACACCCCAATGAATTTGCTGAGAGGCATGTTGAGCACATTGAATGTTTTATTTTTTGTCATATGACAAAAAAAATAAAAATAATTTAAAATTTACACAAAGTTGTCAATGAAATTATATATTGCTCACACATTCCATGGGTATATGTAAAATTACACCCCAAAATACATTCTGCTGCTTCTCCTGATTATGTGGATACCACATGTGTGAGACTTTTTTGGGAGCCTAGCCACATACTGGACCCCAAAACCTAATCACCGCCTTCAGGCTTTCTAATGCCCCGTACACACGGTCGGATTTTCCGATGGAAAATATCCGATCGGAGCGTGTTGTCGGAAATTCCGACCGTGTGTGGGCTCCATCGGACATTTTCCATTGGGTTTTCCGACACACAAAGTTGGACAGCAGGAGATAAAATTTTCCGACAACAAAATCCGATCGTGTCAATTCCGACCATGTGTGGCCTGTTCCGACGCACAAAGTGCAACGCATGCTCAGAAGAAATTCCAAGACGGAACAGCTCGTTCTGGTAAACTTAGCGTTCGCAATGGATACAGCACTTTCGTCACGCTGCAATGTTAAAAATGGTTTAATATAGCGCACTCTCTTCTTCTTTATAATGTGACAAGAATTAAGTCGTTTTGCTGCTCATATTCACACACACTTCTCACAAAGTTTTATTTTTGTTTTTTTATTGGGATTCCCTGAATATATTGTTATTAGTTGTCACATCTGACAGTATTTTGTTTTTTTTATTCAATTTTTTTTGGGATTTTAAGCCTTTTTTTGGATTTAATGTTTGTATTTTTTCAAAGGCTGATCTTTGTTCAATGTTATTTTTATTTTTACTCCAGAATATTTTTGTGTGTGTTTTGTGTGTCAAGTTACCCCAACACCATTGATATATTTTATTATTTAATCTCCAGGATATTGTTTGGTGTTGGTGTCCCTTGTTCATTTCACATTGTATATTTGAAATGTACCTGAATCCTCACAAACAAACTGTCCTTTTTGAAGTAAAACACATAGGAGAGTATAATTCAAAACAAAAATTCCTTTATTAAGGGCTCAGAACCAAACAAAGAGGGAGGCAACACTGGATCAACAGGAGAAATTAGCAAAGCCTGGGACCCCCACGGCAGACATCAATTCCTTAACATCAAAATTGGTGGCTTGAGGAGTCCATATGTAAGGGAGGGCAGTCTGGTCCAGAAGTCCCAGAGATCCGGATAGTAGCAGATGACATGTGTGTCCCCAGGCTGTGGTACCACAAGAGGCTGCATTTTTTGGCCGACCAGACTGGATCCAGGGTCCTCACTTTCTGGTCTTCCTTTCACGCTTCATTCCCGGCTGTGGCTGTGCAGTTGGAGATGTGGCAGGAGGAGGAGTAGGACCTGGAGGAGGACTGGGAGGACCTGGAGGAGAGGGAGGACGAGGAGGAGGACCTGCAGGAGGAGGAGGAGGACCATCGCAAAGGTGTGTCTGAGCTGTCATTTGGCCCATCATACCTTTGTTAAGAGCCTTCAATATGAGCACCTCACACAAGACTTGTTGGCCCTCCTCCATCCTCTGCATTTTATAGGCAATGACAGCAGCAATGTCCTCCTCCACGGTCTGTCGTGCTCCCAGGACCTCTGTAGCCCTCCAAAAGAGTCCTCCGGTAGCCTCCTCTAGGGCGCTCCTCCTACTGCCACTTTCTCTTTCCAGGGGGAGTGGAGGGACCTGCAGATCAGCCAGCCGGCTAGGCCCGGCCACCTCCTGGCTGAGACTTCCCTGTGTATGAAAAAGGGACATGGTTGTAATGTTTTGCTTCATCAATCACAATCCTAAATTAGTACTCCCAACTAACATCTAGTTAACATCATTGATTGGACAAGCAGAAATATTTAGAGGAATACTATACCTGGCTCAATCTGGGCTCCTCCACATGTGGCCTGGAAGGCCCAGGTTGGGCGTCAGAAGCCTCAGCCAGGGGGGAAGGAAGCGTGGAAGGAAGACTGGAGAGGGATGGCCTGGGTTCAGTCTGGCCTGCCAGAAAATGCAGCCTCCGGATCTCTGCGAATCCAGGACTTTCTTGCGCTCCCTTAGATATGTGCTCCTCAGGCCACCAATTAATATCTTTAAATAGGTGATGTCTGCCGTGGGGATCACCTGCTTCACAATTTCACACAATTGCACCAGTGCTGCCTTCCTCTTTGTTTGGTTCTTGAAATGGGGGTGGTTAATCTCCCACAGACAGGGCAGCTCCCTTAAGATATCTATGAATACTGACATGAAGTCATTATCTTTCAGTAAGATATCCATGTTCACTGCAAGACACAACACAAGACAAAGCCTAATGTCAGACAAAACTCTCCTAATCTTGTTACAATATAGGCTTCAATGTAGAAGCAGTATAGGCACAAGTTTGTCCCTTACCTTCGTTATTACGATCGGCGTGTCCAATGCTCCCTCCTCCGCTCACAGATCGTACGTAATACGCACGCGTGTTACGCTTTATACACACTGCGCATGCATGTAACTCCGCCCGCCCCTGACGTTCTTTCTAGTCTATTCCCCGCCCCTTTTCGTTCGGCGCAGTGGGTGAAGAGCACATGGCGGAGTTAGAGCAGGTGTGTGCTAATTATAGCAACGAGGAGGAGGAGGAGGAAAGCCCGGATCCGGACACGTCCCGATCCAGAAGGAGACGTTTTAAGGCCACAAATATGTCCTTTGGGGAGATGTTGGAGATGGTGGACATCATGAAGAAGTCCGACTATGACGGAAAGTGTGGGCCTTACCCCAACCCCAACATCAGAAAGGCAAAGATCATGGCGAAAGTGGTCAAAAGCCTTCACAAGAATTTCGGGGTACGAAGATTGAAAGATCAGCTCAGGAAGCGGTGGTCGGACCTGAAATTGAGAGAGCCAGAGCAGTACCGAAAGATCCGGAGAGTGCTGCAAAAAAGTAAGTAGTTGTGCTGTGTTCCTATTCTTTCTGTCTTTATTCCGTTCGTGCTGCTCCATATGCTTTTATTAATTGTAACGTTTAAAAGGGCAACTTTAATGTTCATGGGCCCATTATTCGTTCGTATCAAACATTTTTCTTTCGGCCTCTAAAACATCATTGTTTAGGCCATATGCATTTTCCCACATTTTTTTTGGGCCTACTTGGATGCCAAATATTTGTTTGTGTAGATGGGTTTGTTACTAAAATGAAATGCAAACTAGATTCTGTGTAAGGAGAGGACACTGAGCAGCTGTTTTCACATCTGGACGCTGGAGCACTAGTGTGGGACACAAGAACACCATTTTTATTAGGGGGGCCACACAGGTGCTCCAGTGTATACTATAGAGGGGTCTCCATCTGTGAAGCTTGTACTAAACAGGTAAAGTATTGCAGCTTGGCAAAGGGCAATAAAAAAAAGACATCTTGGAACTCAGCTAAAATTGACAATTGTACCCCACTTCCAAGCAATGTTTCCTATTTCTAGTTCTGCCATCAAATATCTGTGTGCTAATTATACCATTTTTGTTTTACATAGGGGAGAAAAGACTCGGAGGACACCCCTCATCCGAGGAGACCAGAGACCCCCCACCTATGGAAGAAGGTGAAATACCCCCAAACGAAGAAGAGCAGGAGGAAGAAGAAGATGTGGTGGAGATTGGCACCACAACAGGTGAGTGTCTGCGACCACAGGCTCAGGTAAAAGAGATGGATGGTGGCAGATTTTTGATACCTGTTTTTGTTTGGTTTCTCTCTTTTTAGGTGATCATGAGGTTGTGGATCCAGAACGCTTTACTTCAGAAAGTGCCCAGATCCTGATCGGGGAGATCATGGGGTGTAATCTCGAATTGCACAACATACAGCAAAAAATCAATGATGTTATTAAAAAAAATAATAACATCATTGATGTTTTGGGGCAAATTTAAAACCCCACAAAATCTATTTTTGGGATTGTGGTCCAATTTTTAAAATCTTTTTGCAATGTTTTGAAAAGCCAAATTTGGAGGATGCACACAGTGTGCCAACATGTGCTATCTGCCATCACGGGAGATAAATGGACGCGTTTTGGGGGTGCAACCCCTTCCTCAATTATAAAGTAGCGTTGAGGAAGGGCTTGCTCCCCCAAAACATATCCCTTGAACCCCCTGATGGCAGATAGCACATGTTGACATTCGTAAATTGGTGTGCATCTTCCAAATTTGGCTTTTCCAGGGGTGATTTCCCCCCATCTGAACGCTAGATCAAACCCAGTTCCTAAATACTGATGTCTGATATAGCCTTCAGGTTTTACCTAATGTGAACTTTGTAAGTTCAAATTTTTTGCCTTTCTTGTTGGTTTTACACAGGCCTGTTTTATCTGAAATGGACATTTCGATTTTTGATAATGCTACTGCAAAAATTGTTATACAACAAACATGTTGGTTTGTTTTAAAAACCTTTGGTAAATGCACATGTGATTGTGCAGGTATAAAAAAGTGGCTTACTCAAGAATGTGTGGATTATTGTCTCAACACTACAATACAACACTTTTGGGGTGATGCAATTGCTGTTTTATGCAAAAATGGGGGTTATTTCCTAAGGGCAAATCCTCTTTGCACTACAAGTGCAGTTTCAGTGCAGTTGCAAGTGCACTTGTAGTCAAATGTGTTTTTGCATTTAGGAAATAACAGCCAACAGTGCTTTGTATAAGGTTACACAATCACGACATTTTCTGGACTCAACACATTTCTGTCAGGGTCAGCTAAAACAAACACAAGCAGTAAATGTCCACCAAGAATTTTTTTTTTTTTTTTTTTTATTATACAATCCAATATACCCAATACTATACCCACAGTTGATCCAGAGGAAGGCAAAAAACCCCAGCAGAGCATGCTCCAATTTGCTACAGCAGGGGAAAAAATTCCTTCCTGATCCCAGAGAGGATTTTCCCTGGATCAACTTTACCTATAAATGTCAGTACCCAGTTATATTATGTACATTTAGAAAAGTATCCAGGCCTTTCTTAAAGCAATCTACTGAGCTGGCCAGAACCACCACTGGAGGGAGTCTATTCCACATTTTCACAGCTCTTACTGTGAAGAAACCTTTCCGTATTTGGAGATTAAATCTCTTTTCCTCCAGTCGTAAAGAGTGCCCCCTTGTCCTCTGTGTTGACCGTAAAGTGAATAACTCAACACCAGACCCAATATCATTTATAAAGATATTAAAGAGTAAGGGTCCCAGCACTGAACCTTGGGGTACACCACTGATAACCTTAGACCATTCAGAGTAAGAATCATTAACCACTACTCTCTGAATTCTGTCTTTTAGCCAGTTTTCTATCCATTTACAAACTGATATTTTCAAGCCTGTAGACTTTAACTTACACATGAGCCGTGTGTGCGGAACTGTATCGAACGCTTTTGCAAAATCCAAGTAAACCACGTCCACAGCCACCCCTCTGTCCAAGGTTTTACTTACCTCTTCATAAAAAGAAATCAGGTTTGTCTGACAACTTCTGTCTTTCATGAACCCATGCTGTCTGTTGTTAAAATGTTTTTTTCCAGCAAGAACTCGTCTATGTGGTCTTTTATTAAACGCTCCAGTATCTTCCCGACTATAGAAGTTAAACTAACAGGTCTATAGTTACTTGGTAAAGACTTTGATCCCTTTTTAAATATAGGCACCACGTTCACCCTGCGCCAATCCAGTGGTACCATTCCTGTCATTAATAAGTCCCTAAAAATTAGATACAATGGCTTTGAAATTACAGAGCTCAATTCTTTTAGGATCCGTGGGTGGATGCCATCAGGTCCAGGTGCTTTATCCACCTTTATTCTGTCTAAATATTTCTGGACCATATCCCTTTTGAGCCATTGTGGATCATTGGGGGCTGTGTCAATACCACCCCCATTATGGACATGAGCTTCCCCATGCTCTTTTGTATACACAGAGCTGAAGAAAGTATTTAATAAATTAGCCTTCTCCTTGTCCCCAGTCACCCACTCTAGATTATGTTGTAAAGGGCCTACATGCTCAGACCTCACCTTTTTACTATTAATATATTTGAAGAAATTTTTGGGGTTTGTCCTACTATTTTTTGCGATCTGTCATTCATTTTGAATTTTTGCACCCTTGATTTCCTTTTTACATATTCTGTTAAATTCTTTGTAGCATTTAAACAACACTAGTGTTCCTTCATTTTTATATTTTTTAAAAGCTCTTTTCTTATTGTTTATAGCTTTTCTAACTTTGACCGTGAGCCACATAGGTTTTCTTTTTAGCCTTTTAAACTTATTGCCCATGGGAATATACTTCGCAGTGAGGTCCCAAACAGTCTTTTTGAAGAATTCCCATTTCTGTTCTGTGTTTATCGCTGCCAATATTCCCTACCAGTCTAATGCCCCGTACACACGGTCGGATTTTCCAATGGACAATGTCCGATCGGAGCGTGTTGTCGGAAATTCCGACCGTGTGTGGGCTCCATCGGACATTTTCCATTGGGTTTTCCGACACACAAAGTTGGACAGCAGGAGATAAAATTTTCCGACAACAAAATCCGATCGTGTCAATTCCGACCATGTGTGGCCTGTTCCGACGCACAAAGTGCAACGCATGCTCAGAAGAAATTCCAAGACGGAACAGCTCGTTCTGGTAAACTTAGCGTTCGCAATGGATACAGCACTTTCGTCACGCTGCAATGTAAAAAATGGTTTAATACAGCGCACTCTCTTCTTCTTTATAATGTGACAAGAATTAAGTAGTTTTGCTGCTCATATTCACACACACTTCTCACAAACTTTTATTTGTGTTTTTTTAGTGGGATTCCCTCAATATATTGTTATTAGTTGTCACATCTGACAGTTTTATATTTTTTATGTTTTTTTTATTTTGTTTTTAAGCCTTTTTTTTTCTTTAATGTTTGGATTTTTTCCAAGGCTGATCTTTGTTCAATGTTATTTTTATTTTTACTCCAGAATATTTTTGTCTGTGTTTTGTGTGGCAAGTTACCCCAACACCATTGATATCTTTTATTATTTAATCTCAAGGAGATTGTTTGGTGTTGGTGTCCCTTGTTCATTTCACATTGTATATTAGAAATGTACCTGAATCCTCACAAACAAACTGTCCTTTTTGAAGTAAAACACATAGGAGAGTATAATTCAAAACAAAAATCCTTTATTAAGGGATCAGAACCAAACAAAGAGGGAGGCAACACTGGATCAACAGGAGAAATTAGCGAAGCCTGGGACCCCCACGGCAGACATCAATTCTTCAACATCAAAATTGGTGGCCTGAGGAGTCCATATGTAAGGGAGTGCAGTCTGGTCCAGGATTCGCAGAGATCCGGATAGCAGCAGAAGACATCTGTGTCCCTAGGCTGTGGTACCACAAGAGGCTGCATTTTTTGGCCGACCAGACTGGACCCAGGGCAATCACTGTCTGGTCTTCCTTTCACACTTCCTTCCGGGCTGTGGCTGTGCAGTTGGAGATGTGGCAGGAGGAGGAGTAGGACCTGGAGGAGGACTGGGGGGACCTGGAGGAGGACTGGGAGGACCTGGAGGAGGGCTGGGAGGACCTGGAGGAGAGGGAGGAGGAGGAGGACCATCCCAAAGCTGTGTGTGAGGTGTAATTTGGCCCCTCATACCTTTCTCCAGAGCCTCTGATATGAGGGCCTCACACATGGCTTTTTGGCCCTCCTCCATCCTCTGCATTTTATATGCTATGAAGGCAGCAATGTTCTCCTGCCTGGTGTGGGGTGCTCCCAGGACCTCTGTAGCCCTCCAAAAGAATCTGATAGCCGCCTCCTCTAGGGTACTCGTCCTACTGCCACTTTCTCTTTTCAGGGGGGGTGGAGGGACCTGCAGATCAGCCAGCCGGCTCGGCCCGGCCACCTCCTGGCTGAGACTTCCCTGTGTATGAAAAAGGGACATAGTTGTAATGTTTTGCATCATCAATCACAATCCTAAATTAGTACTCCAAACTAACATCTAGTTAACATCATTGATTGGACAAGCAGAAATATTTAGAGGAATGCTATACCTGGCTCAATCTGGGCTCCTCCACATGCGGCCTGGAAGGCCCAGGTTGGGCGGCAGAAGCCTCAGCCAGGGGGGAAGGAAGCGTGGAAGGAAGACTGGAGAGTGATGACCTGGGTTCAGTCTGGCCTGCCAGAAAGTGCAGCCTGTCGTAGTACAACATCCTGGGGACATAGATGTCATCTGCTGCTCCGGATCTCTGTGAATCCAGGACTTTCTTGCACTCCCTCAGATATGTGCTCCTCAGGCCACCAATGAAAATCTTTAAATAAGTGATGTCTGCCGTGGGGATCACCTGCTTCACAATTTCACACAATTGCTCCAGTGCTGCCTTCCTCTTTGCTTGGTTCTTGAAATGGGGGTGGGTAATCTCCCACAGACAGGGCAGCTCACTTAGCATATCAATGAATAGTGACATGAAGTCAGTATCTCTCATTAAGATATCCATGTTCACTGCAAGACACAACACAAGACAAAGCCTAATGTCAGACAAAACTCTCCTAATCTTGTTACAATATAGGCCTCAATCTAGAAGCAGTATAGGCACAAGTTTGTCTCTTACCTTCGTTCTTACGATCGGCGCGTCCAATGCTCCTTCCTCCGCTCACAGATCGTACGTAATACGCACGCGTGTTACGCTTTATACACACTGCGCATGCGTGTAACTCCGCCCGCCCCTGACGTTCTTTCTAGTGTATTCCCCGCCCCTTTTCGTTCGGCGCAGTGGGTGAAGAGCATGATGGCAGAGTTACAGCAGGTGCATGCTAATTATAGCAACGAGGAGGAGGAGGAGGAAAGGCCAGATCCAGGAACGTCCCGAACCAGAAGTAGACGTTTTAAGGCCACAAATATGTCGTTTGGGGAGATGTTGGAGATGGTACACATCATGAGGAAGTCCGACTATGACGGAAAATATGGGCCTTACCCCAACCCCAACATCCGAAAGGCAAAAATCATTGGTAAAGTGGTCAGGAGTCTAGAGCGGAATTTCGGGGTACGAAGGTCTAAAGATCAGCTCAGGAAGCGGTGGTCGGACCTGAAGTTGAGAGAGCCAGAGCAGTACCGAAAGATCCGGAGAGTGCTGCAAAAAAGTAAGTAGTTGTGCTGTGTTCCTATTCTTTCTGTCTTTATTACATTCGTTCTGCTCCATATGCTTTTATTAATTGTAACGTTTAAAAGGGCAACTTTAATGTTCATGGGCCCATTATTCGTTTGTATCAAACATTTTTATTTCGGCCTCTAGAACACCATTGTTTAGGCCATATGCATTTTCACACATTTTTTGGGGCCTACTTGGATGCCAAAGATTTGTTTGTGTAGATGGGTTTGTTACTAGAATGAAATGACAACTAGATTGTGTGTAAGGAGAGGACACTGAGCAGCTGTTTTCACATCTGGACACTGGAGCACTAGTGTGGGACCCCAGAACACCATTTTTATTAGGGGGGCACACAGGTGCTCCAGTGTATACTATAGGGGGGTCTCCATCTGTGAAGCTTGTACCAAACAGGTAAAGTATTGCAGCTTGACAAAGGGCAATAAAAAAAATATACATCTTGGAACTCGGCTAAAATAGACAATTGTACCCCACTTCCAAGCAATGTTTCCTATTTCTAGTTCTGCCATCAAATATCTGTGTGCTAATTATACCATTTTTGTTTTACATAGGGGAGAAAAGACTCGGAGGACAGCCCTCATCCGAGGAGACCACAGACCCCCCACCTATGGAAGAAGGTGAAATACCCCCAAACGAAGAAGAAGAGCAGGAGGAAGAAGAAGACGTGGTGGAGATTGGCACCACAACAGGTGAGTGTCTGCGACCACAGGCTCAGGTAAAAGAGATGGATGGTGGCAGATTTTGAGACCTTTTTTTTGTTCTTTATCTCTTTTTAGGTGATCGTGATGTGAGGGATCCTGAACGCTTTACTTCAGAAAGTGCCCAGATACTTATCGGGGAGATCATGGGGTATAATCTCCAATTGCAAAACATCCAGAACCAAATCAGTGATGTTATTAAAAAAAAATAATAACATCATTGATGTTTTGGGGCGAATTTAAACCCCACAAAATCACCTGTTTTATTAATGTGGTCCAATCTTCCAAAAATTTTTAAAATGTTTAGAAAAAATTGGAGGATGCACACAGTGTGCCAACATGTGCTATCTGCCATCACGGGAGATCAATGGACGCGTTTTGGGGGTGCAACACCTTCCTCAATTATAAAGTCGCATTGAGGAAAGGCTTTCTCCCCCAAAACACGTCCCTTGATCCCCCCTGATGGCAGATAGCACATGTTGCCATTCGTAAATTGGTGTGCATCTTCCAAATTTGGCTTTTCCAGGGGTGATTTCCCCCCATCTGAACGCTAGATCAAACCCAGTTCCTAAATACTGATGTCTGATCTAGCCTTCAGGTTTTACCTAATGTGAACTTTGTAAGTTCAAGTTTTTTGGCTTTCTTGTTGGTTTTACACAGGCCTGTTTTATCTGAAATGGATATTTTGATTTTTCATAATGCTACTGCAAACATTGTTATACAACAAACATGTTGGTTTGTTTTAAAAACCTTTGGTAAATGCGCATGTGATTGTGCAGGTATAAAAAAGTGCCTTACTCAAGAATGTGTGGATTATTGTCTCAACACTACAACACTTTTGGGGTGATGTAATTGTTGTTTTATGCACAAATGGGGGTTATTTCCTAAGGGCAAATCCTCTTTGCACTACAAGTGCAGGTTCAGTGCAGTTGCAAGTGCACTTGTAGTGAAATGTGTTTTTGCATTTAGGAAGTACCAGCCAACACTGTTTTTTATAAGGTTACCCAATCACGACATTTTCTGCACTCAACACATTTCTGTCAGGGTCAGCTAAAACAAACACAAGCAGTAAATGTCCACCAAGAATTTCTTTTGGTTGTTTTTTATTTGAAAAAGGTGTCACAGATTGTCTGGCATATTGATAGCCCCCCTACCCGCAAAGAACTCCAGGTATCGTAACCGGACATCACGGGCATTCAGGGAGGGCAAGCCAGGACGGCCACTTTCAAGTGCCGTCATTGTTGATGTATTTGGGATTCCGGCCTCAGGCCCAACTGAGCCAGCATAGTTGGCTGAATGTTTTTGTAGAAAATTATGGAGAACACAGCAGGCAAGTATTATATGGTTCAGTTTATACTCCGCCATATGGATGAGTGTCATAAATAATCGGAACCGGCTGGCCAGGATTCCAAATGTGTTCTCCACCACTCTTCGGGCTCTGGCCAGCCGGTAATTAAAAACCCTCTGTTCCGGGGTGAGGGTCCTCATCGGGAATGGCCGCATCAGGTGGTCCCCCAGTGCAAATGCTTCATCAGCAACGAACACAAATGGGAGACCTTCAACATTGTCCTCTGGAGGTGGCAAGTCCAAGCTGCCATTCTGGAGACGCCTGTAGAACTCCGTCTGGGCGATGACTCCACCATCGGACATCCGGCCATTCTTCCCCACGTCCACATACAAGAAGTCGTAATTAGCCGACACCACCGCCAACATCACTATACTATTAAACCCCTTGTAATTATAATAGTACGACCCCGAGTTGGGTGGTGGGACGATGTGGACGTGTTTCCCATCAATTGCCCCTCCGCAGTTAGGAAAGTCCCACCGCTGGGCAAAGTGGGAGGCCACAGTCTGCCATTCCTGTGGCGTGGAAGGAAACTGTTGAGGAAAAAACAATAAACATTACTATTTTTTCACAGAAACCTGGCAAGCAGATTAGACACAAACATTATGGGTCAACCTCCAGATAGCACTTATTAAGGGGAATTTAACAACAACAAAGTATAAGGTACACCTATCATATTCCCCCTCCCCCCTCATGGGCCATTTCTAACATTATAGGGGGGGGGGGACTCTTGGACAGGTAACCCTCTTCACTTCATTGAGAGATGAATGCCTAAATACAGGGTATTACTTGGAACAGCCCCTCCTTAGTTACACTATTGGCAGCCCACTGGACAGGTAAGAAGTGTCATAATACAAAGATATAAATACACACTGTACACATTTGAGCACATTTGGACATTCTGCTATTACCTATCAAGATCATAATAGGATACAAGAACTTTAAACAGTACCATTGGAAAGTATACAGGCAGGCCCTTGCACTACATGCTTTGGGGAATTAATCCATACATCTGAGCACTAAAGAGATGGGTATAGTGTGTATGGGTTTGGCAAAGTCAGCAGATAGATGATTGAAGATAGAGAATTGGGATCAGCTGACTTAGCAGTTGGGGGAGGGAGGGTTACAAAAAATTTGGGGACACCACAAAAAAAAGCCTCTGCCACTCTGCCTGAATTTAAATCAAAAATAACATTTCAAAACATTTTAGGGGGTGTTTGGGGTAAAGCACTACTATGGAGCTGATAAAATACATTGTTAAGTGACTACATGAGGTGAATATAGGGCAGGAGACACCATGCTGGGGAGGTTATTGAAGGGCAAATATGTATGAAGGACCTAAAATAATAATTACATAAAAATCCAGCATGCATGAGGACAAAGGGGACATTCACAGCATATTACAATCATGGTAATTATGGAATGAGGGAAGAAATACAATATATTATCAAACATTCAATACAATAAAATGTGATATAAAAGGATAAAAATCTTACCTTCATATACTCCTTCTGCAGGACCTGGATGATGGCAGAACAGGTCTCTGGGATAATGATACCCAGAGCCTGGGGGGAGATGCCTGTCGAGAACTTCAAGTCCTGCAGGCTTCTCCCTGTGGCCAAATACCGCAAGGTAGCGACCAACCTCTGCTCCGGAGTGATGGCTTGCCTCATGCAGGTATCCTGCCTGCTAATATAGGGGGTCAGCGAAGCCAACAAACGGTGAAATACGGGGTCCGTCATCCGGAGAAAGTTCCTGAAATCATCAGGATTATTCTCACGGATCTCACGGAGCAAAGGCATATGACAGAACTGGTCACGCTGAAGCAACCAATTCTTGGTCCATGAACTCCTCCCCACCCTGTTCATGGACTGGACTTGTATCAAGGTCAGGACCCCAACACAAAGCCCCCGCACAGCACGAACTCTACGAGGAGTAAGCATACGAAACATGGCTAGAAAACGGTCGGCTGCTCAGAACGAAGTAACAGAACGCACTGAAGAACAGCAAGGCCTGTGAAGAGCGACCTGAAAAACAGCAACGAGCGGACAAGATCGCACAGAAAACTCCAATACGAACTGACTGCACGCACTGAAGAGCAGATACAAACCCACAAGCACAAACTGAACGGCAGAAAACGATCTGAAAGCCACGAGTCTGAAAAAGCGCGAATCGTCTCTCACCAAACTTTTACTAACACGAGATTAGCAAAAGGAGCCCAAAGGGTGCCGCGCTTGGTTCTGAACTGGCCTTTTCTAGTCTCGTCGTACGTGCTTGACGTCACCACGTTCTTGGCGATCGGAAATTCCGACAACTTTGTGCGACCGTGTGTAGGCAAAACAAGTTTGAGCCAACATCCGTCGGAAAAAATCCGAGGATTTTGTTGTCGGAATGTCCGAACAAAGTCCGACCGTGTGTACGGGGCATAAGTCCTCGAGAGCAGCCCTCATCCTTGGAAAATTTGCTCTCTTGAAGTTAAGTGTTTTTATCTTTCCCTTATGTATTTCTTGTTTACAGCTAACATCAAATGAAATCATGTTATGGTCACTGCTACCCAGGTGTTCCTTTATCTGAACAATATTTAAATATTTCCATGCCCTACCCATTCAGGTGTGATGACCAAAGTCATGACTTCTATCATTACTGTGTGCCTGGACCACTACTTAATTACTACATGCATTTATTTAATTATTTCCATGTGTGAATTGAGTTTAACGCCTTTTCATGGGGTATTTACCGAGCGCTATGAGCGTTTTACAGTAATTACCGCAAAACAGTATAGTGAATTGACAGTTACAGGATCACATGCGATATTTAAGAAAAATGTGTCTGGACACCTAAATACCACATGTAAGATGCTTTTGTGAATGTAGCCCATTGCCTTGAATGTGTGATATACATTGAAACCTAAAGCTTAGTACACACTATTAGTTTTCTTTTGTTCAACCTAGTGGGCTGAATAAAAACAAAAAACAGAAGAGCTTGGGAGATGCTATACTTACAATTTAATTTTAGTACAGCAATCCCCACTTTCTTGCAGTGCAATACAAAAGTCACATATAAAAAAGACAAATTAGGGCGTGGCTTGGCGTGTGATGGGAATGGTTGCACATTGAGTGAGCTCCGGTGCACACACAGCCTTTTCCTGCCTAACACCCGACTTTCCAACACCAGATGCTGGGCAAATGGTTATACACCACCCGACACTCCCGCCCGAGACGAGGATCTGCTGCTCACTCGCCAGTAACATTGCGGATATATTTAAAACAAAACCAGAGGCCCACGGCAGCATGGAGAGCTCCAAGATAGCACATCCCACCACGAGGAGAACTTCAGTGAGGACTCTCAATCAGCACCTGGGGACTCAGGTAGGGGGATATCCTGCTCAGATCACCCACTTACCTATGCTGATATGTCCGTATTTGCTGCGGACATTAAGTCCACGTTCTCAGCGGCTATAACTGACTTGAAAACTAACTTCCTAGTCATGACTGAGAATATGGCGGCAGCTGAGGAGGTGGGGAAACACAGGAATAAGGCTATCCACAGGCTGGAAAAGGTTACCACTACACAAACCCATCACTTTATTGAGATGAACAGGCACATTGAGGACCTGGACAACAGGGCAGAAGGAATAACATAAGGGTGTGGGGAATCCCCAAGACGGTGGGGCCAGACCAAATCATCCCTGCTTTACAACGGGTCTTTAACAGCTTGTTGGAAAGACAGGAGGATATGGGGATTGATTTTGTGAGGGCACACAAAGCACTGCGACCGAGGGGCCCAGACACCGCCCCACCAAGGGATATAATTTGCTGCTTACAGAACTTTATCCTCAAGGAGATTATGCGCAAAGCCAGGAGAAACAAACAGATTATATTTAATGGAGCAAACATTTTGCTGTTCTAGGATCTCTCACAAATCACTCTGAAAAATTATAGAGCACTGCGCCCCTGCTGGAGAACCCGAGGGAAAGGGAATTGAAATACACCTGGAGGTTCCCATTTGCTCTAACTCTATCCTGGAAAGGTCAACAACATATCCTGTGTACGCCCAATGATTTACAGGAATTCTGTGAGGCCCTAAATTTGGGCCACATAGCCTTACCGGACTGGTACTCAGATTTTGCCCAGGCCCCATTGGAAAGAAGCCCTCTGAGATCCCCATGTTCCACGCCGAATAAATGACAATCCGAAAAGCAGAAGCCTGTAATGGGGATCTGAAGCAGGAACACCCAAACACCCAATGGAGGATTGCAGAGAGCAGGAGGAAGACTGACCCTGGACTGGGATGCCTCTTTATTTTCCCCTATTTCTCTGATCATCGTTCAGGGAACACCTGTCTACTGTTTTTTCCAATATTATTGTTCTCCCCACGCCTGGGAAAGCAAATACCACTGCTATGCCTGTTGTTCCCATACTCACCTCTTTCCACTGACCCTGACTCTACCATGCCACAACTCCTAGGCTGATGTCGCCTAAAAGCATGTTCGGGAATCTTCCACCCTTTAAGCACATAGAGTCACCGCTTATCCCAGGACTCCCTCCCCTTCCTTACCCCCTTCCTTACCCCCCTTATCACTCTGAGTATCCCAACCTTGAACTTCATATGTTCCCTACTGCTGCCTACTGATTTAACCAAATTTGCTGTTTGAACATTGTAATCATATATGGATGTTGTCTGCATTCACCCCATGTATGGCCGCATTTGTTACCAGGATGTTTGGTGCATAACGCTTGCATTCACGCCTGAGGGTTCAGATACGGAACCAACCCTGCCCGTCACCTCACAGGGGGGTGGGATGGGGGAGACTGTGGAGCTAGATTCGGGGGGGCTGTTACCCCTTGATTAATGCCCACAAGTCCGCTTGGACTATATATTTATCTCTCAACGAGACTTATCGTTGGTGACTGCTGCAAATATACTGTAGGAATCCAGTCTTTCTCTGAACATTCTCCAACCTCTCTGATGCTTGAATTAGCCACAGCCCCACTGAAACCCCAGACCTGGAGATTTAATGCCTCCTTACTAACTGACCCAGTCCTACTCCTGAAACTTACCACGGTACTTACAGAATTCTTCCAACATAACAACTCCCCCGATGCAGACCCACTCATGATCTGGGAGGCACACAAATGTACCATAAGGGGAGAACTTATCAGTATGGGCTCACATCGTAAAAGAGAGAGAAACAAAAACATTGAGGCCCTGACTAAACGTATCAAACAATTGGAAACACTCCATAAACAATTCCTTACCGCCCACACGGCACAAGAGCTTCTAGACGATAGGAAGGCCCTCCAACAGATATTTATTTGACTACAAATTGAAAAGATTCCTGTTTTTTAAAAAAAAACTTTAATAGGAATCAGGCAACAAGACAAGCAGACTACTTGCTAGGGCCCTAAGAGAACAGGCCAGCAGCAACCTCAAACCAGGTATTTGATGGAGTGACAGTACAGTAAACGTGACCACAGAGGCCATTGCACAGCACTTTCACAACTTCTATATCAAATTATACAATTTACCACCACAACAAAGACAGGAGGATATGCTGGGTGACAGACAGCAAATTATCCAGAACTATCTGGATAAAAGTGGTATGCCTTCCTTAACAGACAAAGATATAGCACTTTTAGAAAGTCCAATCGAGGCATCAGAAATTAAACACACAATTAAAAATCTGAAATCGGGCAAGAGTCCAGGTCCTGATGGAAATTCATTCATCGACTACAAGACCTTTGCACACATATTAACTGGACTACTTAGGGCAGCCTTGGGCTCCCTGTCTGAGCCCAGGAAAGTCACTCCAGATTTTCTCTCTGCCTATATTGCTGTGATACCGAAGCCTGGTAAAGACACTGCAGAATGCGCCAGTTACCGTCCCATTTCATTACTGAACTTAAATGTAAAAATCTTTGCAAAGATACTGGCAACGAGACTGAGACCCCTCTTGCTGAACCTGATTGGTCCAGAACAGGTGGGCTTTATGCCTGGTCAAGAAGCTAAGGATAATGTGATTAAAGCTATGCTACTAACTCATGCGGCACACACATGGAACATCGAGGGCCTTCTTCTGTCTATGGACAGGGAAGGTCTTCGAACGGGTCGCTTGGGATTTAATGTTGGCTGTCTGCAAGAGGGTAGGCCTCAGACCCCATATGATGGCCAGGATATCTGTGCTTTACCAAAACCCATGAGCAACTCTAAAAATTAATGGCACACTATCTATCAAAGTCCTCATAACCATGGCACCAGGCAGGGATGCCCACTTTCCCCTCTCCTTTTCATACTCTCCCTAGAGCCATTTATCAGGTTGGGATGGAGAGTTTAAAATAGCCGCCTATGTGGATGATTTACTATTCTTTCTGAATAACCCGGTAATTACCATGTCCAATTTAATGAAAGAATCCATGCACTACGGCTACGTTAACAACCTTTGGATAAACTATTCAAAATCTGAAGCCATGAACATATCCCTCCCGGAACAATTACACAGACCAAGGCAAACTCCCCCTTTAAATGGGACCCCAAGGCACTGAAATACTTAGGAGTGTGGCTCACACCCTTATTAACCTCCAATTATGAGCAGCATTGACACACTCTCATCAAAAGTATTGAAAAGGAATTAATCAGATGGCAATCTGGACACTTTTCCTGGTTTGGCCGTGCAGCCTTAATTAAAATGATTATTTTACCTAGGCTACTCTAGCTATTACATAGATTACCAATGAAAATCCCCACAAACTTCTTTAATTCACTAAGATCTATCCTACTAAGGTTTCTTTGGAACCTCCAGAAACCAAGTATTTAATTGACCCTACTGACAAGACCTAAAGAACAAGGAGGAATGGGTCTACCTGACTTTAGAAACTAAATAGTACATACGCTGTGCTTATCAAAATAAAAATTTAAGAAATTTCTACTAAATATTAATAAAGTGATATTGTGCTTAACATACAAAATATACAAAATCTAATAATACTATACATTAATGTGCAATAAACTTCAAATTGAAGTCACAGTAACAAGGCGCTTAAGGGCGCCACACTAAAACAACAGAAACGAACGGGCAACAGCAATCGGTATGGGGTGGCGTGCTAATCTTTCCCAACAGATGGTATAATGTAAAAATGAAAAATGAAAAATCACCCCCTGATGAAGATACGAAATACCCCTTGTATTGAACAAGCGTATGTGAAGGGGACAGGACGGAACGTTATACAACCTGTTGGGAAAGATTAGCACGCCACCCCATACCGGCCGCTGTTGCTCGTTCATTTCTGCTGTTTTAGTGAAGTGACTTGTTACTGTGAGTACCCATTGCGGGATTTGTTTATGATTTTAATAAATTTAGTACATACTGCACCATGAAGTCCTTTTTGTGTTGATATATTGAGGTGCAAACTGGACTACTGTGAGGAACAGAGGCACCAGTGCAAATCTATCCAGGACCCTGCATATAACATCGAACCCATAGAGGTTCTAAGGCGCATTCAGACCAAGCTTAATTGCAAGGTCACATGCCCTAAGGTGAGGGGCTATCACCTGGGGGGGAGCACTTGTATGAGCACACAGCACTTTGTGTTCACAATAACACATGAATGGATTGTGGAAGATCTGTGGACTGTTTATTTGATCATTGCACAGCAACACAGCACTGAATTGCATAGAATCACATGGATGCAGCACCAAATCACATGGATGCTTTTTTTGTATTTTTACATTTTTTATGGTTTGAACATTGCACTAACACCATATTGCATAGATGCAGCACTGAAATGCATGGATGCAACACTAAATCGGGCTGTTAATTTGATTATTGCACAGCAACATAGCACTGAATTGCATAGAGTCACATGGATGTAGCACCAAATCGCATGGATGCGTTTTTTTGTATTTTTTTACTTTTTATTGTTTGAACATTGCACTAACACCATATTGCATAGATGCAGCACTGAAATGCATGGATGCAACACTGAATCGCATGGATGTTTGTTTTGAATTATCTATTAATGTTTGATAATTGCACAAGCTTTGTGGAATTTTTGCAATACACAGGTTGATTGGAGCACTTTTACCTATTTATTCATTCACTGAAGTTTATTGCACATTAATGTATAGTATTAATAGATTTTGTATATTTTGTATGTTAAGCACAATATCACTTTATTAATATTTAGTAGAAATTTCTTACATTTTTACTTTGATAAGCGCAGCGTGTGTACTATTTGGTTTAACTATTTTGCATGGTTATGAGACATGCGTAACGTTAGCAGCTGATCATTTGCAAAGATATACTATTTTGGAGACCAGATTTGGTCAATTACCTGGAGGCTCACAGGACTACAAATTAGCATTCTGACTTTAGAAACTATAACCAGGCATCTCATCTAGCTAGAATAATAGACTGGCATTGTCATGGGATGCCGAAGGATTGGGTCTCTCTGGAAGTGGACCTGAATCCAATACTGCTAACATATTCCTAATGGATTCCCTAGGGGAGCTACCCTCTTAGTCTACAATTACACCCATTAATGGGAAACACCTTAGAAATTTTCCACAGACTGGCCACTAATTCAGATGTCTCTTCCTCTCTTAGCCCCCTAACACCAATAAAAGACAACTCCGACTTTACACCTGGCTTGGGTAACCGAGCGTATCAAACCAACAATCAGACACCCTCCTAGCTGGAGGTTGCTTCGTTGATGGCAAATTGAAAGATTGGACGTCACTTAAGGAAGGGACAAACTTACGGCATATGCCCTTCTGGGCATATCTACAATTACGCAGTTACCTGGGGGAAGGCGTGTAGAGAGAACTTCCACAGACCCCTTACAGACCTGGAGTCAGGGTGTCATGAGGGCACCCAGTTCATTAGAGCCATTTCTACTGCATACTCATGGTTACAAAACTCAAAACCCACTGGCACAGACGGACTCAGGAGGAAATGGTCAGAGGAGCTACAAATGGAGATCTCTGCCAGGCAATGGAGGTATGCTTGTATCTTCACTAGGGATTGGTGAATGGTTCAGCCCAAACTTTAGCTGTTCGGACGTTCAACGAACAGCTGAACAAACAGGTAGTTTGACCGTTTGTTTGGCCCCCAAACCGACCACAATGCATTGCAGTGCTGAACAGTGCATTGCAAGCCCTGATTGGCTGAAGCAGTGAAAGCTTCAACCAGTCAGGGCACAGAGCACTGTCAGAGTCATGATTGGACACTGTCACCATGACTTTATGCAATCATGGCTCATTCCCGCCCCACAGTATAAAAGTATTCTTTGAATGGCAGCCAATTTCAGTGTGATTTTGGCGTGGAGAGAGATAAAACAGGGCTCTATTCAGTGCTATCAGTTAGTTAGTGTGCTATACTGTGCTATTTTGCTTCAATTGTCAGTGTAGAATATTAGTTTAGTGTCAGTCTAGGGATAGTGTGAGTGTAGTGAGGAGGACCATCATTCAGCTTTGCATAGTGTGCAACTAGAGTAGGGACAGCTCATAGTGTAGTGTAGTGTAGTGAGACCGTGTCATTCATACATACATTAGTGTGGAGTAGGGACAGCTCATATACTTTCAGTGTAGTGTAGGGAGACCGTGTCAGTAATCTTGACATTAGTGTACAGCTAGAGTAGGGACAGTTCAGATAGCGTCAGTGTAGTTGAACATGTTTATTTGATTGCGTTACTGCCAGTTTAATGCCATTTACTTCTGTGTGCATTAATGCCAGTTTAATGCCATATAGTTTTGTGTGCGTTACTGCCAGTTTAACGCCATATAGTTCTGTGTGTGTTACTGACAGTTTAATGCCATATAGTTTTGTGCGTTACTGCCAGTCTAATGCCATATAGTTCTGTGTGCGTTATTGGCAGTTTAACGCCATATAGTTTTGTGTGTGTTACTACCAGTTTAACGCCATAAACTGTAGTTCTGTGTGTGTTACTGCCAGTTTAACGACATATAGTTTTGTGCGTTACTGCCAGTTTAACGCCATTTACTTCTGTGTATGTTACTGCCAGTTAAACGCCATATTGTTTTGTGTGCGTTATTGCCAGCTTAGTGCCATAATGTTTTGCGTGCATTACTGCCAGTTTAATGCCATATAGTTCTGTGCATCACTGTACATTTGGCACATTATATTGCAGTATATTATAGTGTATTCATGGAGTGTGTCTGTGTAGCTTGAGTACTCAAATTAAAGTGCACCAAACATTGATTAAAGTGCATCTACGTACAGATTTCAACTTCTTCTTTACATTTGCTTATAAGCACAGCCCCCTCCATCCCAATAATATCTGGGAAGACAGCAAGGAGCGGCAGACGTTTCCTTGGCACTGTAAGGGGGCCAGCAACAAATGTGTCCATAAGCAAAGGTGGCCGTGGTGGTCACTCCTCAGGCAGAACATAATTTCCTCTGTTTAGTGGGTTTGCCCGTGCTATCCAGCCACAGCATGCAGAGGAGATGGTGGACTGGCTTACTAAACCTTCCTCATCCACCTTATCCTCTGTCACTCAAGCAGAAAAAAGTGTGCAGTCCCCTGCAGTTGCCAGAATTGTTCTCAATTTCTTGCTGTGCCTCCTTGTCCACATCTATTCCTGCCATATCCCCAACATCAGTCATTGAGGAGTCAGCTGAGTTATTTGACCACAGAGTCAGCCACTTGCTCCTTGATGATGCCCAGCCATTATTGGATTCAGATGTTGGTTCTGAGGTTGAGGATGACAGGAACATGAGCCTAGAGAGAGGGAGGAACACTGGTAAACAAATTGGCATTCATGTTCCCCAAGCCGCAGCGTATTGCCAAGTTGTTTCCAGTGGTAATGATGAAGATGGAGGAGATGGAGATGATGATAATGATGATGAAGATGAGGTCACTGATGCGACTTGGGTGCCAGATAGAACCCCAAGGCAGCCGACATCAAGAAAGAGTAGAGAGCAGCCACCCTATTCCATCGCATTGTGCAGTTGCTATGCTAGTTCCTGGCCCACTCCCCAAAGCTCAGCTGTATGGGCCTTTTTCAGCACATCTGCAGCAGATCGCACTGTTGCTATCTGCAAACTGTAGATATGGCACCGTTCCAGGCCCGATGGGTTCAGGTGTATACTTCTCCACTTAGTGGGAGGAAGGTATTAGGTGGGGAGAAAATATAATAGTGCCTATTAAATGAGTGTCCTCAAGTACTGCACAGTGTACCTGTGCGTATTAATGTGAAGCTGTGTGTGAACTCCTAAATGTGTGTGAAGTCAAGCTGAATACCTGACTTAATAAAGTGCAGTGTGTAAATTGATCCATAAATAAAAATATATAAAATAAAGTGCAATATTCCTAGTCATTATACGCATATAGCCATATAAACAATAACACAGTAAATTCAATAGTGTAAATTTAAAGTGCTGATGTGAATAAACAGGTGAACTTTTAATTAATATATGCAATTGAGTTATAAGGTGCTTTTAGTGCCGGTGAAGAAATCCGCCTGGATTCTGGTGCATGTTCCAATTGGTAAACACTCAGTGCGTGCTCTTATAGTGACTCCACTCACCCCCTCTTGGGGTCTCACACATCCACAGTATATGCCACTGTGTAGCAATGCAGGATAACTCCGTCTTTAATGTGGACTATGAGGGGATTTCATTATGAAAGAGAAAGAGGGAGCCCACATAGCGTGATACTGTATAAAAATGTGTTTATTGGTGCAAAAAACATTTAAAAGGTACTCACATTCGGTAAAGGTAAAAAAAAAGCCTATATTGCTGACACAAGCCTCTGAAGCAGGAAGTGATGCAAGGACGTATGCTCACTTCGCCCTATGCGTTTCGTCACTCTGACTTCATCTGGAGCGTGCATAGTGCCTGCTACACTTCCTAGAAAAGCCCCTTTGGAAGATAACTTATGGATGAACTTATAATCTTCCAAGGGGGCTTTTCTGTTTATTAAGGGACCAAAACTTACCATTGATGACAGTCATTTATAAACAATATCGCAGCTCGTTATATTATATTAAGCCCTCCATACCATGTTATCTATTTAGAGGCTTCGGTCTGCAAATCACACCCAAAATGGCCGACGGGACTTCGGTCTGCAATGTCACCTGCAAAATGGCGGCCATTATCACTAATACATTATACAAAACACCAAATGAGTATAAATAGGAAGTGTAGCAGGCACTATGCACGCTCCAGATGACTTCAGAGTGACGAAACGCGTAGGGCAGAGTCAGCATACATCCTTGCATCACTTCCTGCTTCAGAGGCTTGTGTCAGCAATATAGGCTTTTTTTACCTTTACCGAATGTGAGTACCTTTTAAACGTTTTTGCACCAATAAACACATTTTTATACAGTATCACGCTATGTGGGCTCCCTCTTTCTCTTTCATAATGGAATCCCCTCATAGTCCACATTAAAGACAGAGTTATCCTGTGTTCCTACACAGTGGCATATACTGTGGATGTGTGAGACCCCAAGAGGGGGTGAAGGATCTGGTGAGTGCAGTCACTATAAGAGCATGGATTAAGGCACGCACTGAGTGTTTACTCATTGGAACATCCACCAGAATCCAGGCGGATTTCTTCACCGGCACTAAAAGCACCTTATAACTCAATTGCATATATTAATTAAAAGTTCACCTGTTTATTCACATCAGCACTTTAACCACTTCAATACAGGGCGCTTAGACACCTTCCTGCCCAGACCAATTTTCAGCTTTCAGTGCTGTCGCAGTTTGAATGACAATTGTGTGGTCATGCTACACTGTACCCAAGCTAAATTTTTATCATTTTGTTCCCACAAATAGAGCTTTCTTTTGGTGGTATTTGATCACCTCTGCGGTTTTTATTTTTTGCGAAACAAATAAAAAAAGACCGAAAAATTAAAAAAAAATAAAAGTTTTGCTTTTGTTTCTGTTAAAAAATGTTGTAAATAAGTAAGTTTTCTCTTTCACTGATGGGCACTGATAAGGCGGCACTGACAGGCACTGATAAGGCGGCACCGATAAGGTGGCACCAATGAGCGGGCACTGACGGGCACTGACGATGGGCACTGATATGCAGCACTGATGGGCGGCACTGATGGGCACTCATGGGTGGCACTGGGTGGCACTGGTGGGCACTGATAGGTGACACTGATGGGCACTGAAAGGCTGCAAAGATGGGTTTTTATGGGTGGCACTCATGGGCACTGATAGGCGGCACTGATGGGCACTGATGGGCACTGATAGGTGGCACTGATGGGCACTGATGGGCACTGATACGTGGCACTGATGGGCACTGATACGCGGCACTGATAGGCATCCCTGGTGACACTGGTAGTGGTAGGCATTGGAGTGGGCACCGATTGGCAGCTGCCTGGGCATTGATTGGCAGCTGCCAGGGCACTGATTAGTATTTCCCTGGGGGACTGGGGGCATACCTGGTGGTACAGTGCAGATGGTTTCCCTGGTGGTCCTGGGTAGGATCTGAGGGGGGGCTGTGCTGATAATCAATCAGCACAGACCCCCCCTGTCAGGAGAGCAGCCGATCGGCTCTTCTCTACTCGCGTCTGTCAGACACGAGTGAGGAAAAGCCGATCACCGGCTCTTCCTATTTACATCATGATCAACCGTGATTGGACACGGCTGATCACGTGGTAAAGAGTCTCCATCAGAGACTCTTTACCTATATCGGTGTTGCGGGGTGTCAGACTGACACCCCGCAACAACGATCGCCACGATGCGCGCCCCCGGGGGCGCGCAGCGGCTCAATATCCTGCGGACATCATATGACGCCCAATCAGGATATTGAAACCACTTTGCCGCCGTCATTCTGCTATATGGCGGGCGGCAAGTGGTTAAATTTACACTATTGAATTTACTGTGTTATTGTTTATATGGCTATATGCGTATAATGACTAGGAATATTGTACTTTAATTTATATATTTTTATTTATGGATCAATTTACACACTGCACTTTATTAAGTCAGGTATTCAGCTTGACTTCACGCACATTTAGGAGTTCACACACAGCTTCACACTACTACACACAGGTACACTGTGCAGTACTTGAGGACACTCATTTAATAGGCACTATTATATTTTCTACCCACCTAATACCTTCCTCCCACTAAGTAGAGCAGTATACACCTGAACCCATCAGGCCTGGAACGGCGCCATATCTACTTCTTTTTCTTTTTCTCATCATTACATTCCACCTAGTGGAAGTAATTGGTAGCGGCAGCAGTTCCAACAAAAACATTTTTTTCTAAATTCCATTGCACGTATCCCATTGTGCGGGTGTTCCTTCTTTTTTCTCTATCTGCAAACTGTGTCTCAGGCACATCAAATGTGGCAAAAACACCAACCATTTGGATATCACATGCTTAACAAGGCATTTAATTTCCAACCACTCAGCCGTTGGCAAGAGCACCTAAAAGCCACACAAGGGGCACAAATCTGTCTCTCCTCCTCCTCCTTACCCATTTCAGTCTGCCCCTGCGATACAGAGTCATTGCCTTTCATCAGCCTCCACTGACAGGCATGATGGTATAGCACAGAGTGTCCCAGGTCCTATCAGCAAATCTGCCAGCAGCACACCACCAGCTGTAGACTGTAGCCGGCAAATTTCTCTGCCCCATCTGCTGCAGCAGAAAAAAAATACAGTCCCTGCCACCCACATGCCCAGCATCGGAATGCAAGCTTG
This sequence comes from Aquarana catesbeiana, assembly GCF_042186555.1. Classification (NCBI taxonomy): domain Eukaryota; kingdom Metazoa; phylum Chordata; class Amphibia; order Anura; family Ranidae; genus Aquarana; species Aquarana catesbeiana. The sequence continues at coordinate 278,472,923 of NC_133328.1, read as the reverse complement.
TCAAAGCTGTTGGCTCTCCAACTTCTGCCTTTCAACCTGGTGGATTCTGCCCCTTCCATGAATTTTACAATGTGCTGTACCACAATGGCAGGTTCCCAGTCGCTACTACTTTTCACGTAAGGCCGTTCCATCTCTCTACCATCATGTGGAAGGGAATGTTCTGGCATCATTGGGCAAGGCAGTCAGCCATAAAATCCATCTTACTGCTGACACATGGTCCAGCAAGCATGGACAGGGACAATATATTTAGTTCACAGCACACTGGGTAACGCTGCTTGCAACTCGAAAGGATGCAGGACAGGGCTTGGTGCTGCAGCTTGTTGTGTCCTCATGTCTCCATACAGCTGGTGGTGATGATGCTAGACCTGTGAGCTCTACTCCCTCCTCCTCCTCCTCCGCCACCTCCATGCCCTCCTCTTAAGAATTGTCCTAAGAACATCAGTTACCCCCTAAGCGTCCAAAAGGCTATTCCCAGAGTCAGGCTAAAAGGTGCCATGCAGTGCTTCAGCTGGTGTGTTTAGGGGAGAGGAACCACACAGGAGAAGAGATTCTTGCAGCTCTGCATGGATAGGCCCAGAGGTGGTTCACACCACTCCAGTTGGAGCCAGGAATTGTGGCATTCGATAATTAGACATGTGCATTTGTTTTCGTCCGAATGCATTTTTGTCCGAATTTCAGGTATTTTCGTTATCATTTTAACAAACGATAACGAAAGTGCAGAATCCGAAAAACGAAACATCCGACATAAACAAATGCTTTATTTTCGTTTTTGTTGCTACAACAGTTCGATATAGATAGGAGATTCGACATGATGATGACAATAACAATCTGAGTCCATCAAACCTGTGGTCGAATGTGCCTAATCTTAACTCTATTAGTCCAAGATTATTCTACATAGAGAGAAAAGATTTGACGTAGGGGAGAAAAGATTTGATGTAGGGGAGAAAAGATAGATAAAAATAAAGATGTTGATGAATGTTATTGGCTGTTTGTAACCAAAGAGGTGGAGCAGTAAAATAGCTAGAACTAAGTACACACGTACTTTGGCTTATGGTGTCTGTTGAAAGTTCTAAGAAGATTCGACGGAGCAGGTAAACTATACGGCGTCGTACAGTTTAGCTGCTCCGTCGAATCTTCTTTAAACATTCGACAGACACCATAAGCCTTCAATGACAGATTCGACCTTGATTTGGATTTTCGGACGAATGCAATTTTTTAACGAAAAACTAAATAAATAAAAACGAATTTCGGGAGTAACTAAATAAATGTATTTTTCGGACGAAAACAACATTCCGAAATGAAATATTTCAGTGTGCACATGTCTACCGATAATGGCTCAAACCTTCTGTCTGCCCTCAGACAGGGAAAGTTGACACATGCCTGGCACATGTTCTCAATTTGGTGATGCAGCATTTCCTAAGTGTGTACCCAGGGTTGCAAGATGTACTAAAGCAGGCCAGAAGAGTCTAGCTATTTCAGGCAGTCATACACAGCAAGTGCTCAGTTGGCTGAAATTCATCGGGAATTCCACCTGCCCGTAAACCGCCTGATTTGTGACATGCCCACCGGGTGGAACTTGACTTTGGCAATGCTGCAGTGGCTATACATACAACAGAGGGCTGTCAACAAGTATCTGTGCCTGTACGGCATGACGATGGGCACAGGACACCTCGGCTTTTTTCCCCCATGCTAATGGCTGATCATTAAGGATGCATGCACTGTATTGTCACCATTTGAGGAGGCCACAAGGATGGTGAGCAGTGACAGTGGACGCATCAGAGACACAATCACTGTTGTGTTTCTGCTGGAGCAGACTCTGCATGGCATGATGGACAGGGCACTGGAGACAGAAGTGCAGGAGGAAGAAGAGGACTTCCTTTCCTCTCAAGGCCCACTTTATCCAGACACCATCATGCCTATGTCACAGAACACACAGGAGGAGAGAGGGGAGGTGGATGAGGAGGAGGATTCTGGCACTTTCATAGGCTTCGAAGAAGAGGAAGACATGTGCCAATCTATAAGCAATGGCTTTCCAACCCCAGGACCCTTGGGAGTAGTACATGGCTGGGAGGAGGAAGTTCCACATGCTGTCATCCTGAGTGGCCCCGAGGAGTCTGCTTCTCAAGCCTCTGCAAATTTGAGGTGCATGGGAAACTTCATGCTTCATAGCCTGTGAAATGACCCAAGAATACGTGGCATAAAGGAGAAGGATGATTACTGATTGGCAACCCTCCTTGACCACAGTTTTAGGGGAAGATCTCAGAACTGGGGATGAGCTTCGAGTTTGAGTCAAAACCATGTTCGACTCGAACATCGCATGTTTGATCGTTCGTCGAATTGCGAACGTTATGGGCTGTTCGTGCCAAAATCGAGTGGTGTGTCACAGCCCATAATTCACTGCGGCATCGCAGTGCATTGCTGGCTGATGATTGGCCAAGCATGCACTATGACCCACATGCTTGGCCAATCACGGCGCCGTCTGTACAGAGAGCCGTAATTGGTCAAAGCCAGGGTGGCTTTGGTCAATTATGGCTCAGGGGGTTTAGTACACGCCCCACACTATATAAGGCCGCCTGCATGGCGACCTTGTGTAGTGTGTTGCGGCGGCAGATAGATAGACAGAGAGACAGTGTCATTTGATTTAAGTTATATAGAGTAGGCAGGCAAGTCAGTTAGCTGCACTTACAGTGTATTGTGTATATATATATATATATATATGCATCCTAGGTGTTTTATATATATATATATATATATATATATATATATATATATGTACACTCTATTCAGTTTCGCTAGATCCGTTCCTGTTACTCTCTTTCTACTGACAGGCAGGGGCAGGTGTTTTTACAATATTTACAGCTACCTGAAGAAAATTGGTGGAGTTCTTCTGATCCTATTAGTACCACAGGCAGGCAGCTACAGTATTTACAGTTAGTGTAGTGTGTCCTCTGCACAGTGTGCACCTAAAGCTACCTGAAGACAATTGCTGTTGTTCTGATCATATTAATACCACAGGCAGGCAGCTGCAGTATTCACAGTTAGTGTAGTGCGTCCTCTGCATACCACAGGCAGGCAGCTGCAGTGTGCACCTAAAGCTACCTGAAGAAAATTGGTGATGTTCTTCTGATCCTATTAGTACCACAGGCAGGCAGCTGCAGTATTTACAGTTAGTGTAGTGCATCATATGCACAGTGTGTACCTAAAGCTACCTGAAGACAATTGCTGTTGTTCTAATCCTATTAATACCACAGGCAGGCAGCTGCAGTATTTACAGTTAGTGTAGTGCGTCCTCTGCACAGTGTGCACCTAAAGCTACCTAAAGACAATTGCTGTTGTTCTGATCCTATTAATACCAAAGGCAGGCAGCTACAATATTTACAGTTAGTGTACTGTGTCCTCTGCACAGTGTGCACCTAAAGCTACCTGAAGAAAATTGCTGGTGTTCTCATACTAATAATACTACAGGCAGGCAGTTGATTCTGCTAGCTGCAGTATCAGTATATATATACATCCCAGCTTTGTGCAGCTACATCTCACTGCAGGCCATTAGAATGTCTGGAAGGCCAACAAGGAGAGGCAGACAGTCACAAGCCAATAAGCGTTCGACACGCTTGTCCTTTTTTTCGGCAGCTGGCCGTGTTGAGCCTCAACATGCCAAAGATTTGGTAGAGTGGAGGACCAAGCTGTCCTCATCCTCCTCATCCTCTCTCACCCAGGCACAGGGTATTTTGTCTGGCAAAGCAGCTGCCAATGCGGCCTCTTCCTTTGGCTCAATGGCATCAGTCACTCCTTCCCTAGCCCCACCATGTCCTCCTAAGGAGTCCCCCCAACTGTTTGACCACAGTTTTGGGTACATGCTCCAGGAGGATGCCCAGCGTTTTGAAGGCTCCGGTGATGGTACCCAGCTAGAGGAAGGCAGTAACGTGAGCCCAGAGAGAGGGGTGCACAAGAAGGACAGCAATCTGGCAGTCATGTTCCCCCAGCTGCAGCATACTACCAGCTTTGCTCCAGTGATGAGGAGGGAGGGGATGATGAGGTCACTGACTCCACATGGGTGCCTGATAGGAGAGAGGAGGAGGAGGAGGAGGCACATCTCTAACGAGGCAGGATGCCCTCCAGGGGCCAGCTTAAGGGCAGCAAACTGAATGCATCACACCGCAGAGCTCTGCATGTGCAGGACGCTGCTGTCTCTGCACGTTATTCTAAAAGTTCTTTGGTGTGGGCCTTTTTTGAGACGAGTGCATCAGATCCCACCGCTGCTATTTGCAACATATGTCTCAAGCGTATCTCGCGTGGCCAAAACATCACCTGCTTGGGCACCACATGCTTGACCAGACATATGTCGACCTGCCATGCAGTTAGTTGGCAAGCGTACCTAAAAGACCCACACCAAAGAACAAAGAGGACCTCTCCTTGCTCCTCATCAGCTGGGATCTCCAACCCCACTTTACCTTCAGTCCTTTCTGAAACCTGCACTGAGATGAATGAAGGTGTAGAATTAGGTGTGTCAGAGCCAAGTACATGCAGGCAATCTGCTATCAGTACACCAACATCAGATTGTACCAGGAAAATTTCCTTGCCCCAGCTGCTGCACCGCCGAAAGAAGTTCGCTCCCAGCCATCTACATGCCCAGCAGTTGAATGCTTGCTTGGCTAAATTGCTAGCACTTCAACTGCTGCCTTTTCAGTTGGTAGATTCTGCCCCCTTCCATGAGTTTGTGGAATGTGCGGTTCCTCAGTGGAAGGTTTCCAAACGCCACTTTTTCTCATGGAAGGCGATTCCGGCTCTCTACCGGCATGTGGAAGGCAATGTCTTGGTCTCGCTGGACAGGGCGATCAGCGGTAAGGTGCATATTACCACTGACTCATAGTCCAGCAGGCATGGACAGGAACGTTACCTGTCTTTCACCGCGCACTGGGTGACTCTTCTGGCAGCTGGGAAGGATGCAGGACGAGGTGCAGTAGTGTTGGAGGTTGTTCTGCCATCACGCCTCCAAAATTCTACTAGTGGTGATTCTGTCACACCTCTCTCCTCCACCCCCTCCTCTTCTTCTTCCTCCGTTGCCTCTTCCTGTGCTGATCTAGCGGTGCTCCGTAGGCGTTCAAGGGGCTACGCAAGCACGCAGCAAAAAGATGCCATGCGGTGCTTGAGCTGGTGTGCTTGGGGGACAGGAGCCACACTGGGGCAGAGATTCTGTCAGCTCTGCAGGGGCAGGTTCAGAGGTGTTTGACGCCATGTCAGCTTAAGCCAGGTATGGTGGTTTGCGACAATGGCACCAACCTCCTCTCCACCCTCCGACAGGGATAACTGACCCATATGCCCTGTTTGGCTCACGTCCTTAACTTGGTGGTGCAGCGGTTCTTGGGAAGGTACCCGGGCTTACAGGATGTCCTGAGGCAGGCCAGGAAAGTCTGTGTGCATTTCCTCAGGTCATATAATGCCAGTGCTTGGCTGGCTGACCTCCAAAAGGAATTTAACCTACCCAAGAACCGCCTCATCTGTGACATACCCACCAGGTAGAACTCAACGTTGGCCATGCTGCAGAGGCTGCACACACAGCAGAGGGGCATCAATGAGTACCTATGCGACTATGGCACTGGGACAGGGTCAGGGGACCGTGTTTTTTTTTCCCCACGCCAGTGGGCTATGATCAGGGATGCATGCACTGTCCTGTCACCATTTGAGGATGCCACGAGGATGGTGAGTAGTGACAGTGCATGCATCAGTGACACTGTCCCTCTTGTCCACCTGTTGGAGCACAAGCTGCGTGGAATAATGGACAGGGCACTTGAGGCAGAACAGGGGGAGGAAGAGGAGGACTTCCTTACCTCTGAAGGCCCCCTTTATCCAGACAGTGTTCCTGCGTGCCTGCTGATCACACAGAAAGAGGTCAAGGAGGAGGAGGAGGAGGATTGTGTCAGCATGGAGGTGGAGCCTGGCACTCAGCATCAGCAGCAGTTTAATCAGTGCATTTTTAAAGCACTGATCGCTGCATAATTGTCAATAGTTTCATAAATGTGTCAAAAGTGTCCGCCATCATATCACAGTCCCGATAAAAACCGCAGATCACCACCGTTACTGATAAAAAAATAATAATAAAAATGCCATAAATCTATCCTCTATTTTGTAGACGTTATAACTTTTGCGCAAACCAATCAATATACGCTTATTGCAATTTTTATTACCAAAACTATGTAGAAGAATACATATCGGTCTAAACTGATGAAAAAATTTGCTTTTTAAAAAAAATGGGGATATTTATTATAGCAAAATGTACAAAATATTGTGTTTTTTTTTTCAAAATTGACGCTCTTTTTTTGTTTATAACACAAAAAATAAAAACACAGAGATGATAAAATACCACCAAAAAAAAGCTCTATTTGTGGGTAAAAAAAGGACATCAATTTTGTTTGGATACAGTATCACATGACCGCACATTTGTCAGTTAAAGCGATGCAGTGCCAAATCGCAAAAAATTGCCTGATCATTTAGCAGCCAAATCTTCCAGGGCTGAAGTGGTTAAAACTATATGAGCATGACTCATTGATTCCAGTAAGGCTCCTTCCTTCAGACAATCAGAGTAAAGAGAAGCCAGTACAGGAGCTAAAAGCTCTCCATGAGCCTTTTAAAATTCAATAGGAAGGCCATCCCGCCCTGGAGACTTCCGCAATGGAAAGGAACCAATGACCGAAAGGACCTCCTCCAATGTTATTGGGTATACTAGCATCTCCCTCTCATTATCTGTTAGCCAGGCCAGTGCAACTGAATCCAGCCAAGCTGCCAATTCTGTTGGATGGAAATCAGACCACAACTGAGATGTGTACAGTGTCTGATAAAATTGACGAAAAGTCTTCAGAATTATAGGCTGTGTACAGACCTTATCTCCAGAAGCTGTGCGTATTTCCAATATCGGAATACTAGGTTGTTCATGTTTAGCCATCATGGCCAAAAAACTATAATTATGATCTCCCTGCTCAAAGAACTTCTGTTTATTTTGGTATAAATCCAACCTTGTGACCTCCGACATATGCAGATGTAGTGCCCGTTTACCATGGAATAAAGCATTAAAATTAGACTGTGAAGGATCCACAGCATATTGGCCTGTTTTTTCATCCACTATAAGTTTCAAGGCATCAATCCTTATTTGCTGAGCCTTATTAACTGCTTTAATAGTGGATATATACTGTCCTCTTGTGTAAGCCTTAAAGGCATCCCATATTATTGCTGATGTAGGTGACCCTGCATTGAATTCCCAATACTCTTAAAAGGGAATAAATTTCATTAGCCAAATCTGGATGTGAAATCCGGTGGGTTCCCAATCTCCACTGTGCTGCATCTCGAAAGTGATGCATGCAAGTTTAAGCATAAGCAGAGCAAGGTCAGATAACCCACTCGGCATGTATTTAACATCTACCATATCCACTAATATTGCCAAATTGACAAACGCTAGATCTATGCAAGACGCGGCCTTATAAGAAGTTGAAAAACAGGAGTATGCTCTAGTTGATGGATTTTTCCATCGCCAAACTTCTACCAGATCTACCATCTTGGCCCAATTATTTCGTTCTCCAGAAAAATATTTGGGGGTGGGGGATTTGGTCTAAAGCAGGATCAAGTATAGCGTTAAAATCTCCAATTATCAATAACTTAGCTGGACCATACAAAGAGATCTTTTCTCTGAGACTATATAAAAGAGTCCCCGCAAAAGGGGGTGGTATATACACACAAACAACTATATATCTCTGACCCCACAGAAGAAACACATCCAAAACATATTTACCCTGGGGGGTCAGAAAATACATCCTCCATCATACATGGCAATTATCTACTAATCAATATTGAAACTCCCCTAGAAAATATGGAAAATGTAGCTTGATATGCCTTCTGTACCCAAGGCTTCTTAAGGGCCAAAATCTTGCTCCCCAGATGAGTTTCTTGAAGTAGCACTATATGTGGAAAGTAACTTTTCAAATATCTAAATATCAACCAATCAAAAAAGAGACAGAAGCAAAGGACCACCCACTCCATGACAGGTGTGGTGTCATCAGTCCTGCCAAAAGCAAGTAAATATAAGCAGACATCTAATGCCCCATACACACGATCGGACATTGATAGGACATTCCGACAACAAAATCCTAGGATTTTTTCCGACGGATGTTGGCTCAAACTTGTCTTGCATACACACGGTCACACAAAGTTGTCGGAAAATCCGATCATTCTGAACGCGGTGACGTAAAACACCTATGTCGGGACTATAAACGGGGCAGTAGCCAATAGCTTTCATCTCTTTACTGTATTTATTCCGAGCATGCGTGGCACTTTGTGCGTCGGATTTGTGTACACACGATCGGAAATTCTAACAACGGATTTTGTTGTCAGAAAATTTTATAGCAAGCTCTCTCTGATGGAGCCTACACACGGTCGGAATTTCCGACAACAAGGTCCTATCACACATTTTCCATCGGAAAATCCGACCGTGTGTATGGGGCATAAGGCTTATGTCAAAACAAAAAACAAGAGTTGCTAGATCCCATAATGACAACAAGCTTACTGAACAGTACACATTGTCTGCAAATCAAGCAACAGTCATAATATATACATTATGCAGGTCCATCTGGCCCTGGCTCTCGATCTGTATTAGGATCGGTGTCGGTGTGGGGATCCAAGATTACCTGGCAACCGAATGGGTCCAATCCTTCCAAAGACTGACTATCTCCTACTAATAGGGAACGCTGTCAGGCCGGGGACCACTGGTGCCATGGGAACACATGATGTCAGGTCGATCCACCTCCAAGGCAAAACAGCATCCAATCACAGTGAGGGGGAGTAGAGGGAACAGTGAAGGTGAAAGGTGTCAGTGCATAGAGGGAAACAAAGAGCTGGAGTAAATACAGAGGAAAGAGACTAATGCAGCGTACACACCGTCGGACTTTTCGACCGGACTGGTCCGACGGACCGAGTCCGGCGGACAATCCGATCATGTGTTTGCTTCATCAGACCTTCAGTGGACTTTTCCAGTTGAAAATCTGACGGACTTTAGATTTGGAACATGCTTCAAATCTTTACGCCGTAACTCCACCGGACCCAGAAATCCGCTCGTCTGTATGCTAGTCCGACGAACAAAAAACAACGCTAGGGCAGCTATTGGCTACTGGCTATCAACTTCCTTATTTTAATCCGGTGTACGTCATCACGTACAAATCCGTCGGACTTTGGTGTGATCGTGTGTAGACAAGTCCGTTCGTTAAAAAGTCCATCGGAAGGCCTTCAAAAGTCCGTTGAAAGTCCATCGGACCAGTCCGGTCGAAAAGTCCATGTGTACGCGGATAAAGAAGGGGAAGGGGAAGAAATAGAGAAAAGAGAGAAGATCAGGACCAAGGAGTAATGGAAAACACAAAAAGTAGCTAAAAGTGGGGGAAGGGGATGACAGATATATAGGAATGGGAAGAAGTCCAAAAAGAAAGGAAATAAGAACAAAAAATAAAGATCTAAGTGCAGAAAATAAAACTTGTGAAAAAAAGGAAAAAAGCTGAAGAAATACAATAAAATAAAATTAAAAAAATATATAATATAAATATAAAAAAGAATAACTGGCGTGTAAGACATAAGAAGAAAAAGCAGAAATACAAATAAAAATAAAAATATAAATAAATATAAGAATAAAAATAAAAAAACAAAAAGTAGTAATAATAAAAATAAAAAATTATAAAAAAATATATAAAAATAAAAATAACTGAATTAAATGAATTGAAAGTATAAGAATAAAAATAAAAAATGAAAAATAGAAAAGGACTGAAGGTAAAGATAAAGAAAATAAAAATAAATATAAAATAAAATAGAAATAAAAATAAAATTAAAAATAAATAAATAATACAAATAAAAAGTGATGACAGTGAAGGAATGTAAATGAGGGTTACATGTGGAAATAGAGAGAGAGATAAATGGTAACTAGGATGAGGTGGGGGGGACAGAGAGGAGTTGACCTGGAATTACATGGCCAGATGCTTTCTGAATATTATAGAACAAAGAGGATACCACGGGGATTTGCCTCTTATAGTGCTTTTGTGTGCCTCCCAGGAACATGCGTGGTGCGGAAGTGGGTTTCCTTTAGGAAAACCACTTTGTGGATTTTTTTTTTAGTTCTCGTTAGAGTGAAATTCTTTTCTTGGGTATGTTCAGGCCTCTGCAGTTGAAAGAGACCACTGTGGGGCCTCTTCCGAGGGTAGAAAAGGTCATTGTGGATCAAGTTGCAGTGAATATGGAGCAGAAATCTGTCTCTGTACTTACAGTGAGGTGGATGACGTCCACTTGTTCCCTCAACTGGATTGGGTGCCTTGCATTCTATTCGCTTGATACGGACCTTGTAACTGGATTTCTTCAGAGTTTCTCCCATCCTTTGGAACTCCCTACCCCAATCTGTCCAACTGTCCCCTAATCTATCCATCTTTAGGCGATCCCTGAAAACCCTTCTCTTCAAAGAAGCCTATCCTGCTTCTAACCAACATTATTTTACTTCCTCCATCAGCTCATCCCCCCACAGCTATTACCTTTTGTATCAATTGACCCTTTCTTTTTAGATTGTAAGCTCTAACGAGCAAGGCTCTCTGATTCCTCTTGTACCAAATTGTAATGTAACTGTAATGTCTGCCCTCATGTTGTAAAGCGCTGCACAAACTGTCGGTGCTATATATAACCTGTATAATAATAATAATAACTCAGTAGTCTGAGGATGTCAAGAAAGAAGTACCAGCAAAGATGAGATAAGAAGAAAAGTATGAGTATATGTCTGGCTATTAATAAAAACAAAAACAGGGGATGACTATTTTACAGTCAGTGAATGAACCAAGTAAACACTCTAGATGTCAAATATATTTATATCAATACATATTATGTAATGTATGTACAGATGTTAGGAAAATTATTTTAGGTTTAAATGCTTCTCTCTGGTTTTAAGATAAAGTTCAAGAAATAAAACATGATGAAAATAAAATATTAAAAGCAAAAAAGATCAGGGAAAGGGAGGAATATAAATAAAATAAAAAAATAAGGCATTGGGGAAAAAAAGTCCATTAAAAAGAAAAAAATTAAAAAAAGAAATTAGAGTTTTGAAAAAAAGGTCCATTGCTTGATAAATATTGAGAGAGTCCATTATTTTTAAAGTCTTTCTCCCCCACTAGTCAACAATGTCAGATACTTCTGTGCTTCTGCTATTCACATGCAAACGAGTATCTCCGGCAATATCTGAAAGACAAAATAACTCTCCAACAAAAACTCATTAGCAAGCTCCTTAAACATTGTTTGAAGTTAAAACAAAGTACTATTGGAGCGCATGCGCGGCCTCTGACAGGACAGACATGCACTGTTAGAGCTCCGCTCTGTGTGAGGAGAAAAGCTAAAAAACAAGCGGAACCTGCCACTCCCAGACACACAGGTATAAACCGGATAACTCCCGCAACACAGAGGTATCGCTTTGGGCAAAAATTATGGTGCTGGGAGGCCCCCGCACCAAAAACAAAAGCCCCTCCATTAAGGAATCTAAAGCACGGGCAGCAGCTAAAATGGCGCCGGTCCCTTCCTCCTCAAAAGCCTCAGCTCAGTGCGCTCACAGAAACTACAGCCTTTACAGACAGAGTCCCCAGGTGAGTCAGACTCAGAAATAAACTACACACCACACACAAGATTCTCCTGTTCCTCCAGCTTTATTAAGACAGTCTGAAAAAATGCTTCATAAAGCTCCGGGGCAAACATCAGATCATATTACAAATAGCCTCACAAAAGAAATAAGGGAGCTGGGTAACTGCACAGAAGCACTAGAGATCAGAGTAGATGACATAGAGAATTCAGCACAGGATTACATGGTTAAACTGGAAAATCTGAAAGAGGAAAATTTAACCTTACAATTTAAGTTGAAAGATTATGAAAATAGAGCAAGGCGCTCCAACCTTCGCATCAAAGGCATACCAGAGTCAGTAATAGATTTACAATCTACCATTACTTCCTTATTTCAGGAACTTCAGCCTGAATTAACAATAGAACGTTTGGAAATGGATAGAATTCACTGCACTCTTGCACCCAAAAAAGCAGAGGGCCCGCCATGCAATATAATCGCAAAATTTCACTTTTACCGCACAAAGGAACAATTACTGGCAGCAGCTAGGGAAAGAAATAATTTATCTTTCCAGGGACATAAGTACCAATTATTTGCTGATCTTTCTCAACTCACTATTACCAAACGCTGTGCAATGAAACCCCAGCTTTTGGCATTACAAAATCATCACATAATCTACCAATGGGGGTTCCTGTTCTCCATCCGCTTTACATACCAAGGCTCTAAATACATCTGTAGATCAGTGGAAGAATTACAGCAAACCTTACAAGATCTACATCTAGTGGAATCTACTCCCAATACCAGTTCCTCACGCAGAATATCATCATCATTCTCTTGACAAAACACTACCAAATCCTCAGAAAATAATGGAAAACATCTCCACTCTCACAAAAGAAGCCGCTTTGACTCCCCCCTCAAGAAAAAGAAGACGCCATGGACTGAATAGAGAAGAAGATACCATGATCTGTTAACACATACATCATAGTCACTCTCCTCCTCGTTTATTTAAATTCAGAAGCAGAATCCATATGTTTCTTTAAATGTATGCAATATATAGAAATACTTCACCCAAGTTTAAATATATGTATGCTAGAGTGAATACTCTTGAGTATATGTGTATGCATATATACATGCTGCTGTATGAGTGTGTGATTCTATATGTATGTATGTATGTATGTATGTGTATGAGCGTGTGTATTTGTATATATGTTTGTATGTATATATGCATATAGCTTTAAATATATATATATAAAAAAATATATATATATATATATATATATATATATATATATATATATATATATATATATATATATATATATCTTTTTTTGTTTGTTGTTTTTGTTTTTTTTTGTGTTTTTTTTGTTTTTTTATTTGTTTTTTTTTTTTTTTGTTTTTTAGATCTACTCAGTTTCAAAATGTATAGCCATAACTCAGGCTTTACCTTATAATTGTTTGACTAACAATTTATGATCCCTAAAAATGTTCAGTTATTATAATAAAAGTCAAATAATCCTCCATTGTTCAAGATATATACAAAGGTCTTGCTTTATTCACAAAATTATTATCTATGATTAATATCCTGTTTTCTTATAACATGAAGATCTTAATAGAGTCAGTAAGGGATCATTGGTGTGGTCTTATCCTGTAAATATTTACTGGTTATCATACTGTATATGATATCCTATTGATTCTTTATTATACCAAAGAAAGGGTACCCCCCCTTTTTTTTTCTCACCTTCCAACATATAGTTCGATATAGTCCCCACCTTACTCCTTTTTAGTCCAACCAGACATAGAGTGAAGATGGGCCAATTAAGCCTTAAATTAATTTATTTTATTTTTTCTTTTCATTTTTTTTTTTATTCAAAAGTTCTAGGATTAGCATTTTCTAATACCTAGCGGGTTATATTTGTACTAATTTTAGTATTAATAATTATGCATTCTTCAGAAATGTTATTAGGGCTTTTCTTCCACACACAGATGTTTAGTGCGCCCCAATCTGCCTTCCTCGTTTGCCCACTCATAATATGTGGGTAAATGATGATGGTTCCACCTCCCCTGATGGTGGATTATTTCCCCCATCATGGGAAAACTTTATATCTCAAAATAAGATATTTTGTATCTCGAATAACTTTACCTCTCATAGTCTCAGTTTTTTCAGTCTTTTCTATACTTCTGACAATACTGGTTCCTTTTTCTCTTCCACCTTCTTCAGGCCCACACAGGTTGATTCATCCAGTCGGACATTACCAGGTATTGGTGAGTACTACCTTTTAGATCATGTACCATGGCACATTTAAACATTCTTTCCATGAACGTTCAGGGAATCAACATACCACAGAAAAGAGCTAAAGCATTCCGTTCCTCTCAAGCCAAGAAGGCTCACACATATGCTTACAGGAAACTCACTTTACAGTGAAATCTACTCCTAAGTATATGAGCCCTTTTTACCCACAAGTATTTACAGCCTCAGCTAATGCCAAAAAGAGAGGAACCCTTATAGCTTTTCATCGCTCTACCCCATTCATCATTCAGCCAGAAATTAAAGACTCTGAGGGGCATTATCTAATTCTCACTGGTCATATCACGGACAATACGGTTACGGTAGTATCATACTACACTCCAAATAAACAGCCAATACCCTTCTTATCACATCTATTACAAGTGGTAAATACCCAAAAAATGGGAACAATCATCATATGTGGTGACTCTAACCAGGTCCTCCTCCCATTTCTAGATAAGTCTCCTTACATTCTTTCCCGAAATTTGAGTAATCAATCATTTTCTCAATTACTCTCCGGATACAATTTAGTAGATTCATGGAGAAAATGTAATTCGACCAAAAGATGCTATACTTACTACTCACACCCACACCAGATCTCTACCCGTATTGATCACATATTCCTAACTACAGCTATGATACCCAAAGTACTTGCATCTAGCATAATTCCCATTCCCTGGTCAGATCATAACGCAGTTTATACCACTATATCCTCCACTATCCCTAAAGCCCACGACCAACGTGGTATCTCCCTGACATTATACTCAAAAACCCATCCTATTGCTTAAAAATTGAACAAGGTATTAAAGATTATTTAGAATATAATACTAATCCAGACATTTCTCCGCTTACCTTATGGGAAACACACAAACCTGTGTTGCGCAGAGTAATTCAACGACAAATGGCACTGATTAAACGAGAACGTAAAATTCTAGGACGTAAACTAGAAACTGATTTTAATAAAACCTTTACAACTTTCCAAAATAATACCACATCAACGGCAAAAATACAATTAGAAAAAAACAGACTGGAATATGATTTATTCCTAACAGAATCTGCTGATAAATCCTTAGATCAAAACATGCTTTCTATATGAAATCAAACAAACCTAACACCTTATTGGCACGTGCACTGAAATCTATTGACTAACAATTCAAACCTATCCAACTTAAACTATCAAATAACAATTGCACTAGTAATCCTCTTAAAATTGTTCAAAAATTCCATAGGTATTTATCTTTGTTATACTCAACATCAAAAGAATTCAATCAAACTGAAGCTTCTTCTCTATATTAAACCTTCCTGTACTAACACACACTCAAAGAAACTTGAAGAACATATAACAATAGCAGATGTTTTGAAAACTATAAAAGAACTAAAACTAAATAAAAGGCCTGGCCCAGACAGCTATTCAGCCCTATATTTCCGAATATTTTCTGAAACTCTCTCTCCTATCCTAGCACATGCATTTAATACTCTACTAGAAGGTTGTTCCTTTACACCTGAATCGTTATTATCAATTATATGTATGATCCCTAAGCCTCATTCGGATAACACATCCTGCATGAACTTTCATTCCATTTCTCTCTTAAATCAAGATATTAAAATTCTAGCAAAAACCTTAACAACACGTCTCAATAAGATAATTGGCAAACTGATACATAATGATCAAGTTGGTTTTATGCCTACTAGGCAAGTGATAATGTGCACCAAGCTTTTCTTTTGGCACATATAGCCAGAGCACGACGCATTCCCGTATGCTTCCTTTCTCTTGACATTAGAAAAGCCTTCAATTCAGTAACCTGGCCTTGTTTACATCACACTCTCCAGAAATGGGGATTTGGCCCCCACTTCACTAATTGGATAAAAGCACTCTATAACAAAAAAGCTTATGTGAAATACGCAGGTTATAAATCAGAATATTTCAATATAGAAAGAGGTACACGTCAGGGCTGCCCACTTTCCCCCTTATTATTTGCCCTTTTAATAGAACCTTTAGCTCAATAAATTAGACTAGATACAACTATCACTGGAATTGAATTAGGCAGATATCAACATAAACTCTGCTTATTCGCAGATGATATTTTATTGTTTCTATCATCCCCCCAAGTTTCAGACCCTAATCTCTTTCCCATTCTTAACAAATTCGCTAATATATCAGGATTAGAGATAAACCCCAAGAAATGTATAGCATTAAACATTTCTCTTTCTTTTCATTGTTTTTTATTAAGATTTCCACTTTAACAACAGTAGAACAGTACAGTATATTTCAACAGTTAGTAGATACAGAATACGTTTCTTGGTTCTTAATATAAACATAAAAGAATCCAGTATATGAATTTATATATCACAATGTACATTATACCTTAATTTATAACTAAATGAGATGAAATTGAGTGTTTCAATCTAGTTCCATTATTTGACAGGAACAGGTCGGGGATTAGGAGTCACCCCCCCAGACACCCCATCTGGGAACAAACTGTGTCCGGGAAGGTGCCCCCCCCCCATTCATTAGCACAATCAAGCTTATAAAACGGTTGTTTCTTGATTTTCTCAATGTTCTTTTAAAGTATATGTGTTACAAACATTTATGTGTAAAGGTATGAGTAACCTAGATTATCTAAAGATATTCACCATCAAAAAAGTATGAGTTCAGATATACGGATAAGTGTTAAGCTTTCCCATGACGAACCAATACATAGTGAAGAAGAATACAAAGAAAAGGAAAAATTAGGAACAAAAACTATTATAAAATAAAGAAAAGAACATAAAACTAAACATAAAATTTTAATGACAACATCTTACTACCGGCTTTCAACCCAGCTAGAGTGACTAAATCAGAATATCAATGAGAAGTCTCTGGAAAACTTATGCACCATGGAGCCCATTCATTTTGTACTTTTGCCATTGAATTATTTGAGTAAGCGAAAAAATTTTCATAATTATAATGGGTATTCACTCTGTGTAATACTTCACTAATGTTTGGTATAGTATCTGATTTCCATTTTGAAGTACTAGATAAGCGTGCAGCTATCAATATATGGGTAGTTATGCTTCTATGTTTTGTGGGTATCTTATCTATCCCTAAGTTGAGAAGAGATAATGCAGGATTGGGAGAGATGACAATTCCAATAACTTTTGCCAGTAGGGAAAAAACTGTATTCCAGAAGCTTCTCACAGATTTACAATCCCACAAAATGTGGAATATCGTTCCCTTAGTGCCACACTTCCGCCAGTATAGTTTATCAGAACTACTAAAGATTTGTGAAATTCTCATCGGTGTTAGGTAGCTTCTATATAATACTTTAAGGGAGATGTCCCAGTGATTAGTACAATGGGAGTATAGGTGAGTGGCTTGAATAGCTTTATTCCATTCGGATAAAGCAAATTTACTTTTAAGGTCTCTTTCCCAGTTTAGCATGCCCACCGTTTTAGCTTGATTGTGCGTATTTTGTATATTTTTGTAGAACCATGGGAGACCTTTAGGTTTGTTGGAAGATGTGGTGAGGTATGTCCACACTTCCGGATTATGGCTAAGATAGGGGTGTGGGTATTTTATATGATAATGATGAAGCTGGATGTTTGCAAATGAAAGTGTTGCTGGACTTTGGTCTTTAAATTGTTCATATGTCGTATTTTTCGGGAAGTATTTTTCATTTATATTTAAGGAGGGGATAAGGAATTCGTACATGCCTAAGGTGATTGTTCTCTTTTGTACGGCTTTGCTACTATCATCGTGAGCGTTAAAAATTTGCCATGCTTTGACCGTTGCAATGATAGAAGGAAAGTTAGGATAAAATAATGGTCTATTTGTTAATGTAGCTAGTAGAAGTGATGGTAGGTCCCTATGTTGAACTATTGCTTTTTCTATTTGCACCCACAGTTTATCTGTTGTTTGATTAAACCAAGACTTGGCCTGATCCAGAAGGGCTGCTACGTAATAGTTGCGTATTTTGGGAAAGCCTATTCCACCTTTATATTTTTGTTTTTGTAGCGTAGAATATGAGAGTCTTGCTAATTTACTAGCCCATATAAACTTCCTTAGTAGTCTATCAATTGTGGTAAAAAAGTGGTCGGGTATTGTGATAGGGATGGTACGAAAATAATATAATATTTTTGGTAGAACAGTCATTTTAAACGCGGCTATCCTCCCTATCCATGAAAGTTTGTGTGAGGAGATATGTGTAAGATCATTTTTAATGGTGTTTATCAAAGAGGAGTAGTTATGGTCATATACAGAGCTAGAGGGGTAGGATAAATTTATCCCTAAATACTTTAAATATTTATGGGCCCACACAAAAGGAAATTCAGCTTTTAGTTTTTTAAGGTTAGGGTTATTAATGTGTATAGGGAGAATCGAAGATTTGCTGATATTTAATTTATAATATGATATTTTCCCAAAGTCGCTAAGAATTTGTTGGGTTCTTCCGAGAGATGTGGCTGGTGAGGTTAGTGTTAATACCACGTCATCAGCAAATAATCCTATCTTGTGATCTATGTCTGAAACCTTGATACCCTTGATGTAGATATCTTTTCTAATGGTCTCCGTCAGGGGTTCCATCACCAGAGAAAATATCAATGGCGATAGAGGGCAACCCTGGCGAGTCCCGTTTGTTATATAGAATTTGTTAGACATAGCATTGGAAGTATATACTTGTGCAGTTGGGGACTGTATATAATGCTGAGATAGCAGAAAGGATAGGACCCTCAAGACCAAATTTAGCAAGTGTCGCTAATAGGTACCCCCAGTGAACCCGATCGAACGCCTTTTCAGCATCTAATGTCAGGAACACTGTGGGCACCTTTCTTGTTTCTGCTATTTTAAGGAGATTGTACATCCTACGGGTTCCATCTGGAGCTTGCCTTCCTTTAACAAAACCTACTTGGTCTGCTTTTATTAAGTGGGGGGTTACTTCTGCTAGGCGATTAGCTAAAATTTTTGAGTATATTTTTAAATCAGTATTAAGTAAAGATACGGGTCTAAAGTTTTGTGGGGCATCCGGTTTTTTTCCCAGTTTGGGAAGAGCTATTATGATGGCTTGGAGCATTTCTTCTGGGAATGAACTATCAATAGTAGCTTTGTGAAAGAGTTTGTTCATATATGGCACTAAAATATCAGAAAAGGCTTTGTAGTATTCAGCTGAGAAGCCGTCGGCACCTGGTGATTTGTTTTGGGGTAGGGATTTAACTACTTGAGCAATTTCATTATCTGATATTGCTGAATTTAAATAGCTTAGTTGGTCACTATTTAGGGTAGGGAGGTTAACTGAGTGGAGAAAATTATTGATCCCTTTATTGGTAGGTTGTGGCGTTGATGGGTCTGTTTTTAAATTATATAGTTGTTTATAATAATTACAGAATGCATTTGCTATATCTTTAGGGTGGTGTACTATTTGTGACGTAATATGGTCTTTAATATAGGATAGTTTGGATTTTTGCTGTTTTTTGCGACTATAGGCCGCTAAAAATTTGCCCGCCTTGTTTCCTTGGGTATAGTGTGTGGCTTTAAATTTTTGCAGGTGTAACTGATGTTCTAAAATTAAATAGGTTCTAACCTCTTGTCTTGTTTGGTTTAACTCTGCAGTTGTTTGGGAGGAGGGATTTGCTTTGTGCTGTTGTTCTAGGGATGAAAGTTTAGTCATTAGTGTGGTAAATCTTTTTAATCTCTTTTTTTTTCCAGTGATGCTGTCTGTAATAACAGGCCTCTACTAAAAGCTTTATGCGAACACCACAGCGTAAAAATATTTATGTCCGGAGTATCATTAATTTGAAAGAATTCCTTGATCCGATCACACAATCCCTCCCTATGTTTAGGATTCTTCAAAATTGATATGTTGTTTCGCCACAGATGTGTAGGTGGCGCTGCATTATTTTCTTTAATTGGGAGGGACACGGGAGCGTGATCAGACCAAGTAATTGGGTGAATTTTAGCTGATACTGCACTATTCAGACAATGTAGATCAGCTACAAATAAGTCGATTCTTGAATAAGACTTATGGGGAGCTGAGTAGTAAGCAAAATCTTTTTCACTAGAGTTAACACAGCGCCATACATCATAAAGATTAGAGGAATGTAAAAAGGATTGGAGTTCAACTCGTGTAACTTTAGATTTATGTGGAAATGAACAATCTAGTTGTCAATTAGGAACACAATTGAAATCCCCGCAGTACAATACTAAGCCTTTTTTGATGCTCTCAACCTTTTTTTTGAGGGCACCCAAAAAGGACAGTTGTCCCTGGTTTGGAGCATATACATTTATAATAGTATACATGGTGTTGTTTAGTTCACACACTATAATAATATATCTTCCAGCTTTGTCGCATATTACATCCTGTAATTTAAATGCTACATTTTGATTTATAGCGATCATCACTCCAGCTTTTTTCTTTAGGCCTGAAGCCATGAAAATGTGCGGGAATTGTTTATCTTTGCATAAGGGATGTTTCTGTTGGATAAAATGAGTTTCTTGGATGCATAACACATCGCTCTTAAGGGATTTTGCTTGCTGCCACATTGCTCTTCTTTTGAATGGACTGTTGAGACCATGAGCGTTAATGGTCACAAAGTTAAGGACCATTTAATTGTTGAGCTAAGTGCTTGTTTGTAGATGTATTCAAAATTTGAAATGCGAGGTAGTATATGAAAGTACCTGTGGTTGAAGGTGTCTTTAAGTTGATTGAAGGGTGCTCACTCAAGTGGGGTGGATTTGCAGAGAGAATATACTCCAGACCGTTGTCATCCAGCTTGCCGTAGATGGTTGTCAGTGGTAGAATAAAAAAGAAAAAGTAAAAAACGTCAACATTCAAACAAAAAACAAAACTTAAAAAAGTGAGGAGGTTTTCCTCAAAGTGCGAATAAAATCGCATAAGAACACTTGGGGATACATGCTCCTATAAACCAGCTTCAGCCCTTGAGATAAGTGGGCAAACCTTGAGTAAATTATTTCTTTTTATTGTATGGGAGAACAGTCAAGTATCTTTGTTAGATTTCCATTCAGGGGATATACTTCTAGGGGGTTTGGTAGTAGGGCCGTCCTACTCTTCTATTGGGAGAAGCCCCCATTTTCTTGAAAGTTGGAGGCCTTCTTCTAAGGATCTGATGGCGAATGTGCGGCCATCTTTAGTTACAAGAAGTTTCGTAGGGAAGCCCCAGGAGTATGGAAGTTTGTTGTTGCGCAATAGCTTTGTTAGTGTTATTAGCTTCTTCCTTGCCAGCATTGTGTGCTGGGAGAGGTTAGCGTATATATTGATGCCTGAGTAAGGGTTGGGTAGTGGGGAGTTTTGCCTTGCAAAACGCATTAAGTCGTCTTTGACGTGGAAAAAATGTATGTGAGCTATGACGTCGCGGGGTACTTTCTCTGGTAGGTATTGTGGCTTAGGTAATCTGTGAGCTCGATCTACCGTGATTTCTCCATCTGGCGTGTCGGGAAGTAGCTCTTTGATTAGTTGCTGTACATAATTCCGGAGTTCAGAGGGGGGTACAGACTCCGCTACCCCTCGCAGTTTGACATTATTTCCGCGGGACCAATCTTCTAGGTCCGCCATTTTGTTTTTTAAGGCTTCCAACTCCTCCTCCTTTTCATTATGTGCATTCACTAACTCATTATGTGCCGTTGAAAATTCTGCCATTTTGTCCTCCACATGACTAACTCTCTCCCCAATTTCATTAATGTCGGTTTTTATTTGTGATATGCAGTCCATGAGGTCCCTGTGCATGGACCCCCTCAATGAGACCAGCATCTCTTTCATTGTAGTATCACTCAGGGGCTGTCCTGATGTTGGGAACTCCTGAATCTGATCAATGAATTCAGTAGTGCTGTCATAAGATGTACAATTTTCCTCATTCCTTTCCCCAGCATATGTGTGGGCAGATGAGCGTTTAGGGGCCGCTTTCTGTGGGCTCTGGGACGGGGTGTTGCAGGTGGAAGAGCGGCTACTGTGGCCTGGAGAGAAGGACGGGGGTCTGTTATCTTCTCTCCTACTTCCCCTGGTGTTTGTCTGCCTGGCGCGCCGCTGCCTGTGAGCTGCGGCGCCATCTTGGATCTCCGGCGTGCTTGCCAAGGGGTAAAAGTCTGTCAGTTTGCGGGGTCCCCCTGTGGGTTTTCTCTTACCCATCGCCGGCTTTGTGTTGCTGGGTCCTCTGGTGCTTGTGATGCGAGTTTGCTGGCTTCAATAGTCGCTGTGTACGGGCCGATACCTCTGGCTGTCACGGAGCTCTCTCCTTATGCGGCCATCTCCTTCCGCTGCTGGCCACACCCCCCTAAACATTTCTCTTTCAACAATAGAATTTGCTTCAGCAAAAATAGCATTACCCTTTACTTGGGCAGTAAGGTCAATCCCGTATTTAGGGATTCACCTTACAGCCTCTCTCTCAGACTTATATTCTGCTAATTACCCTACCATTCTGAAACTCATCACAAAGCTAATAGAGCAATGGTCCCATCTCCCTATTTCCTGGATGGGAAAAAAAAAATGTTGTCAAAATGATGATTCTACCCAAATTATTATATTTATTTAGAGTATTACCGATTGCAGTTCTTTCCCATTACTTACATCTTGTTCAGAAAAGAGCATCTACATTTATATGGGGATCATCAAAACCGTGTAAACCTTTACACACATCAAACCTACCTAAAAACTTAGGAGGTCTAGGAGTACCAAATTTTGCTACATATTATAGAGCAGCTCACATAGCCAGTTTATCTAAATACCAGGTCACGCAGGAAATTCCTTTGTGGGTATCGATAGAGGCTAATGATTGTGATCCTTTATCGATTTCCAATTTATTATGGCTCCATCCCAAAGACCGCCCCGGTTTATGTAATCCTATAACCAAACATTTTCTATCCCTTTGGGATAGGGTCCAACTTAAATATCATTTACAATCTCCACACAACCCTCTCCTTCCTCAAAAACCCATCCTTTTACCCTGCATGGATCTATCCCTTATCTTTTAAAGTATGGACATCCTTAAATGTATTAATATTGCACAAATTTGTCACCGCTTCATAATTTATCCCCTTTCTGTCTCCCTGCAAAACACATGGCATACCATAATTGGAACTGTTCCGATATCTCCAAATTAAAAATTTCTTCACACCAAACACTAATACTGATGTAGCTCTGAATCACTTCATTAGTTTTGAATCCTCTTGCAAAAATGACCTACATGTTAAGGGACTAATTTCTTCCTTTTATTCCCAATTACTAGTGAATTCTGTTACAGATAAACCTACTTCCGCGCGGAAATGGGAGGAGGATCCGGAACACACCCTAAATGATGCAGAATGGTCGAAAATCTGGTCTACAATTAAGTCATCCTCCCCTAATATTATAGCTACAGAAACCAACTTTAAAGTACTAAGTCGATGGTACTTAGTACCAGCCAGAATAATAAATATATCCCTAATTATTCTGATCAATGTTTCTGGGGTTGTGCAATAGTGGGTACGTATATGCATATTTGGTGGTCCTGTCCAATAGTACAGACATTTTGGAAATAAATATTTACATATGCCTCCAAATTGTTTGAAGTAACCCTACAACCTAACCCCATCACGACATTACTTAACCTCAAACCAGATTGTCTGACTCATGCCCAATTCAAACTTTTTATATATCTTCTCACAGCAACTAAACAAACTGTGGCAAAAGTTTGGAAAACTCCTTCTTTGGCATTGGCTGAGACAAAACAAAGAATGAATAATGTTATGATACATGCTAAAATGGTGGCTATTGAACATAACCAAGTACCTAAATTTCATAAATTGTGGCAGCCTTGGATTAAACATTTCTTACCGCCATCTTTTAATGACTCTGTCTTAATGCCATGGTAGATGATTTGAAATCAAACAGAGCATATTATGTCTGACTGTGACTTTTGGATCACCCCGGTGGACCCCTCTTTACTCTTCACTCTCCTCCTTTCTATTCCTTCTCTCTATCTATCGTATGATTTTGAAACTCCTCAAATTACAAATTATAGTTTCAGAACTGATAAACAATCCATCAGCTCTAGTTTGTTCAGGGTATTTTTCACATTTATAATGATCACATTCTAATGCCCCGTACACACGGTCGGATTTTCCGATGGAAAATGTCCGATCGGAGCGTGTTGTCGGAAATTCCGACCGTGTGTGGGCTCCATCGGACATTTTCCATCGGATTTTCCGACACACAAAGTTGGAGAGCAGGAGATAAAATTTTCCGACAACAAAATCCGTACACAAATCCGACGGACAAAGTGCCACGCATGCTCAGAATAAATAAAGAGATGAAAGCTATTGGCCACTGCCCCATTTATAGTCCCGACGTACATGTTTTACGTCACCGCGTTCAGAACGATCAGATTTTCCGACAACTTTGTGTGACCGTGTGTATGCAAGACAAGTTTGAGCCAACATCCGTCGGAAAAAATCCATGGATTTTGTTGTCGGAATGTCCGAACAAAGTCCGACCGTGTGTACGCCCTATAACAGGTTGTCAACAATACATCTGGTCAAATATATAATTGTTTATTAATTGTTTATACTTTTCACAATTTTCTTATACCCAGAACAACATTGTATTCATATTCATTATCAGAAGTTATATAATATATCTGTATTGTATAATGTACAGTGTATATTTTTATTGTACTTAAAAAAAATATTTTGACAGGAAAACAAAGTACTATTTTCAAGCTAATTTACCCCCACTGCCAGAAAAGTGTCATTTGCATTCAAAAACAGAACTGGAGAATGTACATCTGCATTTATGTCACCCTGTAACCACTTCAACTGTTCCAATAATGTGTCATGTTCTATTCTCATCTTATACTCAATCTTCAGGTGGTCATATTTCTGTTTTAACTGAGAAAACGGTATCCAGGTCTTGGACCTTTTCTTATTATTATTTTGGTCAGCCCTGTTTTTCACATTAATATCACCTACAGTATATTTGACCCAGAGTTTCCTCTCTTGCTCTTATCATTAGATATTATCTTCTGATCTCTATGTTCAGTATTTGTCCTACACAATGTGGCTAAATCAATTTTTACAGCTTGTTCATTTGACTTTCTCCATAAATGATCTGCTCTCAACAATATGTCTTTTAAATCATGAGGATTTGGGGTAACTAATAAAATATTTTGTTTGATATCTTCATGCAAAGCATCTAGAACCATAATCATATGTACCAAGCCTCCACACTTAAATGCAAGATTATTACCAACCAAAAATTCCATAATAGTAGATATCCTGTGTGACAATTCATAGGGAGATTCGTTTTGGAATTTGTTGGATCTTCCCATGAATAGTAATATCAGAACACCATACAAAACACACAATAATTGCAGTAATATGTCCCTTGTCCAAAGAGGCTGAATACAGATATGTTTAATTCTCATCCAAAGACCAATTCCTATAGAATATTGCAAGACCCTTTCTAAATCAGATGGATTTAGAGTATACATATCTCTGACCAGCTGCAAGTCACAAAACCATTTTAAAAATCTGTTCAAATCATGGCAGGGAACCATTCCTATTTCTTTAAGAATTGCGTCTAATTCTTTTGGTTTCAAAGGCTTCATTACAAGCCGAACGTCACCTGTATTATTAATATTATTAAAAACTATGGTGGTCACAGTGGGTGTGGCTGGCAATGAATTATCAGATTTAATATGAGGTTCAGTTTCATTTGATAGAAAGTTTGTGTTTTGCTGCAGATTGCTGAATCCAAGATTTGATGCATATCTGCATTCCTGACATCTCTTCTCTAATTCCATAATTCTTAATTTTAATCTCTAATTGTCCTCTGATAATTCATCACAACTTTAGATTTCTCAAATAAAGCTTCCCCAATGGTAACTGCATGCAATTCTAAATATACAGTCTCAGCTTCTCTATAACTGGGCAATTTCCCTCATCTTACCTCTCAAAGAACTTTCCATTGTTAAACAGCAAGATAACAAGCCCTGCACAATACAACCTTTTCTTTTACTTTCTGAAATTTTGCTATTAAACACATTTTTCTCTATAAATTCCGTCATCATAGCCCAGGTCTGCTTACATTTTTCTGGAATTTCATAAGGACCGCCATGACGCTTTATACATTTTAATACTCATCTGTTAACTGAACTGACACTAGCTTCACACTGAATAAGCATTTTGACTATATTACTAGTAATTAAAAAAAAGGAATTATTTTACTCACCGCATTTGAGGCTCCACCTTGAAGTTACTTCTTCAGCTTCTAGTTCAGGTCTTCTAGTCACAGCATGGTAATTTTGTTCAGTTTCCAGTCTCCAGAGAATAATTCTGGGGTTCCAAACTTGTTAAATTTTGTAGATCAGACTCTCTTATGTCACAACCAGACTTTAGAGTCACAGCACAGCTCTTGGGTCTCCACCAGATTTCTGTTACAACTGCTAGGGTTCTTAGGCTTAAAAATCTTCTCCAGGTCATGGCCCTGGGGCTCAAAACTTCCTTCCTGGGTCCTCACAGTCTTCTGTCACCTAACAGGATTGTTGTCATCACTGCCTTCTGTTACCAAGTTCTGAAAATGCTCTTCTGGTCACTTGAACGGCACCAATGTAGTGATGTAGTTGTAATAGATAATGAATTATTTAGTTATTATAATGTGAGTAATTTCCAGCAGCAACCCAATTGCATTTATTGAAACTTCAGACAGAACAAAGTCCATAAAATACTTGCAACAGATGACAAAATCCAACAGAGTAAAAATAAGATAGGTGACAGGCACCTTCAGAGAACTCAGATCCTTCTGTCACCTTCATGGAGAATTAAAAGACTGATTGCCAGCTTATACACCTTATACACTGAAGGGATGAGCAATTAGATTGGCCGTTTCCATTAGGCCTCTAAACTGCTTCTGTCTTTCAGATTGACAGATAATGACCCCTAGCCATAAACAGCTGCAGTCATAAACTGCCCTAATTTGCATTATTGCATTACATCAACATAGCACAGAGTCACTATGTGTCCCCTTTAATATGTGGAGTAAATATTTTTTGGTCAGTAGCCCCTTTGATCAACAAGTCCCCTTTAAAAACGCGTAATTAGTTTAACAGGCCATGCCTCACATACCTAGGTACTGTACTGTATTGTACTGTATGTGTACACATATATAATAATATATTATCCTAGATAAATCGGCCAACATATTACAAAAATCAGGAGCCATGGCCAGATGGATCTGCATACGTATATATTATGACTGTTGCTTGATTTGAAGACAATGTCCATAGGTCAGTAACCATGTCATTATGGGATCTAGCAACTCTTGTTTTTGTTTTGACATAAGCCTTAAATGTCTGCTTATACAGTATTTACTTGCTTTTGGCGGGACTGATGACATCACACCTGTCATGGGGTGGGTGGTACTTTGTTTCTGTCTCTTTTTTGATTGGTTGATGGTTATTTAAATACTGTACACTGTTACCCTACACAATCATATGTCTGACAAAGGGACTCTGCGTGGCTCTGAAACGTTGCACTCCTGTCAGGGCTGGGCTCAGCCCTTCCTTCTCTGAGCTGGCCACTCAGCTGTCTGCTAATTTCCAGCTCCCATCTCTCTCCACAGTTACCCAGCTGTTGTTGATTCTACTCCTCAGTCCTGCCTACTTAAGGTCGTCCAGCTCACTTGATCTCTGCCTTCGCCTTTATCAACATCACAGTGACTTTCTCCTGCACTCCTGTTGAAGACTTGCTCGGCTGACGTTCCTTCTGGCTCCTGATCCTGCTTGCTGTACTACTATGTTTATCTTTGGCTCCCTGACATTTGCTTGGCTGACTACCCGATCCGGTTACTGAACTCCGGTTACTGAAGCTTGTTTTAACTAGGCTTACTCTGTTTACCTTATTATTATTATTAAACAAGTGTGATTTAACTATACTTCTGTCTCGGTCTGATTCATGGTTGTTGATAACTCCTTTGTGATGTGATTATGCAATAAAAATCTGTTTGGACGCTACCTTGTCGATCCATGGTGTTCTGGGAAATATCTCCATTGTCTTATCTCCTAAGAGGCACTTATCTACATATCTGGCGGGAATGTAGCAACATTTGGACATTTTGGAATGCTGGCAAATATCTCCATTGTAGTCTTTCTGAACCAGTTTCCAGCTGGTTGTCTGCAGCACCCAAATCTTTTAGAGCTTATCCAGGAACGTAAGCAATGGGAATATGGAGTATTTCTAGCTAGACTACACCTCCAGCATGTCTCTGAGACCTGTGGAAACAATCAATGGAGAGTAACCAGGTGCCAGGACCATCAAGTGAGGAGTTTGTAGTTCTTTTCCTGGGTATAAAAAGATATGCTGGATGTATGGGTAAAGTGAAAGGCCTTAGCCCACTTAGCAAGATCAGCCCATGTCTTTATTCCACGCAGTCAGAAAACAAAGAGCATGTTGCGTAGTGTTACATTGGATAATTTTGTAAAACTTAGCAAGCATGTGTCTGGGAGGTTCTGAGACAGAGCACAGTTGTTCAAATTTACTCTGGGGTCACTCATTTGAATTAGAAGAATTAAAGAATTTGCAGAAAGCTAAAAACTGATGTGCTGGCAACCTCTAGCAGGTGGGTGTTTGTTGTGGGGGAAAAGAGGAGGTGTCATGCTTAAGGCCACATGAAGCGAAGAAAACCACCTAAATATTGTAGGTCACATCCTCCTGGGAAAGCCAGTTTGTTAAAGATAGGGGAGAGGGGACTGGGGCCTGTGGATAAGGTGTAGGAAGTTCTGTACTTGTACCATATACATAGGAGTGCCATGGTGAGGGGGGAGGGACTGGAAAAGTATACTTTGAAAGCCCCATAAAAGGGCATGGAGGTCAAATGGAGACATAGGGGGTTATTTACTAAAGGCAAATCCACTATGCACTGCAAGTGCACTTGAAAGTGCACTGAAAGTGCACTTGGAAGTGAAGTTGCTGTAGATCCGAGGGGGGCATGCAAGGAAAATAAAAAAGCAGCATTTTAGCTTGCACATGATTGGATGATAAAATCAGCAGAGCTTCCACTCATTTTAGATCTACCCCTTAGATTTAGAGCGACTGCACTTCCAAGTGCACTGCAAGTGCATTTTCAAGAGCAGTTGCAGTGCAAAGTGGATTTGCCTTTCGCAAATAACCCCCAGAGTGTTTTCAATCATGGGAGAGTCCTTGGAGTATGGAAATGCAAACCAGTTAGGTAAGCACGCTAGTATTGTGGATATGTAGTAACATTTGAAATCCAGTAATCCTGCTATGTCGGTGATTGTAGGTAAATATAAAGTGCAGAGTTTACGTTGAGAAATTTGTTTACACAAGATGAATTAAGAAGAAAACAAGCAAAGTGTATGAAAACAGGAAGAGGGGAGAACAATAGGGAGAGTTTGAAAGAGGTAAAGAAGCTTGGGAAGCATATCCAACTTTATTCTGTTATTTAGCCCGAACCATGGAATGGGTTTGGAATACCATACATCCAAATCTCTATGAATTTGAGATAAAAGATGACAATAATTAAGGAAATAAATATCCGAAAGATGAGTAGAAAAGATGGCATGTATTTACTGAAGAGAATGATCAGACCCTTGAAAAGGTAAGTTGAAATGCAGAAGTCGAAGGAAAGCAGGAGAGAGATATTGAGGGCTTCAGTTTTGGTAATAGTAATGAAATATTTAAAAAGGATAGTGCCACATCCTACATATTATCAATCAGAAGAAAAAAAGAAAAAATGGAATGGGGCTTTTGAGGCACAACATACAGTTGCAATAAAAAGTATGTGAACCCTTTTTGAATGATATGGATTTCTGCACAAATTGGTCATAAAATGTGATCTGATCTTCATCTAAGTCACAACAATAGACAATCACAGTCTGCTTAAACTAATAACACACAAATAATTAAATGTTACCATGTTTTTATTGAATACACATGTAAACATTCACAGTTCAGGTGGAAAAAGTATGTGAACCCTTGGATTTAATAACTGGTTGAACCTCCTTTGGCAGCAATAACTTCAACCAAAGTTTCCTGTAGTTGCAGATCAGACATGCACAACGGTCAGGAGTAATTCTTGACCATTCCTCTTTACAGAACTGTTTCAGCTCAGAAATATTCTTGGGATGTGTGAATCGCTTTCTTGAGGTCATGCCACAGCATCTCAATCGGGTTGAGGTCAGGACTCTGACTGGGCCACTCCAGAAGGCATATTTTCTTCTGGTTAAGCCATTCTGTTGTTGATTTACTTCTATGCTTTGGGTCGTTGTCCTGTTGCAACACCCATCTTCTGTTGAGCTTCAGCTGGTGGACAGATGGCCCTAAGTTCTCCTGCAAAATGTCTTGATAAACTTGGGAATTCATTTTTCCTTCAATGATAGCAATCCGTCCAGGCCCTGATGCAGCAAAGCAGCCCCAAACCATGATGCCCCCACCACCATACTTCACAGTTGGGGTGAGGTTTTGATGTTGGTGTGCCGTGCCTCTTTTTCTCCACACATAATGTTGTGTGTTTCTTCCAAACAACTCAACTTTGGTTTCATCTGTCCACAGAATCTTTTGCTAGTACTGCCGTGGAACATCCAGGTGCTCTTGTGCAAACTGTAAACGTGCAGCAATGGTTTTTTTGGACAGCAGTGGCTTCCTCTGTGGTATCCTCCCATGAAATCCATTCTTGTTTAGTGTTTTACGTATCGTAGATTCGCTAACAGGGATGTTAGCATATGCCAGAAACTTTTGTAAGTCTTTAGCTGACACTCTAGGATTCTTCTTCACCTCATTGAGCAGTCTGCGCTGTGCTCTTGCAGTCATCTTTACAGGATGCCCACTCCTAGGGAGAGTAGCAACAGTGCTGAACTTTTTCTATTTATAGACAATTTGTCTTACCGTGGACTGATGAACAGCAAAGCTTTTGGAGATACTTTTATAACCCTTTCTAGCTTTATGCAAGTCAACAATTCTTAATCATAGCTCTTCTGAGTGCTCTTTTGTGCGAGGCATCATTCTCATCAGCAAATGCTTCTTGTGAAAAGCAAACCCAGAACTGGTGTGTGTTTTTTATAGGGCAGGGCAGCTGTAACCAACACCTCCAATCTCATCTCATTGATTGGACTCCAGTTGGCTGACACCTCACTCCAATTAGCTCTTGGAGATCTCACTAGTCTAGGGGTTCACATACATTTTCCACCTGCACTGTGAATGTTTACATGGTGTGTTCAATAAAAACATGGTAGCATTTAATTCTTTGTGTGTTATTAGTTTAAGCAGGCTGTGATTGTCTATTGTTGTGACTTAGATTTGTGCAGAAATCCATATCATTGCAAAAGGGTTCACATACTTTTTATTGCAACTGTATATCTAAAAACACAATTTTTTTTATATCAAAAATCAATCAATTGGAAATATTAAGTTTAAAATTAGAAAGATCTCTGAACAATTTGAATTTGTGGAAAAGGGAGGGTAGACTGATATGAGGTTGCTGGATTTATAGGAGCAAGTCATTGGCATTACTTACTGTAGGTAAAATTTAAAGTAAAATTCAGTTTAATATTAATCATACCATTAATTGTAATAGAAGCATACTGTCCCTTTTTTTTTCTATCAATGTCATACTGTAAAACATTTCACAACATATATACAGTAACTCCTTCTGTGTCCTACACTGATGGTAAAATATTCTTTCCTTGATATGAAAGTAATATTTCCTTATTCTTGTTGAATACAAAGTAAAATTAAACTCTCCATTCTTTCAGTCTGCATCTGTGTCATTGTAAATAATAAGATATTTTCCTGATGCAAGCAACATTTTACAGTCAGTCCAAATAAAATGGATGGATGGTCTGTTCTCACTGGACAGGTGTCTACATATCAAATAGTTCATGACAACTTCTAGGTCAAGATTTCAATGGATGTTTGTCATAAGGCTAACCCCTCACTCTCTAGGTTGTTCTTTAACAGCATGTGGTACATTAGTTGGCCTGTATGGTGTAGATTATTTAGACAATTTAACCATGGCCCACATTTTTTGACAAATGCTTTTTTAGACCTCCTCATCTGTCATAGCTTGTTCCCATGGCATCTATTCATTCTTCCTTTGAAATGTAAAAATTGACAAACTTATATAAACTAAAGTAGTAGAAAGATATTTTAGCTTTTCAAAAATGAGATTAATCATTCTAGATTGTCACATTTTGCTCACACAACATAAAAAATATATAATATTGTATTAAAACATCATTTATTTTGTCTGTAACAAGGATATCATAATTATATCATTGCATGTTTTCTTTATACTATATAAAAAATAAACATTTATTTATTAAACATTTTTGCAACATGATACAATATTTAAAAATTGCCTTTAAAATATAGCTTGTTTTTTATGTATTAACGTGGTTAATTTGTGGATTTACTTGTCATTTGCTCCACATTTTATATTGAATTTTAAAGGAGTTCAATTACTGGGCTTTTATCAAAGTTGTGTATAGTTTAGCTTTATACAGTATGTGTTTGCTTAATCACTTCAGGATTTCGGGCATACAATATGCCTTACATCCTAGCACCAAAATGGTTAAAACAGGGGGCGCATGCGTGGCTTCTGACATGGCGGATGTGTAGTGAGTGAGCTCTGGTTCCTGTCTGCTCTCTGTGGTCTCTGTACAGGTACATTGCTCTCAAAAAGCATTGGAGGCAAGCCTCAGTTCCTTCTCTACCCCACGGACACCCCATTGGAAAAATTGGCCAGCAGCAACACTATTATTCACCGCTGTGTGTGCGGCGATCAGGGACAGTCATAGATCGTTTCCTCACCAGGCAGCAATCCCCGGTCTCAATTTCCCCTACAGATCCCTTTGCATCAATGTACCCCCTGCTGGGGGTCAAGGGGGCAGGCAACACTGCGCCAGCATGGCAGGTGGTGGATGGAAGGCGCGTGATCAGACGCTTACATCAAAACATGTATGGTTTAATCATGTATAGGGAATACACATATATGAAATAATGAATCATACAAATACTACATTGCATACAAACAGGTAACAAAAAAGCACTAGAAAATACATTAAAATTGGGGTATGCCCATGTTGAAGCAAGTTGTTAAAGATGGCTGACGCGTTTCGAGGGTAACCTCTTCATCAGAGCCAGGAGAACAAGAGCACAGTCTGTATGGGCTGGTAGGCCGACATGTGTACATAAATAGGGTTGGCTAGTGGGAGGGGATGTCCTGTGGTGGATGGTTGTTTATTCCAAGTTCCATACTAGTCCTTGTCCAGGTTTTCTAGGAAGGGTATAGATCAGGACAGTATATACCGTACACTACAGACCTGAGACGTGAAATACATTTGCAGTAGAAACAGCGTTAAAAAAGGTCACAGGTATAGACCTTAAAAAATCATAAAAAATATAAAGAAATATATATATAGAAATATAGAAATATATAAAAATATATATAAAAACAAAAGAAAAATAATAGTACTAGTAAAAAAGTACTATATCACTATAGGAAATAGGTGATGGGTAGTGGACAGTTGAAACACAGAACATGAGAATCAATCACTTATATAAATTTGTGTATAAACAAACACATAGAAATAATACACATATGTATATATATAGATATGTGCATACATATACACATACATATAGATAAAAGCATAAAAGCATAAAGGGGACATAAAGGAAGCACTGTGAAGTGTACATGGTATAGCCAGTGTTGCTTGAGTAAAGAGGACCTGCGCATGCGTGTGAAGACAGTATTGCCAGTTTGTGAATCGCGGTGTAAACATACAGATATGGATGTATGTTGATGCTCACCTGCTCACAAGAGCAAAGAATAGGGGCACAGAGAAGTTCATGCGGTTGTGCAAGGAGCTAAGATGTATTCATATACATGGAAATCAATGAGAATACATGTAAATGTACATATATAAATATCTAAGAGGACATATAGAGATAGAGCCCGCCTGAGTGAACACAAATCATGTGCCTGTATTTAAAAAGTATCATGACGAAGGGCAAAGGGGAGGAAAAAACGCACCTACTTACGAAGGTAATCGGACTGTAAATTAAATGTATTCTCCTTTTGTGATGAAATTGGCTGTCAGATGTGCCTGTGGTGGAAACAGGGGATGAGCAGGGGGAAAAAAGCAGAATGTAACCAGAGCAGGGGGGGGGGGCAGCTACTGCAGCCATCTCTGGGACTAGTTTATTCCCTTCTAAGGCTATTTTAACCCTGGCGATACTAGATGAAAAGCTGAAAACCCTCCTACAACAAATGACCCGCAAAATTTCTCAAGAATTAAGGGGGAAATCACTCAAATAGGTGAATGCACAGATGCCCTGGAAAACAAGTTTGACTTGGTGAATCTTGTAAAGGTACTAGAGGATGAAAATTCTACCCTAAAACACTCATTCTCCCAGCTGCAATTGCAGCAAGAAGATCTGGAAAACAGGGAGAGGACCAGAACATGTGCTTTTGGGGTGTACCAGAAACTGTGGTGACAATAATCTACGCCCTTATCTCCTGTTTCTCTTTAATATGCTTGCACCCACTGTTGTGGATATAGATTGGCGCTTGGATCAGGCCCAGAGATCCTTGGGCCCCAAAACCCCTGCTGGAGCCAGGAGATGTAATAGTGCGGTTCCACTACTATGACAGTAAATAAACTTTAACTTTGGCTACATGCAACAAGACACAGGCTGAATATAAATGGGCAAAGATACAGATATTCAGTGACCTATCTCCCATCACCTTGGCCAAGCATAGGAATCTTTATCCTATTGCAGCACAGCTGCAAAATCAATGTGTCCCGTACTATTGGGGATCAGTGGCAGCTGGTGCTCAAAATTTTTGGGGAGGCACAAACTAACTGAAAAATTCAGAAAAAAAACACTGATTGCATCAAGTGTCCATCAAAAACAGCCACTGTGCCATCAATCGCAGCCACTGTGCCCATAAAACGCAGCCACTTTGCCCATAAAACACAGCCACTGTGCCATCAAATGCAGCCTCTGTGCCCATCAATTGCAGCAACTGTGCCATCAAATGCAGCCATTGTGCCCATCAACTGGGCCATCAAATGCAGCCACTGTGCCCATCAAACGCAGCCACAGTGCCATCAAATGCTGCCACTGTGCCCATCAAACGCCCCCACTGTGCCCATCAAATGCTGCCACTGTGCCCCATCAAATAGTGCCACTGTGCCCCATCAAATGCTGCCACTGTGTCCATTAAATAGTGCCACTGTGCCTTATCAAATGCTGCCACTGTGCCTATTAAATGCCACCACTGTTCCCAACAAATACTGCCACTGTTCCCATCAAATAGTGCCACTGTGCCCCATCAAATGCTGCCACTGTGCCCATCAAATGCTGCCACTGTGCCCCATCAAATGCTGCCACTGTACCCAACAAATAGTCCAACTGTGCCCATCAAATGCTGCCACTGTGCCCATCAAATAGTGCCACTGTGCCCCATCAGATGCTGCAACTGTGCCATCAAATAGTGCCACTGTGCCCATCAAATAGTGCCACTGTGCCCCATCAAATGCTGCCACTGCGCCCATAAAATAGTGCCACTGTGCTCCATCAGATGCTGCCACTGTGCCCATCAAATAGTGGCACTGTGCCCCATCAAATGCTGCCACTGTGCCCATCAAATAATGCCACTGTGCCCCATCAAATGCTGCCACTGTGCCCATCAAATAGTGCCACTGTGCCCCATCAGATGCTGCCACTGTGCCCATCAAATAGTGCCACTGTGCCCCATTAAATGCTGCCACTGTGACCCCCACCCGCTTGCCATCTGCCCAGCACTTACCCTATCTCGGTGATGGGTCAGAAATGTGGGTGATGGCAGCGAATGGTGCAACCTTGCAGCAGGTTAGACAGCGGCTCCTGTGTCCTCCATGCGTCCTCCCCTTCTTACCGATAGGCATCCAATCGCAGCACCTGTCCTTTCAGCCAATCAGGTCATGGGAAACAGATCCACGCACCTGATTGACGGAGAGGAGAATCAATGTTAGGAAAGGGAATATCTTCTGGGGGGCACAAACAAACTGAAAAATTCTGAAAAAAACTCCCATCTTATGCAGCCTCCTTGTGCCCATCAAACGCTGCCACTGCGCCCATCAAATGCTGCCACTGTGCCCAATCAAATGCTGCTATTGTGCTCCATCAAATGCTGCCAATGTGCCCAATCAAATGCTGTCACTGTGCACCATCAAATGCTGCCACTGTGCTCATCAAATGATCAAATGATGCCACTGTGCCATCAAATAGTGCCACTGTGCCCCATCAAATGCTGCCACTGTGCCCATCAAATAGTGCCACTGTGCCCCATCAAATGCTGCCACTGTGCCCCATCAAATACTGCCAATGTGCCCCATCAAATGCTGCCACTGTGCCCATCAAATGCTGCCACAGTGCCCATCAAATAGTGCCACTGTTCCCCAATCAAATTCTGCCACTGTGACCCATAAAATGCTGCCACTGTGACCCATAAAATGCTGCCATTGTGATCCATAAAATGCTGCCACTGTGCCCAACAAATAGTGGCACTGTGCCCATCAAATAGTGCCACTGTTCCCCAATTAAATGCTGCCACTGTCACCCATAAAATGATGCCACTGTGACCCATAAAATGCTGCCATTGTGATCCATAAAAAGCTGTCACTGTGCCCGACAAATAGTGGCACTGTACCCATCAAATAGTGCCACTGTGCCCCATCAAATTCTGCCACTGTGCCATTCAAATAGTGCCACTGTGCCCCATCAAATGCTGCCACTGTGCACATCAAATAGTGCCACTGTGCCCCATAAAATGCTGCCACTGAGCCCATCAAATAGTCTCACTGTGCCCCATAAAATGCTGCCACTGTACTCCATCAAATGCTGCCACTGTGGCCCCCCTGCCTGCTCTCCGGCCATCTGCCCGGCACATACCCTATCTCAGTATTGGGTTAGGCATGCAGGTGACAGCGGTGAGAGGTGGGACCTTGCAGTGGGTCAGACAGTTGCTCCTGTGTCCTCCATGTGTCTCCTCCCCTCTACCTGATAGGCGTCCAATCGCAGCACCTGTCCTTCCAGCCAATCAGGTCAGGGGTAACAGAACCGTGCACCTAATTGGCAGAGAGGTGATTCAGTGTTAGGATAGCAAATATTAATTCACTTTTCTAACACACCCTGGTGGGCTCATAATGCAATGCTAAAATGCCTATGCCTATGGCTCTAATCAGGTGCTTCAAAAACACCCCCACGATGCTGTAATTCAGGCGCCCAGCGTCTGAAAAGGCCAGGATCCGGAATAGGGGGTGGCGGAGGCCATGGATAGATTCATGCAATGCATGAATCTATCAATCTACATAGAGGGGGGTGGCTGGATAGAGGGGGAGGTACCCGTGTGCCCTTAATGGACGCACTGCCACTGCTGGGGATTTCCCTTTCGTCTCATAGTTACCCAGGAAGTCCAACACAGTCTTTGAGATCTTCAGGAAGGGAATGCCTTTATCAAAAGTCTGAATCTTTCTCCTCCCCCTCATCTGGTCATCCTGTTCCTTCTACTCATAGCCGGATCTGGACCCCCACTAACTGGAAGTCGGAAAAGTTTTTCTCCACATCCCAGCACTTCCGTTTCTCCAAGCAACCTTCCTAATGTGAAGTGATGAGCCTTTGGCTTCTCTTTCCTTATTCTAGGCTACTTACCTTTGTGGTCTGGACTCTAGTTTCAGAGTTACCCTCTTTTTTTTGGGGGGGGGGTAAATGATCCCATTCCCCTGAGGTTCTGATGTTTCAAATGGTTACATAAGGTTTTATTTTTTCTAACTCTGTTGCTCTTATATATTCTGAATGGAGAGCAGACAGGTTCCTCTTCCTGAGTTCCCTGTTGGAGGCTCTCATGTTTCCCTACATGGCCTATGGCTTTTGCCACGGCCTCCTGAGACACACATGCCTCTCAGGCCTTCTAATGTTGTTTTTTTTTTAGTACCTGTTTTAGGTTCATATAAGATTACATCCACATTCAAATGTTATCTCTGTAGGTCAATAACATGTACTATATTTTTGCTGATGAGGTCCATATGCTTTTATAACCATCCAAGTTCCCTTTATTTTATTCTGCTTGCTTCTAATTTGATATGTCAACATGGTGTTATGTATACTGTCCTATAATATAGAAGGTCTGAATTCTATACAAAAGCGATGGTTGGCTTTGAAAGAATTCAGATCTTCAGGGGCAGATGTGGTCATGCTCCAGAAAACACACTCTTTCTTACTGGGGGTTCAGTAAAGTTTGTCTCCAAATACTCCCCCCTCCTACCTTGCCTCTGATTCATCTGGGAAGGCTGGAGTAGCAATTCTTATTAAAAAATATTGCCCTATTAGGGTGAAAACTACACATAGTGACCCCCATGGAAGGTTTATCATTCTGGTGTGTGATTACATGTCCTCCTCCTTTACCCTTGTTAATGTGTATGCTCCTAATTCTGGGCAAATTGATTTCCTTAATGGGATTTTTGAGTCCACCCAATGCTATTCTCAACCTTTTATGATCATTGGTGGTTATTTCAACTTGGTTATATCTCCCACTAGAGATAGACAGACTTTATTTCAGGACACTCCCTCACGGAAGGCCTCCTCTCTAGAAACCTCTCTCCACAAGTGTATCAGATCACACCACCTATTTGATTCAAGGAGGATTAAACACCCCTCCACTAAGCAATTTACATTTTACTCCATGACCCATAAAATGTACTCTAAGTTGGATCATTTCTATATTTCGGCCCCACTTATACCCCATATTGTAGAATCTGACATCTTGCCCATTACATGGTCTGATCATGCCCCAATCTTATAATATGTTACTCTGTCTCCGTCTTCTCCTAAGACGTGCCATTGATGTCTTAATGACCATCTTTTACAGTTACAAGTCACTCAAGCTAAACTATCTAGGATTTAGAAGAAATAAATAAGGGTTCTGTTGGGGAGCGTGTCGAAGATGGTGACAGGAGAGGATGCTCTGTAACTGAGCTCACTTATTCTGCCTGTACCCAGTGCAAAGGACCTAATTGGGCTGTGGATCGGTCTGGGGTACTCAGCGGAGGTCATGACCAGAGGTAAATCACGCCATTCCAACTCTACAGCAGCCTCACTATATTGAGCAAGGACCAGAGGATTAACAGCCATTACAGCGCACATGGCTTCTCAGACAGAGGCCTCAGTTTCTCCCCTGCAAACGCGGCAGACTTGGCGGCTGCCATGCAGGCTATTGCCACTGGCCAAACCATGCATATGGACAAAATAGATCACCTACAGACCAACATGGATTTTATCCACAGGGACTCCTTCTGCGGCCGGGTGGTGGAGGCGGAGCAGGTAATGTTCTGTAAAGGCTGTAGGATCATCTCCTCACATCCCTGCTACTTAAAGCTTGCTTTTCTCCTTTCTTTACTGTGTAAAGAGCTCACCGTACGCTGCCCTCAAGGGGCCCTCCGGGTCCTCCACTCTGCACGTTTATTTTCAAACTGCTGCATTTTAAGGATAGGGATATGGTGCTGTGGGAGGCCAGGGCCCTGGCGGAGCTCCTTTATGAAAATCCCAACTTCACGATATTTCTTGACTATTCTGTGGAGACTCAGAGGCAACACAAATCATTTAATTCCTTAAGAGCCAAGCTCCGGGATAAAGGGCTTAAATACAGCATGTTATTTCCAGCCAGACTGCGCGTTGAAGATGATGAGACAGTTTGTATCTTTACTTCTCCTGAGGAGGCATTTTCCTGGGTGGAGATGGTTCGCTGGTGGTGAGTAGGGATGGGCTATCTGTTCGAGTCGAACATGAGTTCAACACAAACATTGACTGTTCACTCGTTTGCAGACAGCGAACAATATGGGGTGTTCGCTGCAAATTTGAAAAGCCGCCGAACACCCTTTAAAATTCTATGGGAAAAATCTAAAGTGCTGATTTTAAAGGTTAATATGCAAGTTGTCATAAAAAGTGTTTGGAGACCTGGGTCCTGCCCCAGGGGTCATGTATCAATGCAAAAAAAAGTTTTGAAAACGGCTGTTTTTTTCTGGAGC
Source organism: Aquarana catesbeiana (assembly GCF_042186555.1). Classification (NCBI taxonomy): domain Eukaryota; kingdom Metazoa; phylum Chordata; class Amphibia; order Anura; family Ranidae; genus Aquarana; species Aquarana catesbeiana. Next base: position 278,432,985 of record NC_133328.1, on the reverse strand, counting down.
AGTGATTTTAATAATGCTTAAAGTGAAACAATAAAAGTGAATTATTCCTTTAAATTTCATACCGGGGGGGGGGGGGGTCTATAGTATGCCTGTAAAATAGCGCATGTTTCCTGTGTTTAGAACAGTCCAAGAGCAAAATTACATTTCTAAAGGAAAAAAAAGTCATTTAAAAGTGCTAGTGCCGGCTATTAATGAATTGTCGGTCCTGACAATACACATAAAAGTCATTGAAAGTCATTGAAAAATTCAAAAAAAAAATGCGTGGGGGTCCCCCAAAATTCCATTACCAGGCTCTTCAGGTCTGGTATGGATATTAAGGGGAACTCCGCGCCAATTTTTTTTTTTTGAAAAGCCCCCTGCCCACAGACCCCCCTGGTACGGTTCAGGAGGGGGGGCGCTCTCTCGGTCTGCCAGGTTGCGTGCTCGGATAAGGATCTGGTGTGGATTTTTGGGGGAACCTCACGCCATTTTTTTTATTTTGGCGCAGATTTTCCCTTAAAATCCATACCAGACCCTAAGGTCTGGCATGGATCTTTGGGGGGAACCCCTTGCCATTTTTTTAAAAAAAATTGGCGCGGAGTTCCCCTTAATATCCATACCAGACCTGAAGAGCCTGGTAATGGAATTTTGGGGGACCCCCACGCATTTTTTTTTTGAATTTTTCAATGACTTTCAATGACTTTTATGTGTATTGTCAGGACCGACAATTCATTAATAGGCGGCACTAGCGCTAGCACTTTTAAATTACTTTTTTTTCCTTTAGAAATGTCATTTTGCTCTCGGACTGTTATAAACACGGGAAACATGCGCTACTTTACAGGCATACTATAGACACCCCCAGGTATGAAATTTAAAGGGATATTTCACTTTTATTGTTTCACTTTAAGCAGTATTAAAATCACTGCTCCCGAAAAAATGGCCGTTTTTAAAACTTTTTTTGCATTGATACATGTACCCTGGGGCAGGACCCAGGTCCCCAAACACTTTTTATGACAATAACTTGCATATTAACCTTTAAAATTAGCACTTTTGATTTTCCATGTTCGTGTCCCATAGACTTTAACGGTGTTCGCGTGTTAGAACAAATTTTTTGCCTGTTCGCATGTTCTGGATGCGAACTGAACAGGGGGCTGTTCGGCCCATCCCTAGTGGTGAGATCCATTTCCCCATAGCTGAGGTTTCCTCCATGGTCCCCTGGCCCTGTTTTGTGTGCCTGATTACTCTGCCAACACTACTGCAGGTCCTGATGTTTATGTCCTGCGCTCACTAGAGCATTCAAGTATGATGTTCCTTTGTAGAGCTGGGCCAAATGCTGCCCTCGGACTCCTTTGTACACTTTCTACTTGCCCACTGCACCTCATGGATGACCACAGGATGTATTCCTTGTGTTACAATTCTTATGGAGGCTCTCTCCCGGGCGTCTGCTGTCCCTGTGCACAATAATGTTGCTTTGTGGTGGTAGGTGTGTCTGTCTGCCAGACACACATAGACACAGTGCACAAGAGGCTCAATGGTGCTGATTACTATCTCTTGTTACATCTCGGGGGGCTGGAGTGTTCCTTGTTACTCGAACAGCCCATTGCTTACTCTTGAGCCCTACATACCCTGTGGATTCATTCTCTTAACTCTCATGAGGGAGATGCTGCTTGTATTCTTCGTGGGTGTGTTTCAGTTGCCTGTCTTGCACTGTTTTTACAGCACTAAGTTTTGTACCCCCAGCAGAAGCTGGGAGACTGCACCGGCTATTTTATCTGGACTCCTAGATCCGATTTAGATACCGTACTCCAGATGACCAGTCACCAATGCCCTCTTGCACATTGTGCCCCCACATGGGCATGTTGCCCTTATCTGTTTTGTGTGTTAAGCCTCCTCTAGTTGGGGTGGAGGGTGGCAGGGTGGGGGGGGGTGTTGGGGTTCGCTTATGATTTCCTTGTTCTATGCTTTCGCCTGTCAGTATGTTTTTTTGTACTGCATGTCTAATATTCTGTCTAGGGGTAGTTACACTTTATGACTATGTTATGTTGGGGCGGGTGACCAGCTCCGGGCCTCAGTTGCGATGGCTCAGTACAACATTTTCTGTAAATCTGATATTAGGGCCTCATGTCTATCTGTAAAATATTGTCCTGGAACACTAGGGTCCTGAACTCAAATTAAAAGGTCATTGGTGTTTCAGTTCATGCAGCGCCATGCGCCTCACATTTGTATTCTCAGGGAGACTCATTTGACTGGTGGTAAACTTCTGATCCTTGGTGGTCATAGTGGAATTGTATTTGCCCCCACCAGCTTTGATCCATTTAGTTTACCAGTTGGCTTCCAGGCTCCTTCTTTATGTTACTGATAGTATGATGATATTTGGGGACTTCAATATGGTGCCGGACCCAGGGATGGACAGACTAATTCAGGCATCTGGCTCTGTCACTGAATTGGCGTAATAGGTGGAAGCCTCCAACTTTACAGATGTCTGGCAGTGGAGACACCCTAACCTGTAGGTGTATACCTGTCACTCTGCCACCTATAGGACCTTCTCCAGAATTGATCTGGTGTACGCCGGGGGGTCTGTCCTTCCCGGGGTTTGAGATAACACCATTCTGCCCAGGAGTATGTCTGATCACGCTCCCATCTCCTATCTGCAGCTCAGTTTGAGCTCTCTAACGGAGGTCCTGTGGCGCTTGTCTAGGTTTTGGCTATCTGATTCGAGGGTTAACATCCCCTGTAAGACTGATATGATCAATTTCTGGAACTCACAGGATCAGTCTGTTTCTAATCCAGTCACTTGGGATGCATTTAAGGCATGTACGAGGGGAAGCTTTCAGGACCATATTGGGAGGGTGCATAAGGGAGCTCATAAAGAACCACAACTGAAACTAAGGTTACGGACCTGGAGACTGTATACGCTAGGGATAGGGACCCTCGGGTGTATTTCCTTATCCGGGCAGCTCTAAGGGATGTTTCCCCTATCCGTATCTACTCCATCAGAGTCAGAGGATCTTTGAACAGGGGAAGAAGAGTGGTCGATTGCTGACCTGGTTGTCGCGGGAACACTCCTCCCCCGTGTCCATTTCCCGTATTCAGTCTTCTACTGGGGACATTCTGGTAGAACCCTCGCAGATCAATGCCCTCATATTACAAGGAGCTCTATAGCTCTAGAGTGATGTATACCGAGGGGGAGCTACACACATACATGGCCCTAGTTGATCTGCCATGTCTTACAGATTCGACCAGGGAGAGACTGGATAGTCTCCTTACCCTTAAGGAGATCCAACTAGCGGTCAAATCTCTGAAAGCTGGGAAGACCCCAGGCCTGGACGGGTTTCCAGCAGAATTCTTTAAACATTATGCTGATGACCTGCTGCCCAAGTACCGTGGGATGCTTTTGAAGGCCTTGGAGGAAAGCTCCTTGCCCCCGTCTATGCCTGAGGTGGTGGTGGTAGTCCTCCCTAAGCCTGACAAGGACCCTAAATTGTGTTCCTCATTTTAGCCGAAATCCCTCCTGAATGTGGATATAAAAATTCTTGCTAAAGTTCTAGCCGACTGCTTGAACTCTGTTATTACTGCCTTGATACACCCTGATCAGCCACATGCGGATAGAGCATTGGAGGGCAGCTTGGGGATGGTGGTGTCCCTAGACGCCGAGAAAGCATTTTACTCGTAGAGTGGGAGTACCTCTGGACTGCCCTCCAAAAATTTAGGGTCGGACCTGTATTTTTTCAAATGGCTATGTTTAATGTATGCTTTTCCCTGGGCTCAGGTGCGTACCAACAACTCCTTCTCTACGTCTTTTCCACTGGGTAGGGGCACTAGACAGGGTTGCCTGCTCTCACAGAGGTCATTTGCCCTAGCTGTGGAACCCTTGGCTTCACAGATATGAGCCACATCTGCTGTCAAGGGGATTTAAGTAGGGGTGGTGAAGAAGAAAATATCCTTGTATGCTGATGACACTATCCTGTTTTTAACTTCCTCCCAGCAGCCCTACAGATAATAAATGACTTTGAATCATGTTTTGGAGTCAAGATTAATTGGGACAAGTCCCTGATCTATCCCTTGCACCCTGCGCACCCTAGACTGGCTATGCAGGTCCTGTTGGTGTGGGTGGAAAGCTTCAAACACCTGGGGATACACATAGGCAGGCCGGTTGCCACTTATTTTGACCTGAATCTACTCCCCCTGCTGACTTCAATCTTGTGGCGGTGCACGGGCTGGAAATCACTCCCTCTTACTCCGGTTGGCAGGGTGAATTTAATAAAAAAAAGATTTTCCTCCTTAAGTTTCTCTATTTCTTTAGAAATTGCCCAGTTTTACTCCCAGCATCATTCTTTCATAGGTTAAACTCTATTGTTATTTTCCTTATATGGCTGGAGAAGGTACCCAGGCTAGCGATATCCACATTACAGCTTCCAGTGAGCCAGGGTGGTCTAGCTCTCTCAAACTTTCAACATTACTACTGGGCAGCTGTCTTAGTGACGTTCAACATCATCAATGGTGGTTCTCCCAACCTAGGAACAACCCTGCAGTGACCATGGAGGCGGCAGTTATGGGGTCATAAGCTACGCTGAGTAACTTAGTGTACCCATTCTGAGATAACTACATTGATGTGCTCAATGGTAACAGTATGGAACCGGGTCAGGGCACAACATCCCTCCCCGGAGACCTTCTCCCCTCAAACACTTGTGTGGGGTAACCCCAATCTCGTACACCTGCGCAGTATACCAGACCCTCAAGTATGGGCCTCTAGAGGTGTAGTGGGGCTGAAGCACTTGGTGACTGGGGGTTGGCTGAGTAGCTTTACAGAACTTAGGATGTGAGACATTCCTTTCAACAGCAATTTCCCTGTGGAGTCATGCTCGAGTCAGAGCCAGTAGAGCACCTGTTGTCGTCTAAAGTTCTGAATGCTCCCTTGTCCTCGCTGTACTTCCATCTCCTCTAAACTGACCAGGGTTTTTTTTTTAAATGGCAGCATGATATTCCATTCCTCACTTAGGAGGACTGGGAGGGATGTGTCTCTTCCTATGTCACAAATTTAATCTCAGCACGGGATCGTTTTATTCAATTAAAATTTCTGCAGAGAGCCTACTATATGCCTCAGAGACTAGCTGCTATCTACCCTGATAGGTCCTCATCATGTCCTCGCTGTGGGGATTTGGAGGCTTCCTTTTTGCATATGATTTGGTCCCCTTTTGCAGGGATTTTGGGAACGGGCCCTAGAAGATATTAACCAGGCTGTAGGGACTAACTTTGCACTGACTCCCAAAGTCATGTTGCTGAATGTATATGTAAACCCCGCTGTGAGGAAATATGCCAAACTGTTTATAATATACACTATGTACTATGCTCATAGAGAGATTTTGCTGAAATAGAAGGCTGCATTGCCCCCCACAGTTGCCTCCTAGAGAAACACCCTGAATAGTGTTCTACCTCTGTATAAAATAGCATAGACTAACAGAAACTGTCTGAGTAAATTTGTCAAAATCTGGTCATCCTGGATAGAATCCTAGGGTTCCTTACAGATGGAGACATCTCCACCCAGTGTGGAAGTGGACCCTTAGAGATGAACATGATGCCTGACTGGGTCTCCCATGGCTTAGATATAGTTCCCCTTACCCCCCATTACCCCCCTGTCATTTATCCTCCCTTTCCCCCCTATACCCTTCCCCTTATGTTCTACCCTCTCTGTCTTTCCCCTTTCTTATCACCCCTTATCCTCCCATTCTTTGGCCCATATTCCCTTTCCCTTCTCTCTCCTGCTTCCTCTCTCCACTTCCTTCTGGGGATTCTCTATTGTCCAATCAAGACTCACTGATTCGGGTGAGATTGTTCTCCTGGTCTCTGTCAGGTGCTCTACTTCAGTAGTCTACCCTGTTAGATGAGTATGACCGGTGTCCCCTTGCACAGTTTTTCCCCTTGCACAGTTTTCTTCTTGTATTGTGAAAATGTATTTCTGTACATCTGTTTCTGTCTTATATTACTGACATGTGAATATTTCAAGTTCTTTAATTTGTAAAAAAAATAAAAATAAGGGTTCTGTTCAGGAAAACTCTATGCTGTGGGAAGCACACAAGGCCTACTTCTGTGGCATTTGTATCACGGAAGGCTCTCGCCTGAAGAAAGATAGGGCTAGACTTACCCAATCTTTACTGGCTGACCTACGTGAAGCAGAGCGCCGGCTTTTGTGCAATCCCACAGTACCTGGTCTATGTAAAGTTACATCCCTCCATTAACAATTACGATCTCTAGCTCTAAGTAAGACTGCTAAATCCCTTGTATGGGCCAAACAAAATTTCTATGAATTTTCAAATAAGCGCCATAGGATGCTGGTAAATAAACTTTGCCCTCGTCCTTTCTACTCCTTTACTGATTTTATTATACAGGCGGATGGGACGAGGACTCATTTCCCCTTACTATGTCCAAGACCTTTGGAACTTTTTATAGTAAACTCTATAACTGTTTCACCCCAGAGAAACATTTTAATTTTACACAGGAAAACTTTGATACATTTTTTAAAGATCTCTCATTACCAAAGTTGTCCTTTTCTGACCTAGTTAAACTTAATGCAGCTGTATCTATTGAGGAACTTTCAAAGACAGTTAAGGACCTCCCACTCCATAAATCCCCTAGTCCTGAATGTCTCCCTTACTTTTACTATAAGACTTTCTTGGACGTTCTGGCCCCACATATGTTGGACTTGTATGGCACTATATTTCAAGGTAAATCCCCACATTCACAGTTTATGCATTATTTTATCTCCGTCATTCCTAAACGCCGTAAAGACCCTTCGAGACAACTATAGGCCCATAGCATTGCTAAACTTGGATTACAAATATTTCACAAAAATCCTAGTGTCTAGATTGTCTCAGTTTATTCCCAAACTAATTGACAAGGATCAAGTGGGTTTTGTGCCGACCAGACACACAGGAGATAATATGCGCCGTACCATAGACCTGATAGATGTCATCTCCCACATATTGCCATGGATTCAGGCTTCCCTGTTTCAACTTTGAAATTTGGTACACCCGGTCACACATAGGCTGCATACTTTTGATGAACTCCGGGCGAAATATGACATTCCTACGTATATGTTTTATTTTTATTTACAAATTAGAAATTTTTTTTCATTCTCTGTCCATGTCCTTGACCCTAGATAAACCTGCCTCTTTTGAATATCTGTATGCCCAGGGTCCAAAACAATTGCATTGGTGTCCTCTGTATACTGCATTCTGCATGATGGTATCCCTCTTACTAAAAATACTCATCTATACATGTGTAGGTGGTCACAAATGCTACATAGGCCTATCACATCTCAAATGTCGGATAGGATCTGGACCTCTACTTTTAAATCCTTCAAATCCATGGTGCAGAGAGAGACTGCCCTTAAAACCCTGATGTTCTGGCATGGGACTCCAGAGGTCATGCATAGATATGATATATAAAGTTCAGTTATGTGTTGGTGTTGTGGGATCACTGTTTCATATTTTCTGGCAATGCTCTCTGATTCAACCTTTTTGGAATGAGGTGATGCTATTGCTTCAGAAATAGTTAGATTTGCCCCTTCCACTTGATCCAATTTACTACCTACTGGGTCTCCCCATCTCTGGTATTGCCAAACCCATCAAACGACTGATTTCCTACATCCTCCTGGCTGCCAAGAGGGTTATCCTGCTCTATTGGCTATCCAATATACCTCTGTTGTAGTCTAGATTTCTCCAGCTCATAGCTGACATTCGAAGAATGGAATATTTAACTGCTACCCTACCATGCATGATGCTATTCTGCAATTTGATAAAAGATGGGAGTGCTGGGACCAGTCGAAGTTTGGGTCCCCCTTGCTAAGCTCTATGACTTAATACTTGGAATATCCTTTTATTATGCTTTAGTACACATTCCTTATGCCTAATCTATCTTGACTTGAGCCCACAAAGGTTTATTGACTACATGAGCCCACTATGAGAGCGATTGAAACTTTAACCTCCTTATTGTATTATATTAACATGTTGATTCTGCTTTTGAAATTCCTGCAGAGATTCTATGTTCAGTGCTACTTTGGACATTTCATCTATTTGTTTTACCTTTTTATTTCATGTACTTCTTCATTTGTACCTTTTGTCTCTTTTTTTTGAAAAATTCAAATAAACATACAATTATAAAAAAAATGGTTAAAACAAGCACACAGCGAATGCAAACATGCACATAGGGTGCCCACCTGTATGTAAACAACAACTGAGCAACATATATTAGGCACCTTTAGCACATGCATTTATGGTTAACTTTAAACCGATGAGCTATAAAGGCAGAGTACCATATCTGTTTACACTTCACAGACGTACTTAGCTTTAGTTTTGACATGTTTGGTATCTATTTATTCAAAACAACCTAATCTTTTATATTGTACAAAAAAGTGAGGTTACAATTTTAGTGTTTTACTAGAAATATTGTTTTAATAAACAGTTGCGCATTTAGGAGCATTTTTGTGAAGGCATCCTTAACCACTTAAGGACTGCCCAGCGTAGCCCTTAAACGCAAAAATACGCACCTGTATGTGATTTCTTCTTCCTGGTCCGGGGTGCGTGAGACTTGCTCCCGCTGTGATTGGACACAGCGGGAGCCAATCAGCGGGTCTGGCAGTAACCTGGCGATCGTTTAGAGAGAGGTAGAACCGCTGTCTGCCTATGTAAACAAAGCAGACCGCTGTTCTGCCAGAGGGGAAAATGGAGATCTTGTGAGTCTGCTAAGCAGGAGCATGGATCTGTTTAGTCAAAGCACATCCCCCACAGTTAGAAAACAACCCCTAGGGACACATTTGACCCTTTGATTGCCCCTGATGTTAATGCATTCCCTGCCAGTGTCATTAGTACAGTGACAGTGCATTCTTTTAAGCACTGATCACTGTATTGGTGACACTGGTCACTAAAAAGTGTCACATAGTGTCATATTTGTCCGCCGTAATGAGGCATTTCTGTTTAAAATCACTGATCACCGCCATTACTAGTAAAAAAAAAAAAAAAGAAAAAAGTTCCTAAATCTATCCCATAGTTTTTAGACGCTATAACCTTTGCACAAACCAATCAATATACGCTTATTGTTTTTTTTTTTTTTTTTTTTACCAAAAACATGTAGCATAATATATATTTGCCTAAATTGATGAAGAAATTAGATTTTTTAAATTTTTTTTATTGGATATATCTTATAGCAGAAAGTAGAAAATATAGTTTTTTTTTTCAAAATTGTTGGTCTTTTTTTATAGCGCAAAAAATTTAAACCGCAGAGGTGATCAAATACCATCAAAAGAAATCTCTATTTGTGGGGAAAAAATGACATCAGTTTTATTTGGGTGCAGCATCGCACAAACACGCAATCGCCAGTTAAAATGACACAGTGCTGTATTGCAAAAAATAGCCTAATCAGGAAGGGGGTAAAACCTTCCAGAGCTGAATAGCTGGTTGTTAAAGAGTGGGCTGGGAAACTGGCAGCTGTGTCCTTAAAGTGGTTGTAAACCCTGTTACACCACTTGTACCTACAGGTAGGCCTATAATAAGACTCACCTGTAGGTACTTTAAATATCTCCTAAACCTGCACGGTTTAGGAGATATTTACCATATACGATTGCGCCAACATCATCGGCGCATGTACACTAAACAAATGTCTCGATCGTTTCATTTCTAAAAGGCCTGTGCCGTGGCCGGTGGCTCCTGTATGCATGCGTGGGAGTGACATCATCACGGCTCCGGACAATCACAGCTCTGGAGCCTGCGAACCCAGAAATAACTCTGGGAGACGTGTCGCTGGTCACAGCAGTGTATGGGGACTGCTGCAACAGCTTTGATCTTAAGTAAGTATTTCATAATGAGCTAGTATGCAATGCATGGCTTATCACAATCTGGAAGCCCCCTTTAATAAGGGGGGCCCTAGATCCCCCCATGTGAATGAATATGGGGTAGTATATAGTACCCATACTCATTTTACCAAAAAAGATGTAACTTGTCAAAAACACAGGAGGCAGTTTTTGACAAGTCTTTATTAAAAAAAAAAAAAAGAAATGTCCCCCAGTGTAGATCCATCGTCAGTCACGATGAATGCTGGCCGCCTCCCCAAAAAAAAAAAGAGATTCACACCCGATGAAGGCTCCTGCCATTTGACAGCTCTGCCACCTCCCGCTGCCAAATAAAGTAAAGGGTGGGGCCACATCACTGGGTGATTCAGCCCCTTGTGATGTCATTGACTTAGCATGTCCCAGTCCATGATGTAGCAAGGGGGCGGGGTCACCCAGTAATGTAACCAGGTGGCCTGCCAATTTGTTTATTTAGCAGCGGGAGGCAGTGGAGCTGTCGAACGGTGGGAGCCTTCATTTGGGTACGGGCTTTTTTTTCTTTCTTGGGTCGGCAGCTGGTGTTCATCGCGATTGAAGATGGATCTATAATGGATCGTCAGCTGAAAAGCTCTCCATCTCTGTTTTGGCCTTGAGGTAATCACTGCCGGTGGGATGTGGAAGCTGACAGCACTAAAAAAAATCCAAAATGCCTCACTTAGATGGATGCCTTTTCCAACGCTCCTCTCTTGACCAACAGAAAACTCAAAACTACATTTTTCGCAACACTGTAACCTACTGGAGTCATGAAAAACATTTTCATAAAATCCTCTTTAACGTGTCCTCAAGAGATTTTATCTTCTGCACTCTCTGTGGGCACGGGATGAGTTCTGAGACCTTCCCTTATAATGGTGGTCAAGGAGGGTTGCCAACCAGTAATCATACTTCTCCTTTATGCCACATATTCTTGGGTACTTTTGTAGGCTTTGAAGCATGAGGTTGCCCATGCACCTCAAATTTTCCGAGGCTTGAGAAGCAGACTCCTCGGGGTCACTCGGGATGACAGCATCTGGAACTTCCTCTTCCCAGCCACGTACTACTCCCAAGGGTCCTGGGGTTGGAAAGCCATCGCTTACAGATTGACGCATGTCTTCCACTTCTTCAAAGCCTATGAAAGTGCCAGAATCCTCCTACTCACCCTCCTCCCCTCTCTCCTCTTGTGTGTTCTGTGACATAGGATGGTGTCTGGATAAAGTGGGCCTTGAGAGGAAAGAAAGTCCTCCTCTTCCTCCTGCTGCTCTGCCTCCAGTGCCCTGTCCATAATGCCACACAGAGTCTGCTCTAGCGGGAACACAACAGGGATTGTGTCATTGATGCATGCACTGTCACTGCTCACCATCCTTGTGACTTCCTCAAATGGTGACAATACAGTGCATGCATCCTTAATGTTTAGCCATTGGCAAGGGGAAAAAAAAGCTGAGGAGGCCTGAGCCTGTCGTTGTACCTCTGCTGCATGTATAGCCGCTGCAGCATTCCCAAAGTTGAGTTCCGAGCACTGGCTGTGTATGACTGCCTGAAATGGCTACAAACTCTTCTGGCCTGCTTTAGTACATCTTGTAACTCTAGGTATGTACTTAGGAAATGCTGCAGCACCAAATTGAGGACATGTGCCAGGCATGTGTCAACTTTCCCTGTCTAAGAGGGTACAGAAGGTTTAAGCCATTATCGGACATCTCCATTCCTGGCTCCAACTGGAGTGGTGTGAACCACCAGAGCTGCAAGAATCTCTGCTCCCGTGTGGTTCCTGTCCCCTAAACACACCAGCTGAAACACTGCATGGCACCTTTTAGCCTGACTCTGGGAATAGTCCTTTGAACGCTTAAGGGGGTACCTGATGTTCATAGGACAATTCTGCAGAGGAGGGCATGGAGGTGGTGGAGGAGGAGGAGGAGGGGGTAGAGCTCACAGATCTGGCATCATCACCACCAGCTGTATGGAGACGTGGGGACGCAACAAACTGCAGCACCAAGCCCTGTCCTGCATCCTTTCGAGAGTTGCAAGCCACGCTACTCAGTGTGCTGTGAACAAAATATATCGTCCCTGTTAATGCTTGCTAGACCACGTGTCAGCAGTAAGGTGGATTTTATGGCTGACTGCCTTGCCCAACGATGCCAGAACATTCCCTTCCACATGATGGTAGAGAGATGGGGTCAGAATCCACCAGGCTGAAAGGCAGAAGTTGGAGAGCCAACAGCTTTGACAAGCTTGCATTCAGACGCTGGGCATGTGGGTGGCAGGGACTGTATTTTTTTTCTGCTGCAGCAGATGGAGCAGAGAAATTTGCTGCCTACAGTCTACAGCTGGTGGTGTGCTACTGGCAGATGTGCTGCTAGGATCTGGGTCACCCTGTGCTATACCATGATCCCTGTCAGTGGAGGCTGCTGAAAGGTAATGACTCGGTATCACAGTGACACACTGAAGTGGGTAAGGAGGAGGAGGAGGGACAGATTTGTGCCCCTTTTGTGTGGCCAACGGCTAAGTGGTTGGATGTTAAATGCCTTGTTAAGCATGTGATATCCAAATTGTTGGTGTTTTTGCCACGTTTGATGTGCCTGAGACACAGTTTGAAGATAGCAACAGTGCGATCTGCTGAAGATGTGCTGAAAAAGGCCCGGAAAGCTGAGCTTTGGGGAGTGGTCCAGGAGATAACAGCTGCAGAATGTGATGGAATAGGGTGGCTGCTCTCTACTCTTTCTTGATGTTGGCCTCCTTGGGGTTGTGTCGCCTCACCTTCAGTTTCCTCCTCTGCTCTATCTGGCATCCAAGTCGCATCAGTGACCTCATCATCATCCTAATCATGATCATCTCCATCTCCTCCATCTTCATCATTACTTGGGGAACATGAATGCTAATTTGTCTATCAGCATTCCCCCATCTCTCTAGGCTCATGTTCCTGTCATCCTTAACCTCAGAACCAACATCTGAATCCAGTAATGGCTGGGCATCATCAAGGGGCAAGTGGCTGATGCTGTGGTCAAATAACTCAGCTAACTCCTCAATGGCTGATGTTGGGGCTATGGCATGAATAGGCAAGGAGGCAGGTTTATCCACTCTGCAACTGCAGGGGACTGCGCACTTGTCTCTGCTTGCATGACAGAGGATGAGGAGTATGAGGAAGGTTTAGTAAGCCAGTCCACCACCTCCTCTGCATAGTGTGGCTGGATAGCACGGGCAAACTCACTAAACAGAGGAAATGATGCCCTGCCTGAGGACTGACCACCACATCCACCTTTGCCTGTGGACACAGTTGTTGCTGGCCCCTTACAGTGCCAAGGAAATGTCTGCCTCTCCTTGTTGTTCTCCCAGACATTATTGGGAGGGAGGGGGTGGTGCTTATAAGCAAATGTAAAGAAGAAGTTGAAATCTGTACGTAGATGCACTTTAATCAATGTAAAGTGGTGTTTGGTGCACTTTAATTTGAGTACTCACACTACACAGACACACTCCACGGATACACTATAATATACTTCAATACAATGTGCCAAACGTACGGTGGCACACAGAACTATATGGTGTTAAACTGGCAGTAACGCACACAAAACTATATTGCGTTAAACTGGCAGTAATGCACGCAAAACTATATGGCGTTAAACTGGCAGTAACGCACACAGAACTATATGGCGTTAAACTGTCAGTAACGCACGCAAAACTATATGGTGTAAAACTGGCAGTAACACACACAAAATGATATGGCGTTAAACTGGCAGTAACACACACAGAACTATATGGCATTAAACTGGCAGAAATGCACGCAAAACGATATGGAGTTAAACTGACAGGAACGCACACAGAAGTAAATGCCGTAAAACTGGCAGTAACGCACACAGAAGTAAATGCCATTGAACTGGTAGTAACGCAATCAAATAAACAGTGTTCAACCATCATTATACTGACGCTATATGAACTGTCCCTATTCTAGCTATACACTAATGTCAAGATTACTGACATGGTCTCACTACACTACACTGAAACTTTATGAGCTGTTCCTACTCTACACTAACGTATGTATGAATGACACGGTCTCACTACACTACAGTGAAACTATCTGAGCTTTCCCTACTCTAGCTGCACACTATGCAAAGCTGAATGATGGTCTTCCTCACTACACTCACACTGTCCATAGACTGAGACTAAACTAATATTCTATACTGACAATTGAAGCAAAATATCACATTATAGCACACTAACTAACTAATAGCACTGTTCAGCACCGCAATGCATTGTGGTCGGTTCGGGGGGCTGAACAAACGGTCAAACGACCCATTTGTTTGGCTGTTCGCCGAATGACTGAACAATGAAAGTTTGGCCCGAACTTATGCTCGGGCCGAACCATTCGCCCATCCCTATTGGCCAATAGATTAAAAGCAGCATGCACAAAATCCAGAATAGCATACCTGAAACACCCTACCCTACACCACAAAATCATTATTCAAGAAGATATAGTGAATCAATTTGCCGAATATTACGAAACACAATATTACCTACACAAAGATTCTTCCAAGCTACAACCAACTACAGAGAAAATGCAAACATTCATACAGGGATTAAAACTCCCATCTCAAGGACTTCTGTTTCCGGCGCTGTATGAGGAAGGAGTAAGAGAGTATTCAGCTCCTGCCGCCCCGACAAATCTGCCAATGCATGCCAATATTCTGTTTGCTTTGTTAGCAGCAGCTTGGCATTGCATGCCATTGCTGAGCCTATCATCTACTAGGACCCCCAGGTCCCTTTCTATCCTAGATTCCCCCAGAGGTTCTCCCCCAGTGTATAGATTGCATTCATATTTTTGCCACCCAAATGCATTATTTTACATTTTTCTACATTAAACCTCATTTGCCATGTAGTTGCCCACCTGATTCATTTGTTCAGATCTTTTTGCAAGGTTTTCACATCCTGCGGAGAAGTTATTCCCCTGCTTAGCTAAGTATCATCCGCAAATACAGAGATTGAACTGTTTACCCCATCCTTCAGGTAATTTATGAACAAAATAAATAGGATTGGTCCCAGCACAGAACCCCAGGGGACCCCACTACCCACCCCTGACCATTCCAAATACTCCCCATTTATCACCACCCTCTGAACTCACCCTTGTAGCCAGTTTTCAGTCCAAGTACTCACCCTATGGTCCATGCCAACGAACCTTATTTTGTACAGTAAACGTTTATGGGGGACTGTATCAAATGCTTTTGCAAAATCCAGATACACCACATCTACGGGCTTTCCTTTATCTAGATGGCAACTCACCTCCTCATAGAAGGGTAATAGATTGGTTCATGAATCCATGCTGATTACTGCTAAGGATACCGTTCTCATTTCTAAAAACTTGTGTATAGTCCCTTATCATCCCCTTCAAGGGCTTGCATACTATTGATGTTTGGCTAACTGGTCTGTAATCCCAGGGATGTATTTTGGGCCCTTTTTAAATATTGGTGCTACATTGGCTTTTCTCCAATCAGCTGGTACCATTCCAATCAGTATACTGCCAATAAAAATTAGGAACAATGGTCTGGCAATTACTTGACTTAGTTCCCTAAAAACCCTTGGATGCAAGCCATATTTTCCCAGTGATTTATTAATGTTAAGTTTCCCAAGTGTAATTTTAATTCTATCCTCTGTTAACCAAGGAGGTGCTTCAACACTTCAGTTTTGGTTACTGAAGCCCCCCAATTCCCTCGTGAAGACAGACGAGAAGAATAAATTCAATACCTTCACCATCTCCCCATCCTTTGTAACCAGATGCCCTTCCTTATTCTTTATGGGGTCAATATGGTCTGCTCTTCCTTTTTTACTGTTTACATACTTAAAGAATTTCTTGGGATTTTTTTTGCTCTCCTCCACTATGTGTCTTTCGTATTCTATCTTAGCCGCCCTAATTGCACCCTTATGCCACGTACACACAAGCGGACTTGTCGACCGGACTGGTCCGACGGACTATCCGACAGACTTTCAATGGACTTTCCGAATGAACAGACTTGCCTACACACAATTACACCAAAGTCCGATGGATTTGTACGTGTTGGCATACGACCGGACTAAAATAAGGAAGTTGATAGCCAGTAGCCAATAGCTGCCCTATCATCATTTTTTGTCAGTCGGACTAGCATACAGATGAGCTGACTTTTCGATAGGAACTCGGTCCGGCGGAGTTCCGGCATAAAGATTTGAAACATGTTCCAAATCTAAAGTCCGTCAGATTTTCTACCGAAAAAGTCCGCTGCAGGTCCGATGAAGCCCACACACGGTCGAATTGTCTGCCGGACTCGGTCCGTCAGACCAGTCTGGTCAAAAAGTCCGCTCCTGAGTACGCGGCATTACATTTCTTGTAGAATTCTTTATAAAGTCTGAATGCTGATGATGATCCCTCAACCTTGTATTTTTTGAAGGCCTTCTCCTGCTTTTATATGCATTTTTACATTGGAGTTAAGCCATCTAGGACTTTTGTTCACTATTTTAAATTTATTGCCCAATGGAATGCATTGGCTAATGTCCTTATTTTATATGCTCTTATAGCAAACCCATCTCTCCTCCATGTTCTTTGTTCCTAAGATTTTATCCCAATTCATGCCTTCTAGCAAGGTTCGTAGTTTAGGGAAGTTGGCTCTTTTGAAATTCAGTGTCTTTGTATTCCCTTTATGTTTCCTATTTGTGTGATTTATACTGAAGCCAATTGACCTGTGATCGCTGTTTCCTAAATTGTCCCATATTTCCACATCCGTGATCAGGTCTGTATTGTTGGTATTCAGTAGATCCAGTAACTCTTTATTTCTAGTTGGTGCATCTACAATCTGAACCATGAAATTGTCCTGCAAGACATTTAGGAACTGGCAAGCCTTAGACGAATGCATGGTTCCCTCCGCCCAGTCTATGTCTGAATTATTAAAATCCCCCATTATGAAAACATTTCCCATCCTTGCTGCTAATCCAACTTGTGATAGGAGGTCTGTCTCCCCCTCCTCCCTCAGGTTAGCTTTCCTGCACATAACCGATGGAAACGCACAAATACGTAGATTCTATGCTGGCGGAGGATCTGGCCTCCACGAATATCATGGATGATACGCCATCTCCTACACCCCATGTAGTCCATAATGCAGCCAAGCATCAGAGCAGCCCAACAAAATATCCATCCAAGGGTGGGCGATACGCCTCTAGCTCTACCCGTTCAGGAATCTACTGACTGTTACAGGACTGACAATTCTGGCCTCCCTTGAAGTATGCTAGCCATTAATTTGGCATTCTGATAAGTAACATTCTAAAGGTTTTCTTCTCTCCACAGGCCTCCTGGCTGGAGAGCCCTGTATTATATTATGCATGACATGTAATCATTCTTGTCAGCAGTGGCTAGCTTCCCTGCCAAGATTCAGATGGGGTTTCCACTTTTAATGCCAGTGTATCATGGTACGCAATAGTGCCACACCAATTTGATGGGGGCATGGAAGCTAGACTCTCCTGGATGTTTATTTCTCATACGGAAAAAAGTAAAGTCATTAGAGTTACTTGGTTGTTGTTTTACTGTTTTTTTTTTGTCTTTACTATATCTATCGGTCGAGCTTAACTTGACCATTGCATTGTGAGTGTCATAGCCCACTATCTCAGGGTATTCATACTAACGGTAATAGGGGGTTTCCTCGTTATATTATCTCCCTTTCCTAGTACAGGAAAGCTACTGTTTGCAAGTGTAGGGGGATAGTTCCCATTCTTCTCCCTCTCTCCCCTCTTGTTAGGGGGCGCTACCCCTTGACAAGCCTGCATCAATCCGAACCCCAAGATGAGGGTCATCTCATGGAATGCCAAGGGGCTGCAGTCACCGCACAAAGGGATGAAAATCCTCAGGCATTTAAAACATTTAAGGGCAGATGTAGCCCTCTTCCAATAGACCCATTTGACCTAAAGTGATTTTCATTGCCTTAAGAAACTTTGGGTGGGTGAGATCTTTGGTTCCCCAACGGTAGGACGTAGAGCGAGAATGATTACCATTTTTCACAAGCGATTGTCATACTCTATCCACTCAGTAGACAGAGACCAGGAGGGCCACAAATTAACAATCCATTTAACCATTGCGTCCAAGGAAATAGCTCTTACCAACATCTATGCGGTCAACTCGCGGGGCACTTCCTTTTTTGGGGATCTGCCATTGTGGGTGCTGCTCTCACCCTAACCTTTGCATATACTCAGCGGGGACTTTAATACTGTAATGAATGTTGCGCCCTACATGCAGATCAACTCTCCCCCTGAACAGAAGGCCACTACATTGCTAGCCAACACCATATCACTCTTACACATGGCTGATGTGTGGTGCTTATCCCATTCCACTGATAGGGATTTCACTTTTTACTCACCTCCACATGACACCCTATCAAGGATTGATTACTTCTTCTGTTCACCCACACTGCTACCAGAAATACAGGATTTAGAGATCTCTGAAATAGCCATCTCAGACTATAGTCCCATTGTGATCACCTTAGATGATTTTCAGCCTAGCATCGCACCTTCTCTGTGGCAGTTTCCGTCATATCTAGCAGATAACGAGGATTTTCATCATGCAAACTTTGATGCCTGGAACAATTATGTTCTTACTAATGGTGAGCACACCTCTGATCCTAACTTGTTTTGGGAGATGGGCAAGGCTGTCCTATGAGGCAAAATCATCTCCTACACAACACAATTCAAAAAGAATTAATTGGAACAATATTGTCAGGCTAGCGATGCCCTCCGAAGAGCCCAAGCAGACTTAAGCTTACATCGCTCCTCTGAGATTAGACATGCTTGGCTACCTGCTAAACACTGCTTTGACTTATGGGCAAATCAAAGGGAAAGGCTTCCTATTATTCTCTGCAGTTTCACAAATTTGGCAACAAGGCTGGTAAGTTTCTTGCCAATCTCTGCCAAGGGCCCTACGCACCCACACATATAATGGCACTGAAAGACACTAATGGGACCCTTACCACTTCTCAGCCAGAAATAACCTCTCTCCTGACTGAATTTTACTAACAACTGTATTCTGAGGATCCCATAGATCTAGACAAGGCTGAGTCGCTTATGGCCCCCTAAAACTACATGCATTGTCAGACTCCCAGCTGGACGTGCTAAATGTTCCTATCTCGATAGACAAAATCCTTTCTACCGTTAAACATCGAATAACAAAGCAACCAATCCTGATGGATATTCAGCATAATTCCATATAATTTCCCAAAACTATGTACCGCACACTCTGATGTGGGTTTTTAATGGGATTTGGAATGGAGGTCCCTATCTTTCTATGGACTCAATAACATTTATGAAATTCCTAGCAAAGAAGGGAAATGATCCGACTCTTCCGGGTTCCTATTGCCCAATATCTCTCATAAATATGGAAGCCAAAATCTTATCTAGAAATTGTTGCTTCCCGACTGGCTAGTATCATTTCTTAACTCCTACATCCAGCGCAAACAGGGTTTGTTACGGGCAGATCAGCTGTTCTTCATATTCGCAAGATCATTCTCGCCCTAGAACATGCCAGAATACACCTGGATAATGACACAACCATTCTCTCACTCAATGCGGAAAAAGCCTTTAATAATTTAATTTTCCAATGGTTATTTCTGGTGTTAAGAAAATGTGGGATCCTGGGCCCAGTGGTGCATTTCATACAATCAATTTACTCTGCACACTGCATGTCTAATTACATCAGGTTCTATTTCAGCTCCCATATGTCTGACAAAGGGAATGCGTCAAGGGTGTCCTCTTTCCCCATTGCTCTTTAACCTGGCCATAGAGCCCCTTTCCAGACTACTCAATAACCATCCGCTTCTTACAGGCATACAAATAGGTGACACTAAATTACATGCAGCTCTCTTCCCCGATGACATTCTCATTTTTTTTTATCGATGGTATCTTCTGACCTTCCCATCATCCAGGATCTTTTTTCCACTTTTAGGCATAGCCTGGGCTTATGCATTAACTTTACCAAAAGCGAGGTACTTCCACTAAATCCTAAGCCCTCTCAATTATGGGCCCCCTCCTCACCACTACAGGTTGCTACACATTACATCACCTATTTAGGTATTAAAATAGGATAAGACCCATCATCTCTCTACCACCTTTATTACTCCCCGATTTTTGAAAAAATTATTCATGAACTGGAAGCATGGATGTCTCTTCCCATTTCATTTTTCAGAAGATGCCACCTCTACAAAATGGTCTCTTTTGCTATGTTGTTCTACCCTATGGGCAGCACAGTGGTGTAGTGGGTAGCACTCTTGCCTAGCAGTAAAAAAGGTCGCTGGTTTGAATCCCAACCACGACACTACCTGCCTGGAGTTTGCATGTTCTACCTGTGCCTGCGTGGGTTTCCTCTGGATACTCCGGTTTCCTCCCACACTCCAAAGACATGCTGGTAGGTTAATTGGCTTCTGTCTAAAATTGGTACTAGTATATGAATGTGAGTTGGGGACCTTGGATTGTGGGCTCCTTGAGGGTAGGGACCGATGTGAATGTGCGATGTATGTGTGGAGTACTTGAACTTGAAGTTCTTGGAGTAAATTGACAACCCTATATGGATACCTTAAATAAATAGGAATAATTGTAGACACGCACCCACACTCAGGTTGAACTGGATGGACTGGTGTCTTTATTCAACCTTACTAACTATGTAACTAGCTATGTAACTATGCAAACATTGCCATTATTGCTCAAACATAAAGATATGCAAAACCTTAACAAGGCCCTGTCGGCTTTTTTATGGCGGTCTAAGCGACCTTGCATTGCCAGTTGTAAATTGCATCTTCCGAGGCACGAAGGGGGGCTAGGGCTACTGAATCTCCACTTGTACAATTTCTCATGTCTTCTTAGGCAGGGCATAGACTGGTTGCTACATAGGTTCTCTTACTCCAATTACACCCTAGAGACAGCATGGTTATCCCCCTTAATTGATCTGCAGTGCTTCACTTTCCACTAAAGTCTCTACCCTCTCACTTGAGGGGTAACTCTCTATTTAGGGACACTGTGATACATGACAGGAGGTCTGTAGGCTCATAGGTGCACCCTCAACCATTTCTAACCATTTACCTATACAAGGTAATCCCATATTTTCTTCTGGACTGGAAAATGAGGCCATTCTTTTCTGGACATCTCAGAGTTTCACACAAGCTGCTTCCATTCTCCATAAATAAAAAATAAAACCGTGCTAAAGAAATAATTATGTTCAAGACTTATAGCTTCACGAATAAAACACCAATATCTGTGTAAAATAAATCAAATAAAACAAAAAAGTGCGCTCATAATCAGTGTACAAAGAAGACTCGTATTAAAGCAATCCCAATCAATACAAATAATTCAAGGAAATAAGTGTGCAAGACGGATCATGTTGAAGCGATCCAAATCAATACAATTAAAATAAAATACTTAGAACAAACATAGGTCAAAAGTGCTATCAATAGATGATATATAGTGAAATGTGTGCTGGTGTGCTTAAAACCATATATCAATGAACTACTTGAAACTTCCCGCACTGAATAAGTTGTTACATAAACCAGTCCTCAAGTATAAAAAAGCTTCTCAGCCGTAAAAGGAAAGGAGGTAGTCCATAGAATGGATGACAGAAGGAAAAGTTCCATAGGTAAATAACCGCTTCATGAAAGCAGAGGAAGACATCCACGATCCATCAGGTCAAAAGCCACACAGATAAATGAAGAAGGGGGGAGTGTGTAGACAAAACTCTCACAGAATCCAAAGATATTAGAAGATGGACCCTTACCCTCAATGGTGGACCTCCCTTCTGGCGAGGTCTTACGTGCAGGCAGACTTATGCTACGTACACACGGTCGGACTTTCCGGCGGACTTGGTCCGGCACACTTTCTGACGGACTTTGTCCGCCAGGTGCGCCGGACTTTAAAACGGACGGACTTGCCCACACACGACCGGACTTTTCCGGCGGGCTAAGTCCGCCCGTCTTTCCGACGGACTTTCGCCGGAGGTACGGCGGACTTTCAGAATGAACGGACTTGCCCACACACGGACAAGTCCGTTCATTTTGAACGTGACTCATGTGCGACGGGACTAGAAAAGAAAATCAATCTTGCCGCTTTTATCGGCAAGATTGACACCTTGCGAGCCCCGTCGCGGGGCATACCAGGCCCTTAGGTCTGGTATAGATTATAAAGGGGAACCCCCTACGCTGAAAAAAACAGCGTGAGGTTCCCCCAAAGATCCATACCAGACCCCGATCCGAGCATGCAGCCCGGCCGATCAGGAAAGGGGGTGGGGACGAGCGAGCGCCCCCCCTCCTAAACCGTACCAGGCCGCATGCCCTCAACATGGGGGGGTGCTTTGGGGGAGGGGGGCGCCCTGCGGGGCCCCCCACCCCAAAGCACCTTGTCCCCATGTTGATGAGGACAAGGGCCTCTTCCCGACAACCCTGGCCATTGGTTGTCGGGGTCTGTGGGCGGGGGGCTTATCGGAATCCGGGAGTCCCCTTTGATAAGAGGGCCCCCAGATCCCGCCCCCCCACCCTATGTGAATGAGTATGGGGTACATGGTACCCCTACCCATTCACCTAGGGAAAAAGTGTCAATAATAAAACACACTACACAGGTTTTTAAAATAATTTATTAAACAGCTCCGGGGGGGTCTTCCTCCGGCTTCGGGGGTTCCTCCGGTTCCTCTTCTCCCGGCGTCCGGTTGGTTCTTCTCCGCTCTCTTCTCCCGGTGTTCCAGTTCTTCGGCCGGCTCCTCTGCTGTCTTCAGGTAGCTCTCTTGCCAGCAGAGGTCCGGGCTTCTGGGCTTCTTCCCTCTTCTCTTCTCCAGATGTTGACACGACGCTCTCTCCGGCTGGACTGCTCTCTGAGGGCTCCGTTGTGACTTATATAGGCGGAGACCCCGCCCCCTAATGATGTCACAGTCCCTGGGCATGCTGGGACTGTGACGTTTTAGGGGGCGTGGTCAACATCGCCTGGTGACCACGCCCCCTAAAACGTCCCAGCATACCCAGGGACTGTGACATCATTAGGGGGCGGGGTCTCCGCCTATATAAGTCACAACGGAGCCCTCAGAGAGCAGTCCAGCCGGAGAGAGCGTCGTGTCAACATCTGGAGAAGAGAAGAGGGAAGAAGCCAAGAAGCCCAGAAGTCCAGAAGCCCGGACCTCTGCTGGCAAGAGAGCTACCTGAAGACAGCAGAGGAGCCGCCGAAGAACTGGAACACCGGGAGAAGAGAGCGGAGAAGAACCAACCGGACGCCGGGAGAAGAGGAACCGGAGGAACCCCCGAAGCCGGAGGAAGACCCCCCCGGAGCTGTTTAATAAATTATTTTAAAAACCTGTGTAGTGTGTTTTATTATTGACACTTTTTCCCTAGGTGAATGGGTAGGGGTACCATGTACCCCATACTCATTCACATAGGGTGGGGGGGCGGGATCTGGGGGCCCTCTTATCAAAGGGGGCTCCCGGATTCCGATAAGCCCCCCGCCCGCAGACCCCAACAACCAACGGCCAGGGTTGTCGGGAAGAGGCCCTTGTCCCCCGCAGGGCGCCCCCCTCCCCCAAAGCACCCCCCATGTTGAGGGCATGCGGCCTGGTACGGTTTAGGAGGGGGGGCGCTCACTCGTCCCCACCCCCTTTCCTGACCGGCCGGGCTGTATGCTCGGATTGGGGTCTGGTATGGATTTCAGGGGGGACCCCACGCCGTTTTTTCGGTGTAGGGGTCCCCTTTATAATCCATACCAGACCTAAGGGCCTGGTATGCCCCGCGCTCACCACAATAGGAAAATCTGTTTTTCCTATTGCAGCGAGCGTGAGATGCAATACCCTGCCCTCGCGTCGTATCTGGTCCGTCGGACCAGCATACACACGAGCGGGCTTTCCGCCCGAAACTGAGTCCGGCGGATAAATTTAAAACAGGTTTCAAATCTTGGTCCGGCGGACTTTGGGGAAAAAGTCCGCCGGAAAAGTCCGCTGGCGCCTACACACGGGCGGATTGTCCGGCACACTCTGGTCCGCCGGACCAAGTCCGCCGGAAAGTCCGACCGTGTGTACGCGGCATAAGACCTAAGTCTGGATCCGGATACCATCTACCCACAGTCCCCGCAGAGGGCTAAGTCTGCCTGCATGTAAGACCTCGCCAGAAGGTAGGTCCACCATTGAGGGTAAGGGTCCATCTTCTAATATCTTTGGATTCTGTGAGAGTTTTGTCTACACACTCCCCCCTTCTCCATTTATCTGTGTGGCTTTTGACGTGATGGATCGTGGATGTCTTCCTCTGCTTTCATGAAGTGGTTATTTACCTATGGAACTTTTCCTTCTGTCATCCATTCTATGGACTACCTCCTTTCCTTTTACGGCTGAGAAGCTTTTTTATACTTGAGGACTGGTTTATGTAACAACTTATTCAGTGCGGGAAGTTTCAAGTAGTTCATTGATGTATGGTTTTAAGCACACCAGCACACATTTCACTATATATCATCTATTGATAGCACTTTTGACCTATGTTTGTTCTAAGTATTTTATTTTAATTGTATTGATTTGGATCACTTCAACATGATCCATCTTGCACACTTATTTCCTTGAATTATTTGTATTGATTAGGATTGCTTCAATACGAGTCTTCTTTGTACACTGATTATGAGCGCACGTTTTTTGTTTTATTTGCTTCCATTCTCCACCCTGGCACCCATAACCTCCGAACCTTTCAGGAGATATCCCATAAATACCATCTACCCCCTCATCATCTCTTCCACTACTACCAACTGGAGGATTTTGTCAAAACTCAACTGGGCACAGGGAGGTCTACTCTGGTGCATCCAGTTGTTGACAGAGTTTTACAACAAAAAAATCTCATTACTGTAGTCCCAGCTGCTGCATCATACCACCATCTCCAAGGGACCATCCCCATTGAAAGGCTGGTCTAAGGAAATCCCAGAATTGGAGAACACCACAACCCTCCTAAAGGGATACAAGTCAATCTGTAAAGTCACTGTTAATGAACAATGGTGAGAAACACAATTCAAGCTTATCCACAGGGCGTTCATCCCTGCCCTGATGGACGTCCAATCCCCTGCTAGCTGTTTGTCCCTGGTGTGGGGCTAGCAGACAACCCTTCTCCATTGATTTTGGACATGCAATGTGATTCAGGACTATTGGGATCAAATTACACACTACATCTTTGCAATCACCAACCTGAGATTACCCAAGGATCCCCTACTTTGCCTATTCAGTTACACATCACCTCCCTATACTGCCTCTCTGACTAGGATAAAACTGTGTCCTTGACCACATGGATACATCTCTGTCTTCTAACGGACAGGAGGGCCATAGTCCACACCTGGACATCTCTTCATGGCCCATCACTTTCTATAGTTAAGGAGGAATTAAAAACTGGATGCTATATTACAGAACTTGGGACCCACCAAACGCTTTTTCACTCATTAGAAAACCTATATTAAACATTCCTTCTCCTTGAAATTCAACAACTCATGACCACCTTTCAGTTTTCAGGTTGGTACACCAAGGCAAATATCACCAATGCCCTGGGCAAACTCAAACCACCGAACCTTTCTCTCACACTGGGCAATGAACCATCCCACCCTGACAGTGTGTTGACCACATCCATCCTTTGACAGATGTCCATACACCATGTGATCAATCCTGAGCCATATACTCTCCTATTCACTCACTTAACTACGAGAACCCCCCCCTGCAGGCCAACTATTAGTTATGTTTCTTTTATTTTACTGTGCATGTGGATTTTGCTTTCTCTCTCTCTCTTACCATGGTGCAGTAGGAGACAGGGATGCCCATACCATCCATGCTTCTCAGTTCTTACTCTAGATATCTGTCTACCACTGCTTTTGTGGGATACACGTGATCCTATTGTTCAACCATTCTATATTATATTTGGTTTTGTTTTTCATTCTGATATACGACACCTGCTTACCAGTTCAGTACCTGTATATTTGTGATTACCTGCTTCTTATACACTATCTTCCTGTGTTTTCTTTTGATAGTGTTGATGTACCATGCAAACTCTGAATAAAAATATTTACAAAAAATAAATAAACTCCCATTTCTCTTTGAGCCTCAATTTGAAGAATTAAATGCAACACAAGAAATAGAACTAGTTATAGACACACTACCCCGCAGTAAATCACCGTGACCGGATGGTTTCTCCAACAAATATTTTACAATATCTAAAAACATACTATCACCACACATGCAATTAGTCTTTACAAAAGCCGCAGACTCAGCAACCTTTCCCCAAGAGATGCTGAGAGCACATATAGTAATTCTACCCAAACCAGAAAAAGACCCTTATACACCAGACAACTTTAGACCAATATCCCTTCTAAATTCAGATATCAAAGTATATGCAATACTACTGGCCAAAAGACTAACGAATAGCATTCCTTTAATTATCCAAAGAGACCAGATAGGATTTGTGAAGGGGAGACAAACCTCAGATGCTATTAGAAGAATCATAAATGTGATACATCATGCTGAAAAAAGTCAAACGCCCTCTCTGCTACTGTCTATAGATGCAGACAAGGCATTTGACTGGGTCCATTGGACCTACATGGAAATGGTACTGTCCAAGTTTGGTTTCAAGGGATCTATACTAACAGCTATTTTGGCTCTGTACAGGTATACTCAGCAGGCTTCCTATCCACACCCTTTAACATATCCAACAGGACCCGCCAGGGGTGCCCCCTGTCACCGAGCTTCCTCTAAGAACCCTTGGAGGAAGCCATTAGAGAACACCCCTCAATCACAGGTTTCCAGTTTGGCTCTAGCATGCACACTATAAACTTATTTGTGGACAATGTCATTCTACTACTGACCAACCTGCTCACATCCCTAGAACAGGCCCACAAAAAACGGATTTTAGTGACATCTCATATTACAAAGTAAACTTCACTAAATCTCTCATTTTAAACGTAGGAGTACCGCCATCCATACAAAACACACTACAAAAAAAACTCCCGTATACATTGAGTTAAAACGGCATCACATACCTAGGAATCATGCTGACAAATACAACCTCTGCACTAGCTGAAGTTAACATGAAATCGCTAACAGCCAAACTGGAAACCCAACTAAAAGAAATGTTGAAAAAGGAGCTATTTTTTTTTTAAATACTTTATTGGATTTTCATAAAGTACAGAAGGCAGTACAGTAGTGGATCTACACAGAAGAAGTATTCCACAATCAATATAAAGTATAATAACTAGGGTAAACTATACAATACCAAATGAATGAAAACTTCAAACAAAATTACAGAGGTCTACAGTAATAGTGCGTTGACAAGTACATTGCATAGTACAAGGGTAAATGTGAGAAAGAATAAGAACATTTCCATTGTTTTACATGGTAGTCTCTGGGTACGTGTATTGAGCATACCAGGTGTGAGGTGGATTCTCTAGAAATCGCTAGAGGTTGGAAGGTAGTTTTCAGTTACTAGCGTGGTATAGGGTATTGGTATTGTAGCAGATCTGGACCGACGGTAATAGTGTTACCCACAATCCTGGGGCACCCCTATGGGGTACAAACTGTGCCCAGTGTAGGTACCGAAATTTGCTTAATAGTGGGGTATGTCGGTATTGTGCATCATGTAGAGTGCAAGTCATGACAGTGACAATATAGGTGTCATATAAAAGGAAATAGGTTATGTAATAGGCCTGTGCTGACGTGAGGCAGAGAAAAGGGGGGAGAGAGGGGTGAGAAGACGGAGGGTCAGGACGATAAGGTTATTGGTTAGTGTGTTAACGGGCTGTCAGGCCGGTGTCGTCTCCCAAGGTAATGGTAGGTGGGTTGGTTTGCGTGTCGGCGGGATGCGATGTCCTGAAATGGGTCCAGCATGCCCATGTATCATTGTATTTGGATGGTGAGTCGGAGGTTTGGTGTATGAGATTCTCTATGTCAGCTATCCTGTCTACTCTCCGGATCCACTCTGAGATCGGGGGGGTGATGTGCTTCTCCAGTGCACAGGAATGCATAAGTTTGCCGCATTAATAAGATGGAGAGTTAGTGACTTCCTGTATACACGCTGGGGGATCGAAGTATGATGGAGTAAGTATTGCGCTGGTGTATAGTCAGGGGTGTATGTTGTGATCTGAGTGATTAGGCTGTGAATTTCAGCCCAATATGATTGAATGAGTGGGCATTCCCACCATATGTGAAGAAGGGAACCCTGGGCTGCGTTACACCTCCAGCAATTTGGGGATATAGTGGGTAGAAATTTGTTAATTTTATCGGGAGTTCTATACCATTTTGAGTAGATTTTGAACCTGCATTCTTGTGTCGCTACGTTGCCAGAACCTTTGTGAATATGGTAGAACACATTCCTCCAATCGTCTGTGGTTAAGGTTGTATTCAGGTCAGTCTCCCATTGACTTAGCAGTGCATCGGATGCGACGTTTGGGTGTGTGGAGAAAAGTGTGTGGATGGTCGAGATGAGGTGTCTTTGGGTTCGTTTCTGGAGCAGAGCAGTTCGAAGGATGTAAGTTCCCTATGAATGTTGTCTTTGTGTTGGAGGCTTTGTAGGAAGTGACGGATTTGCAGATAGTTGTAGAAGGGGATGTGATATTCCGGAAATTTAGTGATCAGCTCTGAGTATGGTAATAGAGTTCCTTGGTGGAATAGTTGCTGTGCTAGGAGCAGTGGTCTATGTGGTTCCTTGGTTGGGTGGGTTAGGTGGACGCCCGGTGGAAATTCCGGGTTATCTTCAATAGGTGTCATTGGTCCCGACGCGGGTTGGAACTTGAGAATTTTGCATGATTTCGTGAAGTTGATTAGGGTGGAGTTGATTAGGGGATTCGCAGTGGCGGTTTGCGGGATGAATTTTGGGTTAATCCAGGGGAGGAGATGCAAAGGGGTTTTGGTAAAAGCATTTTCCAACTGCACCCAGTCTTTTTCTTTGCCGTGTACGTGCCAATCCACAATTCTAACTAGATGGCAGACCTGATAGTAGATTTGTAGGTCAGGAACTTGCAATCCTCCTTGTGATTTGGAGGTTGTCAGTCTGTGCCAATTCAATCTAGGCTGTTTGGATAGCCAGATGAATTTTCTACAAATCTTTTTGTACGAGGCAAAGAAGGAG
Source organism: Aquarana catesbeiana (assembly GCF_042186555.1). Lineage (NCBI taxonomy): Eukaryota > Metazoa > Chordata > Amphibia > Anura > Ranidae > Aquarana > Aquarana catesbeiana. Next base: position 278,404,068 of record NC_133328.1, on the reverse strand, counting down.
TGTGGGAGCAATATTGGAATGGTTTGTAGAAGGTAGAGCAATCTAGGTAGAACGTTCATTTTCAAGATAGCAATCCTTCCAAACCATGAGAATGGTCCAGTCTGCCACCTCTGGAGGTCACCCCCGATGGTTTGTAGGATCGGTAAAAAGTTAAGCCTGAATAAATCTGATAAAGCCGTGGGTATGTTAATGCCAAGGTATTTTATGGCTTGCGTTTCCCATCCAAAAGGAAAACTACGTTTGCATTGTGTGACCGTCTCTTGTGTTAGTGAGATGTTGAGTGCCTTGGATTTGGAGAAGTTTATTTGTAGGTTCGATAAGGATTTAAAGAGGGCAAAATCTTTGAGTAAATTCGGGATGGTAGTGGTCGGTTCTGTAAGGAAGAGGAGAATATCATCCGCGTAGGCGGCTACTTTGTAGTGTGTTTGATTGATTTGGATGCCTTTGATGTCAGGGTTTTCTCTAATTTTGCGCAACATGGGTTCCATTGTTAGCACGAAGATAAAGGGGTATAGTGGGCGTCCATGTCTAGTACCGTTGGACACGGAGAAGGCGCCTGACAGTCCACCGTTCACTCGGACTTTGGCTGTGGGAGAAGAGTAGAGGACCATAATCATATTGATGAGTCTCGGCGGGAGGCCTACGAATCTCAGGGCAGCTTCCATGAAATCCCATGCTACCCTGTCGAACGCCTTCTCCGCGTCCAAGGATAGAAAGAAGCCCTTAGTACTAGTGGAAGTCAGCCAATGGTGTATGTTTAAAGCCTTGGTAGTGTTGTCCTTAGCTTCTCTGCCGGGGACAAATCCGACTTGATCTGTGGTGATTAAATTTGGGATCAGGGGTAAAAGGCGATTTGCTATGGCTTTGGCGTATAACTTAACGTCTACGTTAAGTAGAGAAATGGGGCGGTAATTAGAGACCAATTTGTCATCTTTCCCTGATTTGGGGATAAGGGAGATATGGGCCTCTAAGAGATCTGTGGGGGCCGTCTTGGTAGGGGAGAGGTTGTTAAAGGCCGTGACCAGGTGAGGCAATAGTATATCAGGGAATGATTTGTAATACCCGACCGTCAGCCCATCTGGACCGGGGCTTTTGCCCGGTTTCATCTGTTTTAGTGCAAGAGTTATCTCTTCCGCCGTTAAGGGGACATCAAGAGATGCGGAGTCTTCGGTCAGGATGGGCGAGGGTGCGTATTGGGACAAGAAGTTATGTATTGCCTCGTTCCGGTCTGTCAGAGTGAGGGACGATTGGGGGGTGCGAATGTTGTACAGATTGGTGTAGTAGCGCACGAATTGTTCCGCTATGTCATCAGATTTTACCATAGTTTTACCCGAGGGGTCTACGATGGAGTGTATGGTGTGGGCCGCTTTTTTCGCTTGCAATGCTTTAGCTAGCATCTTCCCTGATTTGTTGCTGTATTCGTAAAAGCATTTTTGTGTAAGCATGTATTTCCTTTTGATGTTGTTGTGTAATTCTTCTAGGAGTTCGGTTCGTAGTTGTGTCAGTTCAGACATCGCTTCTAGAGCTAGAGATGCCTTGTGCTTACGTTCTAAAGCGGAAATACGTGTGGTTAGGTTCTCCAATTTTGCTTTCCTTAGTCTGTTTCTATGCGCAGCCTGTGATAAGAATGTGCCTCTTATGACACATTTGTGTGCAGCCCAGATTATTTCTGGAGCAGTGTCGTCTCGTCCGTTTTCTGAGAAATAGTTATTTAAGGAAAATTTTGGTGTCTGTAAGTAGGGAGTTGTCTAGGCGCCATATATGAGAACGGGCAGTTTTATTAGGAACGTGTAGGGTTATAGAGATCGGGCTATGATCTGCAAGTATCATCGGTTCAATTGCGGACTTGTGGAGTATAGGGAGATCGGATTGGGAGACGAAGAAATAATCTATTCTGGAATATTTGGAGTGTGGTGGGGAGAAGAAGGTAAAGTCCTTAACTGTGGGATGAAGTGTGTGCCAGGCATCGTGTAATAATAGTTTTCTGAATTGTGTTTTGATCGCACGTAAAGCCCTGTAGGTAGAGGATGAGGTGCCGTTGGATGTGTCGAGGGAGGGGTCAAGAGGTACGTTGAAGTCGCCCCCTACTATAAGGCTGCCTGTGCTAAAAGTCGTGAGGAGTTGTAGTGTACGGCGGAAGAACGGTACTTGTCGGGAGTTTGGAGCGTATAGATTGGCAATGGTGAAGGTCTTGTTGTGCAGAGAGCCCTTGAGGAACAAAAATCTCCCCAAAGGGTCACGGTGTACATCAGTGACAACGAATGGGCAGTTTTTTGATATAAGGATGCACACTCCTTTCGATTTGGCTTCACTATTGGTTGCGTAATATACAGTTGGGAAGTGTTTGTTCTGCAGTTTGGGGACTGCGTCGGATCTAAAGTGTGTTTCTTGGATGAGCGCGATGTGGGTGTTAGATTTTTGCAAAGAGGTGAGTAGGAGAGACCGCTTTTCAGGCGTGTTAAGGCCCCTTATGTTCATAGAGCGCAATGTGAGTGTGGAGTGTAGAGGAGCTTGTGCCGCGGTGCAAGCAGTATGGTCCATGGCCTCTGTCAGGGTGGGGGTGGGTATACACTTAGGGATTAAGTGGTGAGGGGGTGCACTAATCAGCGTTTCAACAGTAGCTTAAATCGTTTCAAACGTGGCACAGGGGAGAAACCAGTGAGGCAGCAGAGGGATCGGTACAGTCCGCTGTCTCGTAGGGATAATAGATTCGGACAGGTACAGAGCACTGATGGTCCCCAATCCGTAGAATCCGGATTGGCGAGCCTCACCGCAACTGTGTGGGGGTTGGCGAAGATCTGGCACAAGTGGGTTAACGGGTTGTTAAGGTATGGAGACAGGTGTAGCCTGACATCCTATGACCAGTGGAGTTTTAGTAAGGTGGTGCTTGACGTATGTCAAAATCTCGGTGGAGCGTGTAAGGTCCAGTTAGGAGGTAGAGTGGGGTCGAGGTGGAGGTCTATGAGCGAGAGGTGCGTCGAGGTATATACATTGGTACCTCGGACGCACGTCTGGAAATCGTGACAGCCACTTCAGTGATAGCGCTTCCAACAGTAGGAAACTGAAGTTCTGTTTTCCAGTTCAGTCTCCTATATAGGTGACCGTAGATTGCAGGGCCCAGCTCGATGGTCCTTCAGGGGTGTAATAGGAGAGTCTGGGTGTAAGGCCACCTGGGAGGGTCATTTGGGGTGTATGGTGGGGTAGGGGTCAGACAGACCCGAATGTACTGTAGTCTATGCCAGGTACCCTGTATTGCTGTAGGCTGTGTAATAACATTACAAACATTTTGTAATAAATAACCTGAGGTATTAACTTACCCATGAGCGAAACATAACAAAAACTTAATTCTTAAAAATAAAATAAAAGTTAATGTAGAGGTAAGATGCACATTAAGTAACGTGCATGGGGCAGTTCCGATGTCCTGCAGAGCCATCTGCAGAGCCTCAGAAAGGGGCTGCGGGTGTCAGAGCAGAGTATTTGAGTGGTGTGGGAAAGTCAGACCTTCGTATCTCCCGTCGGGGTAGGTGTTGTCAGGTTTGGACGGAAGGCGTTTCCAGCCCGGAGGGTCCTCTTGCATCAGCGAGCCTGGTGTGTTCGTATGATTGCGCGCCGAAATCGTCATCTGAGCTCCGATCTTGCGCAAGAGGGCGTGCAGTAAGCAAGGTAAGAGTTCCACTGGAGAGCAGCGGGGTGTTGGCAAGCCATGTAGGGCCTGTTCGAGTCGCTTCATTCCCCGCTGTCGGAAGTCCGAAGCGGAGGAGTGGCTGCAAATCCGTAGGAGTCTTGTGATGAGCCGAGTGAGGGGGCCGATGGTGTCTGGAAGGAAGTGGCCCGTGTCCGGTGTTGAAAGCGGGTCGTCAGTGAACCTCAGCATCCGGTGCAGCGATGATGACAGGTGCAAGAGGTGCCGGAAACTAGTGTGCTACCCGGAAGGTCACGCCCATGTACCGGAAGGCTCTCGCTATCGCGGTGCAGCCTGGTAGTTGAAGTAAATCAAGTCTGTTTCCGACCTCCTTGGTGAGAGGGAGGATGTTATGTGGTAGTAACCCACGGGCATGGTGGATGGGAAATAGGGTGAATAGTCCTGTCGCTTTGCTCCGGGGGGCCAAAAAGCCCGGTATGGCAGCGTGAAAAAAAAAGTAAAACGTAAAAGCCTTAGGATCCAAATAACAATTGAATAAAAGAACTGTGAAAAAAGCTGTGTCTGGGTCATCAATTGTAGAGGCCAGCCAGAGGGAGAGACAGGCAGTGGGGCCCAGACGGTCACAGCCTACTGTGGGGAGCGTCAGCGTCCCCTCCTGGCTCTCCTGGAGGTGGGAGAGTGGGGGCTATGATCGCGGCGATTGTAACGGTGCACACCATGAGGCGGTGTGGTAGAGGGAGATCTTCTTCTCAGTAGGCCAGCGTTAGAGGCTTCCATGGGTTCCTCATTTGGATATTTTCTGCGGATTGCGGAACGCCGAAAATCTGCATACCAGTTGGGTACGTCCACTCTCGGTATGTGCAGAGTGTTGCAGAAGGTTGGGAGATCCTCAGGAACTTTAAGGTAAGCTGTGCGGCCATGTGAGGTGGCGGCTAAGCAGAATGGAAATTTCCACTTGTAGGTGATGTTGTTGGCGCGCAGAGTATCTAGCAGGGGTTTCAGGTCACGGCGGTGTTGGAGGGTGATGCCCGACAGGTCTTGGTAGATTTGAACAATCTTCCCCTCGTGTACGATCTGTGGTACGCCTCTGGCCTGCTTAAGTATCTCTTCTTTGACTCGAAAGTCCGTGAGGCAGCAGATGATGTCCCTAGGGGGATCGGTGTCTTTCCCTTTAGGCCGCAGGGCCCTGTGGATCCTCTCCAAGTTAATTGGTGTCTGTAATGGTCTGCGTAAGAGGCCGTTGAATAGGCTGGTGGTAGATTGAGCAATCTGGTCGCCTTCTATGGATTCGGGCACTCCTCTGACCCTCAGGTTATGGCGTCTGCCGCGGTTGTCAAGGTCCTCGAGGTGTCTCTGCATTTCCCTCATTTGAAGCGTATGAGTGTCGACATGCCTCGTTGTTTTGCGTAGCTGCAGGTCTTGACGATCCGCCATTTGTTCCGCCGCCTGCACTCTGTCAGAGAGGGCGCGGATGTCAATGCGCAACTCAGAGATAGCGGCTGAGAGAGTGTCTTTGATGTCTGCGGCTATCATTCTTAAGTCCTGAATGTTCAGTTGAGGTACTGGAAGGTCCTCCGTCGCGTTCCCGTTCGTTTGGCTAGACGGTAAGGGCTGTGGTATAGGGCCCTGTTGTGAGGAGATCGTGGCCTCTGAGGTGTTGTGGCGGGTAGGCGCCATGTTGCCTCTGCCCGACCGGAACATTTCAGGGATATTGGAATGTCCTGTGTTGCCCGATTGTTCCCTAGGAGAGCGGGATCGGGAGGTCGAGGTATTCCGGGATGCTGTCCCCATGTTTTATCCGAGCTAGGGGTGTCTGTATCACCGATAAGCAGATGAAAGGTCGTCGGATGGCAGGATCTACTGAGTTAAGCAGCCATCTTCATGCCAGGTCAGGCCACGCCCCAAAAGGAGCTATTTTGGCTAGGCAAAATAGCAGCCTTAAAAATGTCGATCCTACCACAAATCTTATATATTTTGTACTTTACCAATCCATCTCACAGAAAAGTGGGAGGAGCAGGACAAGTGGACTTATATGACTACCTCTGGGTATTTAGACTGGACCATTTTAAACGCTGGTTCTATGAGAGTAATAAACTATTATGGGTAGACATCGAAAAGTCCCCAACGACTGACCTAACAACACTCCTCATGGGTGACATTTGGATACCATGGGATATCTGGAATCTATCCCCTCCCATTCAGATATCATTACAGGCATGGAGAGTCCTCCTAAACCAAAACCACACTAATGCACACAAGATAGATTACAAGCTTCTAATCGACCTACTAGAAGCAAAAATTCCTATGCTATCAGTTAAGGTACTGGCAACACATGGCATCACACACACGTCAGACCTCTTCAATGGACTTCAGCCTAAATCTGCAGAACAAATACTGACGCAGTACCAACTGCCAAATAACATGCTCTTCTCATGTGTACGAATAGCACGTTTCCTTAAGTCACACCTAATTCCAAAGATAAAAATACCATCCAAAGTATGGCAATTTTACTCAACCCCCAAACACAACTTGAAAGGAATATCATTATTTTATAACCTCACCCATAACAAACTAGTATTTAAGAAAACCACAGCAACGGGGAAATGGGAAACAGATTTGGGCACCACCTTCTCAGATGAGCAATGGCAACATGTATTCAGAGAAACCCACAAAGCTTCTCACTGTGTTAAACACTGGAAACTCATGATTAAAATAGCAAATAGATGGTACTATACCCCATATAGAATAGCAAGCTACTTCCCAGAAACATCACCACAATGCTGGAGGAAATGCGGCCAAATTGGACACTTATTACATATATTCTGGCAGTGCCCAAATATAAAAAGCTTATGGAACCAAATATTCTAGCTAATTTCCTTGCTCACAGGAATTTTAACCCCTCCTGATCCAGCACTAGCAACCCTTTACTTTGGAATAGAAAAATTCTCACCCAACTTCAGACCAGTCATTACCCATATTCTCCTAGAGGCCCGTATCTTGATATTTTTCAGCTGGAAAAATAACACCTCTATAAATCTCTAAAAGTGATAAAAGTAGTCCACTGAAATTACATCTTTAAACAACTCATAGCAATCAACTCTATGCACTGTAAGATATTTGACAAAAACTGGTCTGTATGGACAAAGTGATACAATAGCACCTAAAGCCTTTTTGGTTTGTTGACTTTTCTTTTCTTTCTTTTCTTTTTATTGATTTGTTATTGATTACCGTTCAATGATCTCATACTGATGTAAACTGTGTGTATCGAACTGTTTTATATGCTTGAAACGTTCTTACTGATTTTTTCATATCTGAAAAAGTCAATAAAAACTTATAGTTACATAGTTACATAGTAGGTGAGGTTGAAAAAAGACACAAGTCCATCAAGTCCAACCTATGTGTGTGATTATGTGTCAGTATTACATTACATATCCCTGTATATTGCGGTCATTCAGGTGATTATCTAATAGTTTCTTGAAGCTATCAATGCTCCCCGCTGAGACCACCGCCTGTGGAAGGGAATTCCACATCCTTGCCGCTCTTACAGTAAAGAACCCTCTACGTAGTTTAAGGTTAAACCTCTTTTCTTCTAATTGTAATGAGTGGCCACGAGTCTTATTAAACTCTCTTCTGCGAAAAAGTTTTATACCTATTGTGGGGTCACCAGTACAGTATTTGTAAATTGAAATCATATCCCCTCTCAAGCGTCTCTTCTCCAGAGAGAATAAGTTCAGTGCTCGCAACCTTTCCTCATAACTAAGATCCTCCAGACCCTTTATTAGCTTTGTTTCCCTTCTTTGTACTCGCTCCATTTCCAGTACGTCCCTCCTGAGGACTGGTGCCCAGAACTGGACAGCATACTCCAGGTGCGGTTCTTATTGAAGAAAAAAAAAAAAAGAATTATATACCATTTATAATAAACAATGTTGGCAAATTTAATCAGATTGGGGACTAGTGTGGAGATTCTGCTGAGATTGAAAGATGTTTTATGAGTCCATTGTTAGACAATGAGGTCAATCCATTTGGTAGTGCAAAAATCAGTGAGATTTCTTCACTCTATTTCCAAATCCTCTTCCAGGAGATCAGAAAAATTTGACAATCCGAAGTCTCCTGGGGGTGATTCTGAGATGAAGATATTGTTTTAGGAAAAGAACAGCCCACCATTGTGTAAGATCTGTTTTTGCTAAATATTCAATTTTACAGAATGTGTGCCATAAGGTAGAAATATCAGACTTGGATGGGGTGTAGATGGATTTTTGAGTAATATGTGGTAATCACAATAAAATTTCATACAGTCTTTTTTGTGCGCTCAGATTCAATAGTGTCCAAAAAAGTGTCCATGGTTCCAGGGTCCAATGTCTGTGGCATATAGTTCCCAAGAAAGGTATGATACCAAACAAAATGAATAAGCTATTGTGCTAACGGGGCACATAAGAGGGCCAGGAGAGTGGTAGGGAATACCAGGTGAAGTGTATGCAGCTCCTCTCAGGTTAGAGGAGTTGTAAAGTCAGAAGGTGCAATCTATGCATTAGGATAAAAAGCCTTCTGTTTGCAGCAGCTCCCCTCAGCCCCCCCTAATACTTACCTGAGCCCCCTTTCTGTCCAGCAATGTCCACAAGTCCCTCGGCCATCCAGGGACTCTCCCTCCTGATTGGCTGAGACACAGCAGTGGCGCCATTGGCTCCTGCTGCTGTCAATCAAAATCAGTTAGCCTATCAGGAGAGAGAGGGGGTGCAACCCAACCACAGCTCCATATCTGAATGAACACATGGAGCTGCAGCTCAGCTCGGGTGCCCCCAGAGCAAGCTGCTTGCTCTGGGGGCACTTGGCAAGAGGGAGGGGTCAGGAGCAACGAAGAGGGACCAGAGAAGAGGAGGATCTGGGCTGCCCTGTGCAAATCCACTGCAACAGGGCAGGTACATTTAATATGTTTGTTATAAAAAAAGGAGACTTTACAATGACTTTAAGTCTTGAGATCCTAATGCACATATAAAGAAACAAAAGACTGATGATCTGCATACTAGCATATAGCTGGTTATTGTTGCCAATGTTTGGCATCTAAGCATGGATACATTCATAAGGCCAATCATAAGACTGACCTATTTAGTATATAATCATCATTAGAATATGTCTTTTACTTTTTATTATTTATTCACATTTTAAGTCTCAGTTTTTTGAGTATGGACAGTATTGGTTGCTCTAGGGTCAATTAACATTAGCCTTATGTATCCCCTTGTTCTTTCCTTCACACGCATTGTTTAGCACTAGTTTGGTTAAACAAGAGTTAATAGTACTGGCCTCCTACTCCAGCCTCCTCCCACTCTTCACAGTATATAAAGACTTGTTCTTTGGCCAATCTCCTTTCTATGGTTTGATAAAAGGTGCTCCTGACTGCCCTGAAACATGTAGCCACATCCTCTCCACTTCCTGTCAACACCCAGCCGAGAAAGGTGCTGTTTGGAGCCGCAGTCATCTTGTCACTTCTGGAAGCTGCTGATACTTATGTTCCAGCCTGAAGCCTGATAGCTATAATTCCTGAAGAGAGGAAAAGAATAGTAGAAAGAAAGAAGACAAAAGAAGAAGAGGAAACCCAGAGATGGCATCTGTATTTTATTAGCAATTCTAACCAAGAGGGGTGCCTGAAAAAATAAAAAACAAAGAGGACCTGCAGGTCTATATTAACATAACTAGCCCATGGCTCTCATATTTTCTTAAACCAAGGCACAGAGTCATTAAGCTCACTTGCCAGATGCTCGTTGAGCATAATCAAGGAAATGTTGCGTCTGAACATAGCAATATGAACTGAGGGGCACTTCCAGGACTGAGCTATGGCAAATTTGGCAGCTAAAAACATAAAGTGGATCAACTTTAGCTGTGTAACTAGTATTTTGACTTTGTTTCAGAAACCCCTGATTTTAGGGCAATCCCACCAAATGTGTAGCATGGTACCCAGGTTTTGGCAACCCCTAAAACATAATGGTGAGGAGGTAGGAAATAGCCTCGCAATGCGAGCTGGAACCATATACCATCTTGTGAGGACCTTAACACTTGCCTCCACTAAAGAGACATTTAGTATCCCCTTAAAGGCAGAGTGAAAGGATGACTGTGAATGGTCCAGTTCTCTCTCAGAGGCTAAATCCGAGTCCCACGCTTGGATGTAAGGTAATTTGACATTAGAGTCAAGCAGGAGCTTGTATACAATAGAAATTCCTCCCTCTGTCCATTATTCTGTGCACACCAACTTTCATAGGGAGCCACTTTAGGGTCCTGATGCACCTCTGGGCCAAATGACCAAAGGAAGGGAGAAATCTGGAGGAATCTAAAGGTTCTAGAATATTCAGCCGTGACTTTCAGAGTGCTAAAGCGGAGTTCCACCCAAAAATGGAACGTCTACTTATCCGGTTCCTCCCCCCCTCCAGTGTCACATTTGGCACCTCTCAGGGGGGAAGGGGGAGGAGATACCTGTCTAATACAGGTATTTATTGCCACATCCAGTGATACATTGCCACAGAATCTGTGGCGATCTACGCCATGTCTGTCCTCTCCTCCACCCCCCCGCTGTCTTCTGGGAGACACACAGGTCCCAGAAGACAGCAGGGACCAGTCAGGGTGTGCAGCGTGACTCGGGCATGCACAGTAGGGAACCAGGCTGTGAAGCTGCAAGGCTTCACTTCCTGATTCCCTTACCGAAGATGCCGGCGCCTCCACCCGGGAGCTGAGGAACAGGTCGGCTTCGGGTGAGGACATCGCGGGCGCCCTGGACAGGTACGTGTCCTTATTTTAAAAGTCAGCAGCTGCAGTATTTGTAACTGCTGACTTTTAATTTTTTTTTGGCAGAACTCCGCTTTAATGTGAAAGGACCTGGGGGTTAAGGAAGTGACCAATGTGGTATAGGCCCTTGTTGAGCCACCAGCAGAAGACTTCAGGGTCTCATTCTGGAGGGAAGGCTGGGTTATTGAAAAGATTGGCCAGTGGAGAAAAGGATGAGACTAAATTGGGATTGTGCCAGGCTCTATCCCATACAGCCAGAGAGTTAGACAATGTAGGGACAAGAATGGAGGGCCTATCTCTACCGGGCTGCCATTTAAGGTAATCTATTGGAATTTTGTTAGTCGCCATCCTCTCCATAGCCACCCATTCAGGTTTTTCCCCCAGGTCATATACTACTGATAATTGAGCTACCTGGGCCACTTGATAGTACAGCATAAAATGCGGTAGGCCGAGGCCACCCTTTGTCTTGTGAGCAAAAAGTACTTGTTTAGAAACTCTGTGACTCTTACTATGCCACACAAAATTAATAAGCTTGGATTGATATCTCACCAGTTCAGATCTCACTAGCGCTATCGGTGGGGAACAAAAATAGTACAATAGGCTCAGCAGAAGTGCTATCTTTATGGAGTAGATTTTGCCCAACCATGACACACTATGTGCCCTTCACCCACCCAGATCCTCTTCCAATTTTTTTATAGAGAGGTCGATAATTTGTCTCATATAAAGTTGCTAATGAGGGTGTTAAATGGACCCCTAGGTAGAGGATAAAATCAGATTTTCAATGGAATGGGAACGCTGCTTGGAGATGAGATACCAGGTCTAGAGGAAGATTAACATTTTTTGCAACCAATTTATTATCATTAACCCACAATCCTGAGATCTCCCCAAACTGACGCAATAGACGAAGTACATTAGGTAGGGAGATCAAGGGTGATGTGATAAACAAGAGGAAATCATCAGCAAACAGGGCACATTTATGAGTTTGATTCCCCCATTGTACACCTGGAATATCCGGGTCAGATCTTATCACAATTGCCAAAGTTTCTATGGCTATAGCAAAAATAAGGGGCAAGAGTGGACACTCTTGCCTTATTCCACGAGAGATAGGGATCAGATCCAAGTAAAAGCCCTGCAGACAAACCTTCACTGACAGGGATGAGTATAGTGATCGCAGAGCCATAAGAAAATGCTCACCGCAGCCCCAAGCTCCCAACAATTCAAATCTATATGACCAAGAAACCAAATCAAATGCTTTTTGGTGAGTCCCCCGACCACCCTGAATGCAATAATGAAATGAAATTAACTGCTCGCACAATCTGGTCTGGACCCTGTCTGCCAGGGATAAACCCTACCTGATTTTTTTTAACATATTTGTTGATAAAGGAGGCTAGTCTATTAGCTAATTCTTTAGTTAGGAGCTTCAGATCATTATTGATCAGTGAAATTACTCTGTAATTTTCCAATTCTCCTGGATCTTTGCCTGACTTGCGTATTACTAATATGTATGCTGAATGTATAGGGTAACTCCAATTTCGAGGGGGGGGGAATAGCAAATAAATATAAAATAATATATCATATACAGTATCTCACAAAAGTGAGTACACCCCTCACATTTTTGTAAATAATTTATTATATCTTTTCATGTATCAAAACTGAAGAAATGACACATTGTTACAATGTAAAGTAGTGAGTGTAAAGCTTGTATAACAGTGTAAATTTGCTGTTCCCTCAAAATAACTCAACACACAGCCATTAATGTCTAAACCGCTGGCAACAAATGTGAGTACACCCCTAAGTGAAAATGTCCAAATTGGGCCCAATGTGTCTATATTTTGTGTGGCCACCATTATTTTCCAGCACTGCCTTAATCCTCTTGGGCATGGAGTTCACCAGAGCTTCATAGGTTACCACTGAAGTCCTCTTCCACTCCTCCATGACAACATCACTGAGCTGGTGGGTGTTAGAAACCTTGCACTCCTCTACCTTCCTTTTGAGGATGCCCCACAGATACTCAATGGGGTTTAGGTCTAGAGACATGCTTGGCCAGTTGATCACCTTCACCTCAGCTTCTTTAGCAAGGCAGTGGTCGTCTTGGAGGTGTGTTTGGGGTTTTATTATGTTGGAATATTTCCCTGTGACCCAGTCTCCAAAGGGAGGCGATCATGCTCAGACCATGACACTCCAACGACCATGCTTGACTGTAGGCAAGACACACTTGTCTTTGTTCTCCTTACCTGGTTGCCACCACACACGCTTGGCACCATCTGAACCAAATAAGTTTATCTTGGTCTCATCAGACCACAGGACATAGTTCCAGTAATCCATGTTGTTAGTCTGTTTGTCTTCAACAAACTGTTTGTGGGCTTTCTTGTGCATCATCTTTAGAAGTGGCTTCCTTCTAGGACAACATCCATGCAGACCAATTTGATGCAATGTGCAGCGTATGGTCTGAGCACTGACAGGCTGATCCCCCTCCCCTTCAACCTCTGCAGCAATGCTGGCAGCACCCATACGTCTATTTCCCAAAGACAACCTCTGGATATGATGTTGAGCTCGTGCACTCAACTTCTTTGGTTGACCATGGCGAGGCCTGTTCTGAGTGGAAATTGTCATGTTAAACCGCTGTATGGACTTGGCCAGCGTGCTGCAGCTCAGTTTCAGGGTCTTGGCAATCTTCTTAAAGCCTAGGCCATCTTAATGTAGAGCAACAATTATTTTTTTCAGATCCTCAGAGAGTTCTTTGCCATGAGGTGCCATGTTGAACTTCCAGTGACCAGTATGAGAGAGTGAGAGCAATAACACCAAATTTAACACACCTGCTCCCCATTCATACCTGAGACCTTGTAACACTAACAAGTCACATGACGCCGGGGAGGGAAATGGCTAATTGGGCCCAATTTAGACATTTTTAGGGGTGTACACACTTATGTTGCCAGTGGTTTAGACATTAATAGCTGTGTGTTTAGATATTTTGAGGGGACAGCAAATTTGCACTGTTATACAAGCAGTGCACTCACTACATTGTAGCAAAGTGTCATTTCTTTGGTGTTGTCACATGAAAAGATATAATAAAATATTTACAAAAAATGTGAGGGGTGTACTTACTATTGTGAGATACTGTACAATTGCTACACAAGTCATATTGTAATTTAATGTTATTAAAAATTACCTTTCCTTTTCAATCTGCAGCCGCTGTAATTTTCTGAAAATGCAATGCGATATGGCTACCTGGAGTTGTTCTGTACACAGAATGTGTACTGACCACCCCCCAGAAACATCATCTCCTGCTTATGTGATTGGCTCACCAATTTTCCCAGAAGTCTGCCTAAGAAGTCAGATTTCAGGCATCCCCTGCAACAAAAATTAAATTTTTGGTGAGATACTCCTATAGGAACACATCTAAAGATGCAGGATGCAGGCCCTGCAGATTTCCTCATTAGTACTCTGCAGGTGCACAGCTGACTTATAATTATGAAACCACTCCCATTAGACCCACTTAGCACAGAGGCACAGAGAAACAAACTGATTTCTTCAGAATAAAAAACGGTAGGAATCTGTAATAAAGGTTGTTATAATCCTCGCAATGTACATAGATCTCTCAGAGCAAAATATTTTTTCTCAACAAAAGTTACGCTTTAAGTCATCATTAAAGGTGTGTATAGCTCGGAGGAAATTAAAAAAAGCGCTAAAGATTTGGAGCCAGAGAGGCTGCAAATACTTCGCTTGAAATCCATCAGGACCTGGTGCAGAGGATGGGTTGGATTATTTAATTGCGCCTAGGATTTCAGGTATCAAGATCGACACATCCATCACCGCTCTGTGACCTGCTGTTATTTGGGGAGGGTAACTGACTGAAAAAAGGAATGTAGGTTCTTTGTGTCTGCAGACGTTATAGCTCTATAGAGATTACTGTGAAATTTCTGGAACTCCGCCAACACTTTAAGCAGATCCTGAGTATATATGTACCATTGAACCATCTAATTTTGGAGGGCGCCGCATGTCGAAATTTAGTAGTAAGATTAGACAATAGCATGGTAACCACTCAATCCCTGTGGATATAAAATTTAGCCGATGACCATCACAGGGCTTTCTCAACATACGTTGTAAGGAGCATGTTCAGGGACAGTATGGACTCGATACGCACCAATAGATCAGCTCTACATTCATGTTTATTGTCTGTAGCAATTTGAATCAATTTACCATGAATCATCACTTTGTGAGCAGCCCACACTGTGACTGGTGAAACTTTGTCTGTTTGATTAAGCTCAAATTACTCTACAATGTGCTTTTTGATTTCTGTGTAATGAACTAGGTCGCTCCAAAGGGATTCATTCATGTGCAAATTAAATGGCCGAGAGCTGGATGAATGCAAGAAAGAGGAGCCTGTGATCTGACCAAGCAGTGTCCCATATACTGTACAGACTTTCTGAATTGAAGATAGGAGGGAAGGGCAAACAAACATATGGTCTACCCTGGAGTATAACTGATGGGGATGAAAATAATGTGTGAAATCCCAAGTGGAGGGATGTTTTTCTTGCCAAGCATCAATCAAATTGAGTAATTGCAGTAATTTGGCCAGACGAAGACTAGCTTTTGGGGGACGATGCAGTCTCTGACCTGGTGGCTTAGAGGAGTCAATACTGACATCAACTTAGGGTATAATAGGACAGGAAAGTTTACAGTAATTCACCTATGAGGCCTTTAACCAGTAGGTAGTGACCTTCAAGGTTCTTAATCTCTTTAATAAGAGAAAAGGGGAAATGTTTAGCAAATAGTATAGCTACTCCTTTTGTTTTTGTGTCCGCATTAGTTGTAAAGAACAAGTTTACGGAGAAAAGAGAGTTTGTAAGAGGAACGAAAATCTCCTGTAGAAACACTATATCTGCCTTCTGGGAATGATAGTGCTAAAGCGATTTCTGTCATTTCACAAGCGAGTTAAGGCCCTGCACATTAGGAGAGATAAGTCGAAGCAAGGGGATTTTAGAGGTAGCCATTGTGCACATTCAAACTGGATAGAGAGAGATCTAGACAGCTCCTGCTTACCGTAAATATATGGATTTCCTCAGGATAAAGAAAAGAAAAGAAGAAAGGGAAAGACACAAAAAATATAAAACATATTTCACAATATCCAAATGTAAATTAAGGTCCACGGGGGATACACAGAATCTGCACAACTACAGACACAATCTGAGTCAGAGCACAAGGAAACCTGTGCAGTGAGTCAGAGTGGAAGCACATAAACCAGGGCTTGCCTTAACCAGCCTGAAACCAAACATGTGCAAAAAAAAAAAGCAGTAAGCATTCTGAAAATGAAATTAAGTGTCTCTCTCCAACCTATTGTCATTGAAAAAGAAGAGTAAACAATAGGGAAGCCAACCCTGGAATCTAACTAAACAATATAACTCAGAAAAACTGCAATAAAATGTTAACAAACAATGCAGAGAGGTGAAGGCTACCAATCTGAAAATTTCCAGCTCTCTTTAATGAGGTGAAAAAGACTTCAATAAAGTCCCACAAGGGCCATGGGCCTATGAAGATCAGTAGCTAAAGACCATCAGAATTCCTGGATGTATGGGAATGTTGACTGTGCCACAGAGGAGAGAGGGGGCACTCCAGAGACACCTCAACCATTGGTGAAGATAGATGTTTGGAGGAAGATGTATGAGGCTCCAGGGAGTAGAGGCCTAGATGAACCAGCAGTCGTTCCCCGTCTACAAAGTTGGAGAATGCATAGGACTTATTCTTATAGGTGAAATTGAGGTGGAAGGCAAAGATTTGCATTTTGTGCCTTCATCACCATTTCTTTTACCACATAATTATGTGCTTTAGCTATTACATCATGGGGTAGGCCATCAGGGCGAGGGGCTTGGAGAGCACTATGAGCCCTATTAAACTTAAGGCAGTGTTTTAGGAGATCTGTAAATAAGTCTTGAAGAAAGCAGCGCATTGCTGGTTATAAAATATTTTACCGAGGTGGGGGGCGTGGCCGGCCGGAGACCTTGATGGACGCTTAAGCTCATCAGACAGGGGAAACGATCCAGCGACACAGGCCATCATCGCAACCCCATCCGCAGCCATCCTTGCTCCAGGCACACTGGAGATCAAGATGCACACGTCCAGGAAACGTTTTACGGACCACAAACCTCAGAAACTCACTGAATTCGCTTACAAGCCGGCGAACAGTGATTCCTACACCGATCTCCCAGACGCCATCCCAGAGGAAATGCCAGATACAGGTACCCCTTCTGTGCTTTCCTACCCCCCGGAGTGCGACCCTCAGCGGACACAGCGCCCGCAAATTGAGGCCCAGGCTCCTAATCCCTTCTCCCTCAACCAGGCCTTGCACTCCTCCATGGCATCCTCCCCCACCTCAGGCCAGCCAGTCATCGTTACCACCCTGAAGGACATGCTAATCTCTTTACAGTCCTCCCTCATGACTGACTTATCCTCCTTGTTTCACAAAATCACCTCTGACATCCACTCTTTAGACGACAGAGTGTCCAATGCTGTAAGAGGCCTAACTGATTGCACTACCACAATCAATGAAGTCATTGACACTTATGATGCTGTTAAAGAGGAACAGTCATGGATGCACGCCAAGCTGGCCGATTTAGAGGACAGGTCCCGCAGGAACAATATCAAGCTGAGAGGTATCCCTGAGACCATACTACCTGCGGACCTACCGCACTATGCAAAAGATGCATATCATAATCCCTGAAGCGTCCCCGAGGGATGGTATAATTGACAAAATTCACAGAATCGCTAAACCATCCCACCTAGCAGCCTTAGTCCCCAGAGATGTCCTGATGAGGGTCCATTTCTACCACATTAAAGAAAAACTCCTAATGGGATTTAAAGCTAAATTGCCAGCTCCCTATGCAGGGATTCAATTCTCTCCTGACCTCTGCAAGTTCACCCTCCAACTGAGACGGCAGATGAACCCAATTACCAAGGGCCTTCAAAATCATAAGATACAATACAAATGGCGATACCCAGCCATTCTCTTCATTGTGAAGAATGGGCAAACCCACACGGTTGGAGATCTTGACAAAGGTCTGAGGCTCCTCCACACCTGGGGCATACTACCAGAACCCCCCAAATCAGCTCAGCATGACAGAGGATCTAATACACCCCACAGAAATGCAGATCACAAATACACCTGAGTGGCACATGGATGCATGACAAGCCTGGCCAATCAACGTCATTATAGCTCCCCTGAGCTCTGACAACCTGCTGCCCCTGTTATCCCCCCCGCGCTAATAACTTTTTTTTCTATCCCCACCTAGAGGCTATCGAGGTGTTCAGCACCCCCTCTATGATCTTTTCATTGTATTAATCTCACCAGCAGCATCCTCCACTGACGGTTTGCTTAACCGATTTCTTTTTTTACCTCTTTTCTTTAAGGTTCTCACTGTTTTTGTGCTTAACGTATTGCTCTATTCACAGCTTCCTAGTCCACCCTACTTTCAGACCTTTGGACTTCCACAACCCTACTACTCAGTCTCGCTCCCAGGTGCCTTTGGATCCAAACTACAGTGACTAACTGTAAGTGTTGTGCATAACACCCACCAACCTCACACCCACAAGATGCCGTTTACTATCCTATCACTGAACACTAACAGACTAAATCACCCCGCCAAACGCCACTCACTCTGGAAAACCACCATGGCTCTCCACAGTGACATTCTTTGTGTCCAAGAATCCCACCTACTATCATCAAGCTCATCCCTTTGTAGCAACCGTCAATTCCCTCATATTTTCCACGCATTCCACTCCACTAAAACCAGAGGAGTCATGACTGCAATCAAAGACACAGTAGACTTCCCCTTACTAGATGAAGGTTGCTTTATTATTCTTATCTGCACCATCAACAGAGTATCCTACCCTATAATCAATATTTATGCCCCGAATTCCCGCCAAATGAAGTTCCTACACAGAGTGCTACGCACCTCCAGACCCATTCAAAAGGGCCACCTAATACTCTATGGAGACTTCAACCTGGTCCCAGACATGTCCATGGACTCCACATCAGCACCAAAAAGGCGAGACTCACCATTGCAAAAATCAATCTCCTCCCAGGATCTGTACGACAATTGGCGTTGCCACCATGGATCCGAACGTGACGTCACCTTTTTTTCCTCCAGGCACCATTTGTACTCGAGAATAGACCTGTTTCTAACTGACAAATAGATTTTACAGAAAATCTCTAGCTCTACGATCCACACCACAACATGGTTGGACCATGCTCCAACCTCAATTACAATACAAGATTCCAACTTACAACACATCACCTTCCTCTGGCGAGCATACGACTTAATTATCCAACATGACAAATACACGCCAGAAATATCTGATCACATTATTGATTTTTTCTCATTGAACAAAGGCTCTGTGTCTGACCCTGCCGTGGTGTGGAGCATGCATAAAGCGTACATGAGGGGAATGTTACTTAAATTGAGTTCTTACCATAGACAAAAGAGGATGCAGCGCTTAGATGAATTAACAGCTCAGATAGCAGCCCTAGAAATGAGACACAAAACTAACCCTCAAGAGCCGCAAACAAACCAACTACTATCCCTATAAACAAGAAGGAGGCTCCCATCATCTCATCTAGAGTATGGTGGTCTCATCCCTTTCAATAGAAGTAGAAGTAGATGCCCCCTAATTGGGACTTTAAATGGACCACCAACTCCAGGGTTATATAAAATCAATCTTTGATATAATAATGTAATGTAATATATTACATTATATTACAGACCATTATAGCCCAGGGACCAATGTCCCAATATTCCACCTTTCATGAGACAAATCTGTCCCTCCTGCGTGCAATGTAGAATCACTGGATGATGGGCTATTTAGCTCCACAACAGTGCCTTTTATGAACTATCTGGTCTCATCTCACAGTGGCTCAATATTGGAGCACCCTCCATGAGACTATGCAGGTGTCACCCACCCAGAGAACACACTAACTATTCACAATTCCCATTAATGGTGAGGTGTGCAGTGTCAATAAAGACTTACTGGTCCCTCATACGTATTTTTGACACTGAATGACTACACCAGAATGTATTTTGAACACTAAACTTTCTGAACCCTTGGCCCCTGAAGAAGGTATTGGAACACCTGATACCGGAAACGCGTCGGGCATTTGGGCATTTATATTGTATGCGATTTCACATAATACATTGGTTTGTCTTATGCAGCACATGTTGTGCATCCCTTCATATATGCGATCTTTTGTATTTGTATTTTAATATATTACATTAAAGATTAATTTTATATAACCCTGGAGTTGGTGGTCCATTTAAAGTCCCAATTAGGGGGCATCTACTTCAACTACTATCCCTAAGACAAGAACTTAAAACCCTACTTCTCCACTCCTATGAATTTGTCCAAAGGAAAATGAAAGCGTCTACATACTGCACCTCTAACAAAGCGGGGAAAAAACTTGCACAACACCTTAAAGGAAGGTGTGTCAAAACTAAAATAACCCATATAATTCATCCCCACACGACAGCCCCCCTAAGTAACCTGCAAGACATAGCCGATGCCTTTAGTGCATATTATGGTGACTTCTACAACCTGAAACAAGACCCTCATACCCCGCAACCCACACAGGATGACATTGACCATTTTCTCTGCAATCTAGAGCTACCCAAGCTGACTGGGGAACAACTAAACGCCCTTAACGCCCCATTCACGGAACAAGAAATTAAGACATCTATTCACTCACTATCTAGTGGTAAAGCACCAGGACCCGACGGACTGACAGGGGACTACTATAAACAATTCTCCCCACATCTAACCCCGCACCTCACTGAACTTTTCAATCACGCTGCCTCCTCTTCTGTTTTTTTGAAAGAATACTTAAAAGCATTGGTTATAACGATACCAAAGCCAGGGAAAAAGTCGAACATCCCCCAAAATTTTCACCCAATTTCTTTACTCAATCTCAACCTCTAAAATATACGCTAAAACAATAGCAGCAAGACTAATTGAGATTATGCTCTTATCCACCAAGACCAGACGGGGTTCACAAAGGGCAGGCAATCATCAGATGTCACCATTCAGAATCAACCAGAACACCTTCTCTGCTCCTGTCTTTGGATTCAGAGAAGGCGTTTGACAGGGTTCACTGGTCATACCTCAGGGCGGTCCTCCAAAAATTTGGGTTCCAAGGCAACATCCTAAGTACCATTATGGCACTATATTCCAACCCTGAGGCCTAAGTGTACACAGAGGGCATGCTCTCCCGCCCATTCCCCATTACCAACGGCACGCGACAGGGCTGCCCCCTATTCCTCCTTATTTTTAACATGCTTATGGAACCCCTAGCAGAACATATCCGCTCCCATCCCAACATCTCAGGACTTCAAATTGGCACCTCATACCATAAAATCAGCCTATTTGCTAATGATGTCATTCTCATCCTTACCAACCCGACTTCCTCCCTGGCAGAAGTACAAAAATTGCTCAACTGGTTTAGCTAGATCTCGTACTATAAGGTTAACACAACCAAATCCTTCATATTAGACATTAATATAGATGCTACCATGAGGAACCTCCTACAGCTACAATACCCGATTGCGTGGGCAACTACTGACATATCCTACCTAGGCATCCAACTACTGAGAAAGACCAAAAACCTCTACTCATGTAATTTTCCTGCCACTCCTTCAGAACATTTAATCAACTTCACAACAAATAGAGAAACACGAACTTTCCTGGACAGGTAGACTTGCGGCTTTCAAAATGATTTGCCTCCCCCAAATACTGTATTTTTTCAGAACTCTACCCATCCCAATACCCGCCACATTCTTCAGGTCCCTCCAAACGATATTTAACAAATATCTTTGGAATGGTAAAATACCTAGATGTGCCCATCTAAAACTGATTAAACACAAACTAGCAAGAGGCATGGGATCCATAGACTTTGAGGATTATTACTTGGCAGCCATCCTAGCTCAACTACCCAGCTGGTTCCAACCCCGCCCGACCACATTATGGGGACAAATAGAGAACTCCTCACTCACCCAGCCCAACCTGAAAAACTGGTTACTAAGCACACCTTTCGGCGCCTCAGTTCCGACATCTCTATCTCCAACTATGAAGGCCTCAGCCCATGCCTGGAAGAAAATGATTGCCCTCCTGGCATACACCTCCATCACCCCACAATTCCATATTCCTTTAAACACTCTCCTCCACTTAACACCTGATCTCCCATTATCACCATGGACCCTCAAAAGAATCCACTTCCTACAAGATTTACTACAGGACAACCACATTAAACCCTTCTCCCAACTACAATCCGAATATACCCTTTCTATATACCCGAATACTTTATCTATCTACGCATACATCATTGCCTGCGCAATATACCCCTTCCTCTATATACAGTGGGGCAAAAAAGTATTTAGTCAGCCACGTATTGTGCAAGTTCTCCCACTTAAAAAGATGAGAGAGGCCTGTAATTGTCATCATAGGTATACCTCAACTATGAGAGACAAAATGTGGAAACAAATCCAGACAATCACATTGTCTGATTTTTGAAAGAATTTATTTGCAAACTATGGTGGAAAATAAGTATTTTGTCAATATCAAAAGTTCATCTCAATACTTTGTTATATATCCTTTGTTGGCAATGACAGAGGTCAAACGTTTTCTGTAAGTCTTCACAAGGCTGTCACACACTGTTGCTGGTATGTTGGCCCATTCCTCCATGCAGATCTCCTCTAGAGCAGTGATGTTTTGGGGCTGTCGCTGGGCAACCCGGACTTTCAACTCCCTCCAAAGGTTTTCTATGGGGTTGAGATCTGGAGACTGGCTAGGCCACTCCAGGACCTTGAAATGCTTCTTACGAAGCCACTCCAATGGGATCATTGTCATGCTGAAAGACCCAGCCACGTTTGATGTTTAATGCTCTTGCTGATGAGAGGAGGTTTTCACTCAAAATCTCACGATACATGGCCCCATTCATTCTTTCATGTACATGGATCAGTCATCCTGTTCCCTTTACAGAGAAACAGCCTGTCACGGAAAGCCCCACACTCCGCTTGAATGCTTCCATCATATACCGCTTCCTAAGTTCTGGAACACGAGTCCAATGGATCTGGCCATAGGAACCCCAAGAACTAGACAACACCAGTCTTGGAGTACATCAGAACTGTCCTTTATTTGAGATCTCCCACACATTTATATACCAGGATGACTCAAAGCTAACCTAATTAACATGAGCTCCAATAGGAGTTGTCCCGTCTCCTACATTGTATAGAGGACAATGTGATCAGCTCATTCAATTAACACACATTACCATAAACATCAACACAGGGTTAATTAGAACAAACAACAATGAGTTGAATACCTTTAGAACCTAGACTAAACTTATTTACATTAAACCCATTATAGCTGACATCAGACAGGTGAGTGGAGATGATGACATTAGCATCTCCTTACAGGATGTGTCCCAACAGTATAATTCAGTCTTATCATTCTAATATGGCATATAACGGGTTCCAGAGTCTGTGTGTTTTGGGGGGACATGGAGCTGAATCCAAAGTAACACCAACCCCAGGGTCCCCAGGCATACAGCTCACAGAGAGCACCATTCCCCCAAATGCTAGGGCCCATAATCGGTGGGCAACAGGCTTGCATACAGTCCTCTCCAACAGCCTCTGTTCTGGCTAGGTCTGTGACATTTCTCCCCTTTCGGCAGGAGACTAACACAGGAGGAGACCCCAGACGGGTTGACTCCGAAGTTAGTAAACAGCTCCAGTCCTCTACTGCCTGTACCCACACAGTACCCCAAATAAATTGTTCCAAACAAAGCATTACTCACCCAGCCAACCTCTGCCTCTCTCAGAGAACATATCTGCTGCTGGGGAGAGGCCTGGACTGGCCTTTCTCCCTGGAATCCTTTCTGCCGCTGGAGAGAGGACAGGGTGTCTGGGCTCACTCTGTCATGCTGTTGGGGATCTGGGCCCACAGCCCAGCATCCCTGGGGTATACAGGTGGAGACTGAAGTCCCATCCACCTTCACAGGAAATCCATCCTCTGTTAGTTGAGGGCAGAGTCCAGCAGTCCTCGGCCCTGTTGCCAGTCCTTCTGCTGGAAACCCCACACCATCTGTTCCGGCTAACTGTTGGAGAGGGAGGCTGACTGCCCCGCCTCCCTGGAACTCTGTAGTTGTTGCCGGTGCTGGGCAGAGGTTGGTAGCACTCTGCCCTGCTGTCAGCACTTCTGCTGGGGACTCCGCATCCTCTGCTCTGGCTAACTGTTGGGGCAGGAGGCTGGCTTCCTCCACTCCCAAACTGTGTAGCTGCCATTGGTAAGGTGAGCTGGCTTCTTCCTTTTCCATTCCCTCATCTGGCTGCTGGGATGACATGTCGATGGTACTGTCTCCCAGGTACACGGATCTTTGCTGGGGAGGAAAGCCCACTTCCTCCACCCTGGCCAACTGTTGGGGAGGGACAACACACACCTCCTCTCCCTTCTCCCCCTGTATCTGCTGCTGGGAAGTGATTGCCATCTTCTCACCCTGAGCCTCCACAATTGCTGCAGGTGTGGGGCAGAGGTCTTGGACCCTCTGTCCGGTTGCCAGCACTTCTGCTGGGGGTTTTCCAGGTGGTTCCTCCTCTACAGAAACGTCTATTAAATCCCCAGTCTCTGGAATTGGTAAAAGTGTGGAACAGAGGTCTTGGACCCTCTGTTCAGTTACCAGATCTTCAGCTGGAGAAATTTGTTTTAACTCCATAGATGCTGCTGGCAGAAAATCACATGTCCCTGTCAGTGTTGTGGGAGAAAGGCCGACTACCTCTTCTCTCAAGAAGGCCGAAGCCACTGTTGGTGCTGGGCAGAACACAGTGAACTTTGGCCCTGATAGCAGCTCTTCTGCTGGAGGCTCATCAGGTTGTTTTTCCTCAGCAGAAAAGTCTATCAAATCCCATGTCTCTGCAACTGATGTCTGGGGATAGAGGTTCACCATCGCCTGTCCATGGAACCCAGAAGATGCTATCATTTCTGGGCAGAGGTTAGCAGAGCTCTGCCCTGTTGTCAGCACTTCAGGTTTGGGGACGGCAATCTCCGGATTTTCCACTGCCGATTCTCTGGCATGCTGCTGAACTTGTTCTAGCAGTTTCCTGTATGCCCTTTCCAGATGCTGTTCCTTCCTTAGCAAATGGTCCAGATCAGGTTTGAGCTCTGAGACCCCTGCAAGACCGAGCATAGACTCTCTATAGTCTCTCAGGTCCTCAAGGTCAGGTTCCCCTTCATCGCCAAACATAAAAAGATCTGTAAGGTTCTCCCACAGCAATCCAGGGCCGCCAAAGTCATATCCCTCCGGAGAGCATTCTGTTGTCTCCCCTAAATATCCCTCCTCTGCGTGCCATTGCAGAGCCCGATAATGATTGTCCAGCTCTATCTCCTGCTGGACCAACCTGTCCAACTCAGTCACCCATTGCTCCTGGGGCTGCTCTCCCAGGAATGCCATCCGCAATGCCCGTTGGTCACTGGCCCGTTGCTCTTGGGTTGGAAAGCACTTGCCCTGTTTTATACCAGGGAGACGGAGGGCTGCAATCCAGAGCTCCACCCGAATCAGCTGCCTGAGCTCCAGGTATTCATCCTCAGACACAGTCCTGGTGTACGTTGAAAGGATGATCTGCAGCAGCCCCGGGAATTCTGATGCCAGGTCCATATCTCCGCTGGGGTGACTGAAGTCTGCTATGCTGATCTTGGATCCAGTTGGAGGTTTGGATGTCCCAGACTTCAGGAAGTTATCCCACTGCTGCCACCAATGTCACGGAACGCCCCACACTCCGCTTGAGTGCTTCCGTCATATACCGCTTCCTAAGTTCTGGAACACGAGTCCAATGGATCTGGCCATAGGAACCCCAAGAACGATACTAAGCTAAGCAGGGCAATAACTTCTCCGCAGGATGTGGAAATCTTGCAAAAAGACCTGAACAAATTAATGGGGTGGGCGACTACATGGCAAATGAGGTTCAATGTAGAAAAATGTAAAATAATGCATTTGGGTGTCAAAAATATGAATGCAATCTATACACTGGGGGGAGAACCTCTGGGGGAATCTAGGATGGAAAAGGACTTGGGGGTCCTAGTGGATGATAGGCTCAGCAACGGCATGCAATGCCAAGCTGCTGCTAATAAAGCAAACAGAATATTGGCATGCATTAAAAGGGGGATCAACTGCAGAGATAAAACGATAATTCTCCCGCTCTACAAGACTCTGGTCCGCCCGCACCTGGAGTATGCTGTCCAGTTCTGGGCACCAGTCCTCAGGAGGGACGTACTGGAAATGGAGCAAGTACAAAGAAGGGCAACAAAGCTAATAAAGGGTCTGGAGGATCTTAGTTATGAGGAAAGGTTGCGAGCACTGAACTTATTCTCTCTGGAGAAGAGACGCTTGAGAGGGGATATGATTTCAATTTACAAATACTGTACTGCTGACCCCACAATAGGGATAAAACTTTTTCGCAGAAGAGAGTTTAATAAGACTCGTGGCCACTCATTGCAATTAGAGGAAAAGAGGTTTAACCTTAAACTACGTAGAGGGTTCTTTACTGTAAGAGCGGCAAGGATGTGGAATTCCCTTCCACAGGCGGTGGTCTCAGCGGGGAGCATTGATAGCTTCAAGAAACTATTAGATAATCACCTGAATGACCGCAATATACAGGGATATGTAATGTAATACTGACACATAATCACACACATAGGTTGGACTTGATGGACTTGTGTCTTTTTTCAACCTCACCTACTATGTAACTATGTAACTAGACAACACCAGTCTTGGAGTACATCAGAACTGTCCTTTATTTGAGATCTCCCACACATTTATATACCAGGATGACTCAAAGCTAACCTAATTAACATGAGCTCCAATAGGAGTCGTCCCGTCTCCTACATTGTATAGAGGACAATGTGATCAGCTCATTCAATTAACACACATTACCATAAACATCAACACAGGGTTAATTAGAACAAACAACAATGAGTTGAATACCTTTAGAACCTAGACTAAACTTATTTACATTAAACCCATTATAGCTGACATCAGACAGGTGAGTGGAGATGATGACATTAGCATCTCCTCACAGGATGTGTCCCAACAGTATAATTCAGTCTTATCATTCTAATATGGCATATAACGGGTTCCAGAGTCTGTGTGTTTTGGGGGGACATGGAGCTGAATCCAAAGTAACACCAACCCCAGGGTCCCCAGGCATACAGCTCACAGAGAGCACCATTCCCCCAAATGCTAGGGCCCATAATCGGTGGGCAACAGGCTTGCATACAGTCCTCTCCAACAGCCTCTGTTCTGGCTAGGTCTGTGACACAGCCTCAAAGCATGATGTTGCCACCCCCATGCTTCACAGTAGGTATGTGGTTCTTTGGTTGCAACTCAGCATTCTCTCTCCTCCAAACACGACGAGTTGTGTTTCTACCAAACAGTTCTACTTTGGTTTCATCTGACCATATAACATTCTCCCAATCCTCATCTGGATCATCCAAATGCTCTCTAGCAAACCTCAGATGGGCCCGGACAAACCTCAGACCCAGCCACGTTTGATCTTTAATGCTCTTGCTGATGAGAGGAGGTTTGCACACAAAATCTCACAATACATGGCCCCATTCATTCTTTCATGTACATGGATCAGTCGTCCTGTTCCCTTTGCAGAGAAACAGCCCCAAAGCATGATGTTGCCACCCCCATGCTTCACAGTAGGTATGGTGTTCTTTGGTTGCAACTCAGCATTCTCTCTCCTCCAAACACGACGAGTTGGAGGGGGACACCTCTGGCACTGCAGGATCTGAGTCCCTGGCAGCGTAGTGTGTTACTGATGGTAGCCTTTGTTACGTTGGTCCCAGCTCTCTGCAGGTCATTCATTAGGTCCCCCCCGTGTGGTTCTGGGATTTTTGCTCACCGTTCTTGTGATCATTTTGACCCACGGGGTGAGATCTTGCGCAGAGCCCCAGATCAAGGGAGATAATCAGTGGTCTTGTATGTCTTCTATTTTCTAGATATTGCTCCCACAGTTGATTTCTTGACACCAAGCTGCTTGCCTATTGCAGATTCAGTCTTCCCAGCCTACTGCAGATCTACAGTTTTGTTTCTGGTGTCCTTCGACAGCTCTTTGGTTTTCACCATAGTGGAGTTTGGAGTGTGACTGTTTGAGGTTGTGGACAGGTGTCTTTTATACTGATAACACGTTGTTCAAACAGGTGCCATTAATACAGGTAATGAGTGGAGGACAGAGGAGCCTCTTAAAGAAGAAGATACAGGTCTGTGAGAGCCAGAAATCTTGCTTGTTTGTAGGTGGCCAAATACTTATTTACTAATACTATGTGATTGTCAGGATTTGTTTCCACATTTAGTCTCTCATAGTTAAGGTATACCTGTGATGACAATTACAGACCTCTCTCATCTTTTTAAGTGGTAGAACTTGCACAACTGGTGGCTGACTAAATGCTTTTTTGCCCCACTGTATTTGGCAATGTTTTTACCTTGGGTTACTCTCTTTTGTTAACACTTTGTATACCTAATATGATGTAATAACTGTTACCTACCTTGTATTGTACATTGTGAAAAACAATAAAAAACTATGGTTAAAAAAAAATATATATATATATATATATATTTCACCAACTCTGGAACCCCACTGATGCAGAAATTGTACCCATTCTCCAGATCATCACTTTTAGCAGGAGCCCCATCTAGACACTCTTGAAGGTCTTGAATGCATTGCATATGTGGATTTGTGCAGGCAATAGTGGATTAAAGTTTAGTTTCGACCACTTCAATGCAAGTGCTGAAGCCCTGAATGTCAGCTTTTATATCCACAGTAATCTGAGCAGCTGTTCTGGCTAGTCCTTGTTCTAGTAGCTCAGAAATTGTTGTCAACTGCAAATGATCCTCCATGTTAGCCAGTGGGAAATCTTGAGGTGATGGAGATGGTAAATCATGGCAAGGGATCTGTAATGGCGGCTGGGAATTAAAGGAGATCATCCAAGGTGCGTTCTAGCAGTGACTCTGTGAAAGCCACGAACACACCCGATCCAAGGTGCCAATCCCGGCTCATCACCGTAAGTAATATCAAGAAGGGAAGAAATTGATTGCACACTCAAATCCAAAGGATGCTGTTGAATTTCTTTATTGTCATAAGCCAGACAAACTTGCAAGGATAATTAGTTGACGCGTTTCACACAAAAGAACCATGCTTGATCACAACAACTTGAAATGCTCTCAAACCAGGCTATTTAAAGGCATGTATCAAATCAGACACCTAACCCAAAACACCTGCAATTTGAAAGCAATCAGCACAAAGCCTCACCAACATAGTTTGGCAGGCGAAGGAGAGAGCCCACTGTGTGAGATGGAACAGGCCAATATCAGAGGCCCCAGTGCGGAGCTATCCGGTCAAGCGTTCATCTGGCCAGAGCCTGCACATGCGCCCCTCTTTTATACTTTTTTAATAAATCACTACACCTAGATGGAGGCACCCTCTTGTGTTTGTTTTTTATATATGCATTGGGATCTCAAGACTTAATCTTAGAGGAGCTGTATCCACTTCACCTGGTGTTCCCTACCGCTCTCCTGGCCCTCTTATATGCCCTGTTAAATGGCGGTTGGGTTCCAGTCAGCGCAATAGCTAATTGATTTTCTTTGATTCAGTACATCAGGACTGATCGATTTTCAAATATATACACCATAGTTTGTAGACTCTGTAACTTTCACACAGACTAAATAATATACACTGATTTGGGTTATTTTAAATAAAGGAATGAAGCTGAATACATTATGTGTGCACTTTAATAATTTATTATTAATGATAATACTGAACAATATAAACATTGTTTAAATTTGTACAATATCAAATCAGTTTCTGAAATGAATAGGCAATTAATGAAATCAATAAATATTAACCACTTCCATACAGGGCATTTTCACCCCCTTTCTGCCCAAGCCAATTTTCAGCTTTCAGTGCTGTCGCACTTTGAATAACAATTGCGTGGTCATACAACACTGTACACCAATGAAATTTTTATCATTTTTTAATAGAGCTTTCTTTTGGTAGTATTTGATCACCTCTGCAGTTTTTATTTCTTGCGCTATAAACAAAACAAGCGTGAAAAGTTTGAAAAAAACACAATATTTTTTACTTTTGCTATACTAAATATCCAATTTTTTTTTAAACACATTTTTTCCTCAGTTTAGGCTGATTCGTATTCGTCTACATATTTTTGGTAAAAAATATTGCAATAAGCTTATATTTATTGGTTTGTGCAAAAGTTATAGCTTCTACAAAATAAGGGGATAGATTTATAGCATTTTTATTATTATTTTTTTTTTTTACTAGTAATGGCGGCGATCTGCATTTTTTATCATGACTGCGATATTGCGGCAGACATATCGGACACTTTTGACACATTTTTGGGACTATTCACATTTATACAGCGATCCATGCTATAAAAATGCAATAATTACTGTATAAATGTGACTGGCAATGAAGGGGTTAACCAGGAGGGGGCGCTGTAGGATTAATCGTGTTGCTAGGGAGTGATTCTAACTGTGGGGGGAGGGGACTCACAAGGGGAGGAGACCGATCGGTGTTCCTCTGTACAAGGAACACACCATCGGTCTCCTCCCATCTGGCAGGACGTGGATCTGTGTGTTTACACACACAGATCCACTGTCCTGCTCGGTTACCAGGCAATTGCGGGTGCCCGGCGGACATCGCAGCGATAGTCCGAATGATCTTCTTGTATTTTGTGTTCCTCTGTGTCTATAGGTTGTGAAAAAGTCTCAGACATGTGGTATCACCATATAGAATGGTTTTTGGGGTATAATTCTAAGTATATTTATGATGTGTGTCAGAAATATTTTATTAATTGCCAACTTTGTGTAAAAATTACATTTTTATTTTCTTTCCGGCATTTTTCAAAAACCTGTGTGGAATTTCCGCCAGCAAAAGATTGAGAGAAGGTTCCCTATTTTTCCGACGGAAAAAGTTCCGATCGTATGTAGCAATTTCGACGCACAAAATTCCTACGTATGTTCGGAAACAATTCGACGCATGTTTGGAAGCACTGAACTTCATTTTCTCGGCTCGTCGTAGTGTTGTATGTCACCGCATTCTTGGCGGTCAAAAGTTCAGAGAACTTTTGTGTGACCGTGTGTATGCAAGCCAAGCTTGAGCGGAATTCCGTCGGAAAAACTATCCAAGATGGAAATTCTGCTTGTGTCTATGGGGCATTAGAATTTCTGGAGGTTCTCTTTGGATTTTGGGTGCCTCTATGCCACTAGGCTGTGAAAAGCTCTCACACATGTGGTATTGCAATACTCAGAAGGTGTAGTAGAATGTGTTTTGGGGTGTAATTATAAGTATGCCTATGCTGTGTGTGAGAAATAACTTGTACAAATTACAAATTTGTAAAAAAATAATAATTTCATAATTTTTCTAAAAATTGTGACAAAAAATTACAACTTCAATAAACTCAATAGTCCTCTTATTAAACACCCTGGACTGTGCACTTTCAAAAAGGGGTCAGTTGGGGGGGGGGGATTTGTACTGTCCTAGTATTTTAGAACCTCAAGAAATGAGATAGGCTGTCAGTGCATCAGGACCGATTGATTTTCAAATATAAATACCATAGTTTGTAGACTCTATAACTTTCACATAGACTAAATAATAAACACTGATTTGGGTTATGTTTACCAAAGAAATAGCAGAATACACTTTGCTCTGCATTTAAAAAAAAAAAAAAAGAAATTCAGTGGTAGTTAAATGCCAAGAAATGAAAACTCTATCTGTCTCAAAAAATGATAAAAAATTTCACTTGGGTACAGTGTTGCATGTCTTAGTAATTGCCATTTAAAATCTGATAGTGCTGAAAGCTAAAAATTGACCTGGACTGAAAGGGGGTGAAAGTGTCAGGACTTAAAGTAGTTAATGATTTAATATTTTATTAAATCACTAAAATATTAAATTATTCATAAATACTATTGCTACACCCCATTCCCAAACACTTTCCTGCTATCCTGGTCATGGCCATTGGGTTCAGGATTCAGCAGCACCATTCCCCAAATGTCCTAGATCCTCAGCAGACACTGTGGACAACAGAGTGATAGATTTCTGTGGCCATCAGTCAGGACAGCAGTTGTGGGACTTCCAGCTACAGGAGGAAAGGGAAATTTCAGAAGAAGAGGACTACACACAAAAGGGGTTCGTATTTGTAATGGAAAATAATTGAGTTATTTGAAATTAAAGGAAATTCTGTCATATTGAGCTACAGAGAAAAATGGTGGTCATGGAAACAAAGAGTGATAATAAAAACCATGAAAATATTTAACATTAATACATACTATGGGTTTTGATGTGTGGGTTTATCCATTAGATTTGTATATCCCTTCTTGTGGTTTCTAGTGGAGACATCTCTGTAACTAAGTTTCCAACACACATTAGTGGTAAGAGCATATTCCAATATGGGGGAAAGGGGCAGAATAATATATAATGTATATATATATATGTATATAATATATATATATATATATATATATATATATATATATATATATATATATATATATATATATATATATATATATATATATATATATATATATATATATATATATATATATATATAGATAGATAGATAGATAGATATATAGATAGATATAGATATAGATAGATAGATCTATCTATCTATCTATCTATCTATCTATCTATATCTATAGATATATATCTATATATAGACACAGGTGTAGATCTATCTATATTTATAGATATATATCTATATATCTATATATCTATATATATATATATATAGATATATAGATATATATCTATAGATATAGATAGATAGATAGATAGATAGATAGATAGATAGATAGATAGATAGATAGATAGATAGATAGATAGATAGATAGATAGATAGATAGATAGATAGATAGATAAAGATCTATATATATATATATATATATATATATATATATATATATATATATATATATATATATATATATATATATATATATATATATATATATGCTTGAACCTTTATTTTAGGTGAGTGTCATTAAAGCTGATTTAGACATTTACTGTATGAGGCAGGGCTGCAGCAGTGAAGGGATAATCTACATGCTTCCAGCATCTTTGCATACCATAATGCTTTTCTAACTCATGTTTATTTCATACCTGTTAGAATTTGGGGATTCTGATTCCACCATCTTCAGCCCTTAATTTTTGGGTAACCTCCAAACTACATAATGTTTTCCATAATTTGTGATGCTGTCGCTAAAAGTGATATATCTTGTTGACATAAAGGAAATCTGAATAATACAGAATGAGGTTCAGAAATGATATTTGTAGGGGACTTTAACCCCTCTTGATCAGTGGCAATTGTTGCCTAGAAGTCCAGGCCAAATACAGCAGCATTGGATTGTGTTGGTTGACTGTACAATAAAGCTGGGACTAAATCACACAACTAATTTACAGTCTACATGACCAAGTTACAATCTAGACAGTGATCAAATGTTTAGGTACTATTCTCATTTGTTCCCAATTATCAGTGAGGACCCGCGCTGTCAGTGACAGTCAGAATTGAAAGGCATCAGCCACATAAGATGCTGCTGATGACTCCTAAAGGAGGAACATTTATAGGCATATGTCAGTGCAGGGCTATGTTTTAGGGAGCGTTTATAAATAGATTGCAGCCATAAAGGTATTGTACATCTTTAATTCCAATGTATATTACTAACATGTAAATTTGAAATTATATAAGGAACTGCCCCGCCGCATCATGATGTCTCTGTAAAGTGTGATTCTACTTTGCTCCATTGAATAACCCTAACTTATATAAGAATTATATATATATATAGTGACTGAGTGCATCCTACCACACAGTATCACACAAAAAGTTCAGTCTTGCCCAAGGTGGCTAAAGACTTCTAATGCATGTCTTCACCTAGATGAGTTTTTGGACTCAGCCACATAGGCCATGGCTTAGGGTGCTGTGACCACTAGAGAGGATGCTTTGACCCCCAGGCTGTTTGCTCTGCACCCCTGTATGCACAGTGTTATTTATTTATAGGCCCATGGAGTCTAATCTCAGACAGACTTCCACTCTACCTTGCCTTCAGAGGCATTTATTACATGACATCCCTACTAACAATGGACTTCCTCAACTGCCTTCCCAGAGCCTGTGGCAGCATGCAGTGACAGTAATTCTGTAAAATGCTGCTGCATGCTGTAATGCTAGATCACAGGGTGGTGCTTGTTTCCTGGGCAGCAGATTCATGACAGATTATTTGTCTGTGTCTTTGTATAAGTTATCTGGCTGTTGGCACTGCTCTCTGTGCTGCTGAGCTGGCATCAACTGACTGAGATCTGTCACTATACAAAAAGTAATATTGAAGAACATTTATTTCACATTGGAAAATGGAATGGGGGAACCCACTAAATTGATTATTTATTTGAGCTAATCAGTGTTATTTTAATTTGCAGTACATTTGTAATAGGATTAGGCTTAAAAAAATAAATAAAAACCTGCAAACAAAAACAAAATGTGTGCAACCTAGTTTGCCCAGATGGCACATTTGTTGTTTCATACATGTTTTTATTTTAATTTATTTGTTTTTTGTTGAGCCTTTTTATGGAATTTCTATGTACAAAAATTATGCAGGCTTGTTGATGATATATGCTTATACCAGGATGTTGAATCGTCTCCTTTAAAAAGCTTATTTGACACCAGCAATCTTGTTGCTGGTGGCAACTCACCAGTAACAGGATCAGTAGAGACAACTCACCTGTTCTTATTACATCATTTTCTCACTGATCAGGACAGCAAGGAATTGTACTGTTTCTCAGTGAGGAACAGGAGAAATTACCTTCTTTTCTTGTTCTATAGACAGAACAGAAGGTAAGAGAAAAACTCTTTATATAAAAAGAAAACCCCTATTAGATATTTGTGACTCTCTCTAGTGGGTATTAAAATAGCAATAAAACCCAACAGTGGTTCCAAATCTTCCCTGCTTCATATTTTAAAAAAAGGTTTGGTTTTAGATATACTTAATTTTATATAAAGCATCAATAAGTTATATGTGTGGGAATATTATGTCGTGTATATGCAAATATTTGTGTGAATGCTCAGCAAGTTCAACTGATTTTTACATAGCTTACATGATTTTTTATGTGAGCAAAGTTTATTGCTTATTGCCCTGGTCACATTTTTTGACCTCTGTTTTAAAAAAACGTTTTGCTGTGCACATTTGGTGTTGCACCCCGAAAAGCAAGGCATAACCCCAATGTTACATGGATGTTCAATGAGCATGAAAGACTAGCACCATACCATACAGTATAGGATGATCTAGCTTCATGGATTACAATTCTTATTGTGAGAGAACACAAGGTCACTCACATATGCAAGCACATGACCAAATCATATTCTAATGTCTTTTTTTCCTCACTTTTGTTTTACATTTAAATTTATCTCACAATTTGTTAAATCTTGTTTCAATTGTCTGACTGTTAAAAAAAATAGACATTACAAAGAAACCTATAAAAAATTAAATCATGTATAACTTTCAGCAGTCAACATATCAAGAAAGTGATATATAGGCTGCAACAGTCATGATGCGTTGAAAAAGGTGTATTACAAAAGTATTTTTCTTGTTTATTATTTTGCAAAATGAAAAGGAAACATTTACAGGCATTTCCATTTTAACAGTTGGTAAAATATTAAAGCACCATGAGCATTTTCTTAAATATGAGAAACAGAATAAAAATAATTCTCAGTAATTTAAAACACATGCAACTGGAAGATTCACCAGCATTAATATTTGGTGAACCTCTGTAATATACTGTAGGCAAGAAAACCAGGGTTTCAGGGGCAGATATTTAATGCTCAAGTATTTTACATATCATAAAATCAATTAATTTATAAAATGAGAGCCAAGCTAATTTGAGATATACTCACACAGAGGCAGCAAACCATGCATTGGTACAGCCTGCTGTTGTTTTACATATAGATAATGAAAAAATAAGAATGGGGGGTGAAATTACCGTAGGAACTGTTAAGGAATACAAACACAATTCCCTGTGTAACCATACACATGTACACTGATATTCATTCTGCAAATCTTAAATTAATTTGTAAGAGATAATTAGTATGCTGCATTTGAATATATCCCTTTGAGGGTTAATGTCCATCTTGTCTGTCACTGTTTCCAGCCTAATCCTATCTAATGAGGGCTTATGTTAACATGGTTAAGCACTTGCTGATATAAGCAAGGCATGCTAAGCTTATATATGACATGCTACTTAACGTAGCTGCCTTTGGCTATCTTACAAAAATGTATTCCTTTGTATTTTTGAATCTATAACTATAGCAGCTTTATGGATTTTGCTTTAGTAGGCCTAAAATATAAGCACTGGATCCAGTAGGAACAAATCTAATTATTTCTTTCCTTTTTTAACTTGCACTAGAAAAATAAGAGTTGAAATCTTGTTGTTATGCTTAAACTTCTCATTTTTTCTATCTGACAGTTTTTACATAACTTTTTGAGCAACTGTAACAGCTCCAAGTTGGGTTACATATTGAAAGATTTAATGTTCTTAAAGTTCAGGATATCCCACAAAATGTCCTGCCAATTTAACTTTTGGAAGAGAAACATTACAGTTTAAAGAAGAATAGAAAAGAATACCGAAGAATAGAAGAGAAATCCCTCCAGCACCGCCGCTGACTCAGTGGATGTGATGACCTCAGCACAGGCTCTGCCGAGTCAGCGGCAGTGCTGGACAGATTTCTTTGTGCCTGATAGACTACTGTACTGTATTTGTGAGAACAGGCAGTGCCTAGGTTTGTGAGCTTGTTCTTATGTTGAATTAGTATGTAAATTGGAACAGGTACATTTTTTAAGTGTGAGTCCAGCCAAAAAACTATTTTAAAGTTTTGGATAGCATAGGGAAGGGTTACCATGCCTGTAATGTTTGTTTTGCTGTCTGTGCCCCTTTTCAGAACATTTTCACCTCACGTTCTGTCTCTGTAACTTTTGGATTGTTGTGGAAACAAGGATTGGTGATAAGGGGGGCATGGATTGATGGGCAATGAGGATGGCTGCACACTAAAGGGATTCCATGGATTCAGTGGCTCTTAGAAGGTTCTTTATACCTTCCTGACTCCACAAAATGGGCAGAGTGATCCGACACACTCCCCACCCAAGACAGCACAGATCATCTACTTCCTAAGCAGTGAGAAATATCATGGACACCCTCCACTCCAAGCTTTTATTCTGAAGCAGCATGTCAGGAGACAAGATGGTGCAGCCTCACAGAGATGAGGGCAATAGCGAGGGCTAGACATGTGCAGAGAGAAAAAATTGTTTTGTTTCATTTCAATTCGTTATTTACATAAATTTGTTTAGTTAAATTTGTTTAATCTGTTTAA
This sequence comes from Aquarana catesbeiana, assembly GCF_042186555.1. Lineage (NCBI taxonomy): Eukaryota > Metazoa > Chordata > Amphibia > Anura > Ranidae > Aquarana > Aquarana catesbeiana. Next base: position 278,367,194 of record NC_133328.1, on the reverse strand, counting down.
ATCATTTTCGGAATTTATTTTGAAAAATTGATTTGGATCTTCAAATTCGGATTCATTTGAAAAGTTTTCAAATCAATTTCGAATAGTTTTCAAATATGAATAGTTTTAAAATTCTAGTAGTTTTCAAAATTCTAATAGTTTTCCAATTTCCAAAGAAAATAAAAAAAAAAAAATAGAAAAAAATAGAATGGAAAAAAAATAGAATAGAAAAAATAGAATAGAATTGAAAAGAATATTACAGAAAATAAAAGAATTTAATATAACAGTGTAAAACATAACAAAATAGGATAGGAAATAAAAGAATAGAAGGGAATAGAATAGAATACATATATATATATATATATGTATATATATATATATATATATATATATATATATATATGTATTCTATTCTATTCCCTTCTATTCTTTTATTTCCTATCCTATTTTGTTATGTTTTACACTGTTATATTAAATTCTTTTATTTTCTGTAATATTCTTTTCAATTCTATTCTATTTTTTCTATTCTATTTTTTTTCCATTCTATTTTTTTCTATTTTTTTTTTTTTTATTTTCTTTGGAAATTGGAAAACTACTAGAATTTTAAAACTATTCATATTTGAAAACTATTCGAAATCGATTTGAAAACTTTTCAAATGAATCCGAATTTGAAGATTCAAATCAATTTTTCAAAATAAATTCCGAAAATGATTTAAACAGATTAAACAAATTTAACTAAACAAATTTATATATATATATGTAGCACAAACTCACGGTGGAGCTGCTGATTTTTAGCGGGCTGTTACCGTCACCTTCTTACCTGTAATTTCACCAGTACCAGGTCTGGCCTAGCAGCCAGAATGCAGCATGAACAACAAGTCTCTGCCACAGACTTGGGTGAAACAAACTTGTACTATTCTCTGCCACAGGATGTAGTAGTTTTTGATGAACAGCAAACACAGTACCAGAACCTTTAAGCCAACCCGGCAGTACTTGTGCGGTAGAGTCGCTTAGGATGCGTCCTCCAATCGAGTCACCAGGCCCTTCTTAAGACCAGCCTTGCATGGTCCCTTCCAAGATGGGTCCTCCCCTGGATCTTCCCGATTGTCCGGCTTTTTCCTGCAGGACAGACAGCACAGGACCATCCCAGCAAGAGCAGGTCCCAGACAGGCTTCTGGGTCTACCCGCTCGGCTGCCGCAATGCAACCCTCCGGGCTGGAGGGCCACGAGGTAGGACTCACTAACACATGCCTCTAGGCCAGGAGGGCAACGAGGTAAAAGCTCTCTGAAACATGGCGTCTATACCATAAGTACCCTCTCCCAGAATGCAACTCGAAGGACCACCTCCACCGAGTTGTCTACGGGACAGAAGAGCACTCATATACTTCAGCTTGTTGCTTTCCAACACCGACCCATGGTGACAACAACACCCACAGGCAGGATGCAGAACTGCACGCAACACAGCCAAATTAGAACAGAGGCTAGTCTAACTGTAAATTAAATCTGAACTATATACAGAACAGATGATCCATTAAATTTACCTAGAAGCGGTAGACTGAAAAATCTACCAGCGCTACATACTCCCCCCACTACAATAGACGTTGTCCTCAATGTCTGGCCAAATATGACTCTCAAACCTGAGAGTAGGTATTTGAACTTTAAACTTGGATGGGTAAGAAAAAGAGACAGTATAGAAATGTTACAGTTTTAAACATTTGTACAATAACATATTCGTATCAGCAAAAGGAATCACATTAGTCACATCACAAACCCTCACTATCTATCTAGCTGAAAAGCCTAACAGCTTGATAGGAGATCTAATTGTTCCTGAAAGAAACAAAGTTAAACACACACAGAAATATGTACAGTAGCATCACTAACAATTTAGGAGCAAAGCCTCAATCCACAAAAGAATGACACTCTTTTCCCACATATTTTATTTCTAATGAAAATGAATTAAGGTAACTTGAAAAGTCCATCCCTATCTCGGGGCATATTATATTTTTTCCAGTAAAAGAAACTTTGGTTATCACAGAAGTCTTTGGATATAAAAGCACCAAGGTGAATAAAATCTCTTGACCACGGAGATCTCTAAACACTAACACTATCTGGCTATATACCCCAAAGTTCTCTTTTCTCTTAGAAGAACAGAAGACAACAGTTTCTCTGCATAATCACCAATAAAACCAGGGATCTGGTAATGTCAGTTTCTTCCCTTGCTTATCCACAGTGGTGATAAAGTAAACAATGTCATCTTTTCCGGGTCTGCAAATGACCACCTTGTCAGCATAGGTGTGCCGACCATAGTTCCAATGTAGCAAACATCCATTGAAACGTTCATTCATAGCAATAGAATACCCAGCTTTCCAGAAAGGTTTTGGTACAGACAAATAGTCCCAAACAGCTTCACGGTACCACTGTTCCCGGTTGGCCTCAATTTCCTGCATAATTTCCTGAGTAACGTAGGGAAATTTCAGACCATATTCTTTGGCAACACGTTTGGTGAGCACTCTCTGTAAACAGGCAAGTCTAGGCAAAGTTCTGTTTCTCCCCAAACCAGGAGGCACACAAGAATTTTGTGATTTGCGCACCATAGATCCGATGGGTGTCGGCTCAAACTCAAGCAAACTGGCAACTTTAAACAATGTCTCTTTGGTAGTACTGTGCGGCTCCACACAAGGTGAATCCAGAGCTGTCCATTCTGAGAAAGTACGGGCAGAAGCAACATCTTCACCCTGGGCCCACAATAGTTCCTGTGACATTGTCTCAAACAAATCAACATCACCGGAGAGATCTGACATAGAATCTATCTCCGAGTCTCTCAACTCTTCCGCTGGCAAATATTTACAAAGAGTCCCAGATATGTTCCCCTTTGATCTCTCACCCGTTCCTGATGTGGACTTCTCCGGATCCATGTATTTCTCCGGCTCCGGTTCGGGTAGTCTCTGGGGTAGGCCTTGACCACGGCCGTGGGAAACCTTCACATATCCCACCTTCCTTTGTACAGGTGCAACAGGGATAGGTGTGGTAGAAGTAGAAATAAAGGTGATGTCCGCTGATGAAGCGGTGACAGCGACATCTCCCTCAGAAACACTCTTGGTATTAGGCGAGATTACAGCCTGCTGCTCTCCAATAGGGATGAGCCGAACACCCCCCTGTTCAGTTCACACCAGAACTTGCGAACAGGCAAAAAATTTGTTTGAACACGCGAACACTGTTAAAGTCTATGGGACACGAACATGAATAATCAAAAGTGCTAATTTTAAAGGCTTATATGCAAGTTATTGTCATAAAAAGTGTTTGGGGACCTGGGTCCTGCCGAAGGGGACATGGATCAATGCAAAAAAAAGTTTTAAAAATGGCCATTTTTTCGGAAGCAGTGATTTTAATAATGCTTAAAGTGAAAAAATAAAAGTGTAATATCCCTTTAAATTTCGTACCTGGGGGGTGTCTATAGTATGCCTGTAAAGGGGCGCATGTTTCCCGTGTTTAGAACAGTCTGACAGCAAAATGACATTTCAAAGGAAAAAAAGTAATTTAAAACTACTCGCGGCTATTAATGAATTGCCGGTCCGACAATACACATAAAAGTTCATTGATAAAAACGGCATGGGAATTCCCCACAGGGGAACCCCGGACCAAAATTAAAAAAAAAATGACATGGGGGTCCCCCTAAATTCCATACCAGGCCCTTCAGGTCTGGTATGGATATTAAGGGGAACCCCGGCCAAAATTTAAAAAAAAAAATGGCGTGGGGTCCCCTTCAAAATCTATACCAGACCCATCAGGTCTGGTATGGATTTTAAGGGGAACCCTGCACCAAAATGTAAAAAAAAATGGCGTGGGGTCTCCCCAAAAATCCATACCAGACCCTTATCCGAGCACGCAACCTGGCAGGCCACAGGAAAAGAGGGGGGACGAGAGAGCACCCCCTCCTGAACCGTACCAGGCCACATGCCCTCAACATTGGGAGGGTGCTTTGGGGTAGCCCCCAAAACACCTTGTCCCCATGTTGATGGGGACAAGGGCCTCATCCCCACAACCCTTGCCCGGTGGTTGTGGGGGTCTGCGGGTGGGGGGCTTATCGGAATCTGGAAGCCCCCTTTAACAAGGGGACCCCCAGATGCTGGCCGTCCCCCCTGTGTGAAATGGTAAGGGTACCCCTACCATTTCACAAAAAAGTGTCAAAAATGTTAAAAATGACAAGAGACAGTTTTTGACAATTCCTTCATTTAAATGCTTCTTCTTTCTTCTATCTTCTATCTCCTTTCTTCTATCTTCTATCTTCCTTCGGTTTCTTTCTCCATCTTCTTCTTCTTCTGGTTCTTCTGGTTCTTCTGGTTCTTCCTCCGGTGTTCTCGTCCGGCATCTTCCTCCGCGGCGCCGGTGTCTTCTTCCCTTCGTCTTCTCGGCCGCTCCGCATCCAGCATGATAGGAGGCTCCGCTGTGTGACGCTTCTCCTCTTCTGACGGCTCTTAAATAACGGAGGGCGGGGCCACCCAGTGACCCTGCCCCCCTCTGACGCACGGTGACTTCTCTGTCCGCCCCTCTGATGTCACAGGGAATGCCACAGGGAAGTCCCCATCAAGTCCCCATGCGAAAGAAGAAGCATTTAAATAAAGGAATTGCCAAAAACTGTCTCTTGTCATTTTTAACATTTTTGACACTTTTTTGTGAAAAGGTAGGGGTACTTTTGTACCCCCTTACCATTTCACACAGGGGGGAGAGCCGGGATCTGGGGGTCCCCTTGTTAAAGGAGGCTTCCAGATTCTGATAAGCCCCCTGCCCGCAGACCCCCACCACCACCACCGGGCAAGGGTTGTGGGGATGAGGCCCTTGTCCCCATCAACATGGGGACAAGGTGTTTTGGGGGGCTACCCCAAAGCACCCTCCCAATGTTGAGGGCATGTGGCCTGGTACAGTTCAGGAGGGGGGGCGCTCTCTTGTCCCCCCTCTTTTCCTGCGGCCTGCCAGGTTGCGTGCTCGGATAAGGATCTGGTATGGATTTTTGGGGAGACCCCACGCCATTTTTTTTATTTTGGCGTGGGGTTCCCCTTAAGATCAATACCAGACCTGAAGGGTCTGATATAGATTTTGAGGGAGACCCCACGCCATTTTTTTTAAATCTTGGCCGGGGTTCCCCTTAATATCCATACCAGACCTGAAGGGCCTGGTATGGAATTTAGGGGGACCTCCACGTCATTTTTTTTTAAATTTTGGTTCGGAGTTCTCCTGGGGGGAATTCCCATGCTGTTTTTATCAATGAACTTTTATGTGTATTGTCGGACCCGCAATTCATTTATAGCCGCGAGTAGTTTTAAATGACTTTTTTTCCTTTGAAATGTCATTTTGCTGTCAGACTGTCCTAAACACGGGAAACATGCGCCCCTTTACAGGCTTACTATAGACACCCCCCAGGTACGAAATTTAAAGGAATATTACACTTTTATGGTTTCACTTTAAGCATTATTAAAATCACTGCTCCCGAAAAAACGTCCGTTTTTAAAAAAAAAATTTGCATTGATCCACATACCCTGGGGCAGGACCCAGGTCCCCAAACACTTTTTATGACAATAACTTGCATATAAGCCTTTAAAATTAGCACTTTTGATTTCTCCTATAGACATTTTTACAGGGTGTTCCGTGGCTTTTGAATTTTCCGCACACACCCCATATTGTTCGCTGTTCAGCGAACTGGTGAACAGCCGATGTTCGAGTCGAACATGAGTTTGACTCGAAGCTCATCCCTACTCCCAGTATTATTTTCCCCTTAGCTCGATCCCTTTGGAACACTACCCATAAGGATTCCACCTCCTCCCTAGCTCCATTAGTGATGTCATCTCTGACATTTACTTGTACATTATTCTTGATATATAGGCATACCCATCCCCCTTTTTTACCCTCTCTATCCTTGCGATAAAGGGTATACCCTTGAATGGTTGCCAGCCAGTCATGACAGCTTTTGAACCATGTCTGAAATTCCCACAAAATCCAAATCCTCCTCGAACAACAGTATCTCTAGTTCACCCATCTTGTCCGCCAGGCTCCCGGCATTGGTGAACATGCCACGTAGTTTAGACCGGTCGCATATTATCCTCTTATTGGGTGTTCCGAGATTGCAACTAGGACTTGCTACTATACTTACCTTGGGTTTATGTGCTTTATTCAACCTATCACTAATGCCCCCAATACTACCCTCTGGAATATGTACCGCACTGACTATCTCTACCTCTGGACCCTCCCCCATCGCCTAGTTTAAAAACCCCTCTAACTTTTTGGCCATTTTCATTCCCCGCTGATCTGTACCCTCCTCATTTAGGTGCAATCCATCCCTTCTATAGTACTGGTTATCGACTGAGAAGTCGGCCCAGTCCTCCAGGAACCCAAACCCCTCCTTACTACACCAGCTCCTCAGCCACTTGTTTACTTCCCTAATCTCCCTCTGCCTTTCTGGTGTGGCTTACTGTGTACCAGTAGTATTCTTGAGAATACTACCTTGGAGGTCCTTTTCCTCAATTTAGCTCCCAAGTCCCTAAAATCGTTCTTTAGGACACTCCATTTGTCTCCTGACCTGACTTTGTTATTGGTGCCAACGTGCACCATGACAGCTAGGTCTTCCCCAGCCCCTCCCAGTAATCTGTCCACCAGGTCCGAGATGTGCCAAACCCGAGCGCCCGGTAGACAACATACAGTTTGGTGTTTCAGTTCTTTCTTACAGATTGCCCTCTCTGTCCTTCTAAGAATTGAGTCCCCTACCACCAGAATCCGTCTTTCATTTCCCTTCACTTCCCCCCCACTCTCACTGGAGCAGTTCTTCCCCGGCAGCTAGGAGAGTCCCTCATCTGCAGCAGTGCTGGTCCCTGACTGGTTTCTCCAATGTCACTCAATGGAGCGTACTTATTGGAATGCTCCAGCCCTAGATCGGCCTCCCTGGCACTTTCCCCTCTACCCTTCCTGACTGTCACCCATCTACTCTTTCCTAGAGCCTGCACCTCTTTGTCTCCTCCTGCCTTTGTGCTGGCCCCTGCTGGCACCTGCCGTGTACGTTCCTGGCTCTCCTTCAGTATGGAGGGACTTCTCAGTGCTGACAGTTGCTTCCCCAGATTCAGAATCTGGGCTTCCAGGGAAACAATGTGCTTACAATTTGCACAGCAGTATTCACCCTCGATCGGATGATCAAAAAATGCATACGTGCAGCAAGATGTACAACAAGTCGCCTCTCCACACCATTGTACCTATTAATTGAATGAGGATTGGGGATTATACCCTGTCCAAATTACCTAACAACTAGCTTACTGACAATAATGTCAGGTACACACGATCGGAATTTACGACAACAAATGTTTGATGTGAGCTTGTTGTCATAAATTCTGACCATGTGTAGGCTCCATCAGTCATTTTCTGTCGGAATTTACGACAACAAAAATTTGAGAGCTGGATCTCAAATTATCCGACAATAAAATCCGTTGTCGTAAATTCCAAGCGTGTTTAGACAATTCTGACACACAAAATTCCACGCATGCTCTGTAACAATTATGAGACGCAAGCGCTCATTCTGGTAAAACTAGCGTTCTTAATGAAGATAGCACATTCGTTATACTGCAAAGTTTTTAATCTTTTAATGCAGCGCATTCTCTTCTTCTTTAGAATACTAGAATAATGAAGTTGTTTTGCAGCTGATATTCACACAGAGTTCTGACAAACTGATTTCTTTAGTATTTCTCATGATCTCATGAATAATTAATTATATAATAATTATTAATATAATAATATAATTAAGTATATAATTATTACTTTTGTGCTGCTCCATGTGCTTTTTTACTGTTGTACAGTTTAAAATGGCAAGTTTCAGGTTCGTGGGCACAGTAATCATTCGTAGTAAACATCGTTTGTTCACCCACTAATATGATGTTTTTGGCAGATACAGGTTAACTACATTTGTTCATGCCTATTTGTATTAAAATAAGTTTGTTGTCTAGATGGGTTTGTAACTAGAATTAAATGCAAACTTGATTCAGTGTAAGGACACTTAGCAGCTGTTTACACATCTGGAAGCAGGAGCACTAGTGTGGGACACTAGAACACTCTTTTTAGGGTGTCCCACACAGGTGCTCCAGTGGATACTGGGGTTTCTCCATGTGTGAAACTTGCACAAAACAGGTAATTATTCTAGCTTTGGAAAAAAATAATGTCTTCAGCTTGGAACTCTGCCAAAACAGACAATTGTACGACACTTCCAAGCAATGTTTCATATTGCTAATTCTGCCCTCAAATTTCTGTGTGCTAAGTATACCTATTTTTTAATACACATAGGGGAGAAAAGACTCAGGACATCAGAGGACACCAGGGACCCCTAACTTTCTAAAGAAGGGGAAGTCACCACACCACAACCTCAGGATGTGGGGGAAGGAGAGGTTTATGAAGTGGGGGAAATAGTGACCACAACAGGAAAGTGTCTGAGACCACAGCTTCAGGTAATAGATGTATGCCTGCATATTTATAATACATGGTGTGTTTTTTATTTTTAGGTGATGTGGATGTTGTGGAAGAGGAAACTCATTTCACCAATGCAAGTGCACACGTCCTCATCGGGGAGATTATGGTGTGCAATCGTGATTTAGAGCTGATAAAGGAAAACATCAATGATGTTAAAAAAAAAATGAAGAACATCATTGATGTTTTAGACAGAATCTAAAACACACAAATATTGTACCGTTTTGTTGTGTAATTTTTTTATTTTAAATCAAGTTTTAAAATATTTTAATAGCCAAATTTTGAAGATGCACACAGTGTGTCAACATATTCTATCTGCAATCACAGGATATTAATGTACATGTTTTGTGGGTGCAACCCCTTCCTTGCATCTAAAGTAAAAAAGAGAAAGGGGCTGCACCCCCGAAACACGTCCATTGATCCCCCATGATGGGAGCTAGCACATGTTGGCATTAGGCACAGGATCAGGAGGGAAATCCACATTTTGACTCGCAATTTGTGTGCATCTTCAAAATTTGGCTTTTATAGGGATGGCATTGCACCATCTGATGAAGGCAATATCCACACAGTTTGGACACATTAATGTCTGATATTGCCTTCACTTTGTCAAAGTTGAACTTTGTAAGTTCCTGAGTTGTGTATGTTTTTTGGTTTTAAACATGCCTGTTTAACCCAAAAAAGGCTATTTGTACTGTCAAACCTAAAAATTTTATACAACAAATATGTTGGTTTGTTCAAAAACCCTTTTCTAACGCACATGTGAATGTGCACAGAGTAAAATGTTGGTGTTTACAGTGGCAACGGTGGTTATTTACTAAAGGCAAATCCACTTTGCACTACAAGTGCCCTTTCAGTGCAGTTTCAAGTGCACTTGCAGTGCACTTGTAGTGCAAAATGGATTTGCCTTTAATAAATAACACCCACAGTGCTCTAAAATTTGCCACAATCAGGCCATTTTTGGGACTCAAAACAATTAATAATTCATGGTGCTGAAAAGGATGTGTTTTTTTAGCAGACCCACAACATAATAGTTAGCTGAAGAAGAGATTGTCACCTCATGTATCAAATAAATTACGTTTGCACTAGAAGAAAATGGCCAAAAAGAAAAGCCCATTGGAGAACCTAGGAGACAGCTAAAAGAAACACAAGCAGTAAATCAAATGAAATATTATTTCAGTTTAAAATAAAAATTTATTTTAAAAATATTTCTCAAACATTTGCTGGCATATCAATGGCCCTCCTACCCCCAAAGTATTCCGATATTTTTGACAGACTTCTCGGGCGCTTTGGGGGGGCAAACCAGGAAGGCCAGCTTAAAGTGCCCTCAGGGTTGACTGATCTGGCAATCCGGCCTCAGGCCCAACTGAGGCCACATAGTTTGAAGGATTTCTCCTTAGAGAGTTGTACATAATGTAGCATGCAAGTACGATATGGTTTATTTTATATTCCTCTATGTGAATTAGCGTCATTCTCCACCACTCTACTGGCTCTGGCCAACCGGTAGTTAAATACCCTCTGGTCTGGGGTGAGGGTCCTCATGGGGAATGGCCGCATCAGGTGTTCACTAAGCCCAAACGCTTCATCAGTGACAAAGACAAACGGTAGACCGGCCACATTGTCTTCTGCAGGTGGCAATCCCAAGCCACCACTCTGGAGCCATCTTTAGAACTCGGTCTGGGCGATGACTTCACCATCCGACATCTGGCCATTCTTCCCATGTCCACATAGAGAAACTCATATATCACTGACACAACTGCCAACATCACTATACTATTAAACCCCTTATAGTTGTAATAGTATGACCCCGAGTTGGGGGGTGGCAGGAGGTGGACATGTTTCCCATCAATTGCTACTCCGCAGTTGGGAAAGTCCCATCGCTGGGCAAAGTGGGATGCCACAGTCTGCCATTCCTGTGGCGCTGAAGGAAACTGTGGAGTCAAACAAGAAAAAAAATAGTACTTTTGCACATAACATTGCAAGCAGATTAGACACAAACATTCTTGGCCAAACATTAGCAAACATTAAATACATAGAATGTGATGTTAAAGGAGAAAACTTATCTTAATATAGTCCTTCTTCAGGACCTGAATAATGGCAGAACAGGTCTCTAGAATCCCCAGAGCCTGGGGGGAGATGCCTGTCGAGAACTTGATGTCCTGCAGACTTCTCCCCGTCGCCAAGTGCCGCAAGGTGGTGACTAACCTTTGTTCCGGAGTGATGGCTTGCTGCATGCAGGTGTCCTGCTTAGTAATATAGGGGGACAGCAAAGCCAACAAACGGTGAAAACTGGTGGGTCCATCATCCGGAGATAATTCCTGAAATCATCAGGATTATTCTCACGGATCTCCCGCAACAAAGGCACGCTGGAGTAACCAATTCTTCATCCATGAACTCCTCCCTGCCCTGTTCATGGACTGGGCTTGGGTCAAAGTAGGAACCCCAACACCAAGCCTCCACATAGCACGAACTCTACGGTGAGTACGTACCTGCAACATGGCTAGAAAATGGTCGGCTGGTCAGAACGAACTAACAAAACACACTGAAAATCAGAAAGGCCTGAGAAGAGCCACCTGAAAATCAGAAATGAGCAAACAAGAACGCACTGAAAAACAGATACGAACTATAAAATAACGCACTGAAAAACAATTACGACCTGACTACATGCACTGAAAAACAGATAAGAACCCACAAACACAAACTGAAGAGCAGTAACAATCTGAAAATCACGAGGCTGAAAAGCGCAAATCGTCTCTCACCAAACTTCTACTAACACGAGATTACACTGGCTATATAACATATGTGTTGTACGTCAGCGCCTTCTTGTTGATCAGAATTTCCGAAAACATTTGTGAGACCGTGTATATGCAAGACAAGTTTCAGCCAACATCCGTCGGAAATAAATCCACGGTTTGGTTGTTGGAAATGTGCAGACCTAAGTGCACTCGCAGACCTATGTGCACACACAATACACAAAAAAATAACAATCCACACACACTACTCAGACAACACTCAGGTACTCACACTACACAGGTACTATGACCCCTGTTATAACCTCCTGTTTTCAACTCTGTTTTTAAACTCGCCACTTAGTGCAGTTCCACTAACTCTGTTTTTTAACTCACCACTTAGTCCTGTTCCACTTGGTCAAAGTTCCAGCAAGCTGAAAGATGAACAGGCTCACAATGAGTTCTACAGAAGGTTATGTAGGCCTCAAGCACCTGACCAATTAACCACTCCCCTTAATTAGTAGGCTGAAGGAAGCAAAGAAAAAAAAGCTGTTTAGAAAGTGTCAGAAAAAGGTGTTAAAAAGCTACAAGGAAAGGCCCCAAAAAGAACCTAAAAATGCAACCCAGCAATCACCAGCAATCAAAAAGCAAAACTTGTTCACTCTCCACTCAAGGTCCCCACTGTTTAGCTTCCAACCAACAATCTGGCTATTCTATTTTATTCTATACTATTCTATTTTTTTTTTATTATATTATTTTCTGTTCTATTATAGTCTATTCTATTCTATTTTTTTTTCTATTCTATTCTTTTCTATTCTATTTTTTTCTTATGTATTCAAATTCAATTTTTTTTCTATTTGAAATTTGAATTTCAGAAGATGGTTATATTCTTTTGTTGTTATTCTATTCTATTTGTTTCTATTATATTCTAGTCTATTCTGTTCTTTTCTTTTCTATTCTATGTTGTTCTGTTTTACTCTATTATATTCTATTCTTTTATTTTCTGTTATATTCTTTTTTATTCTATTCTTTTTTATTTCTATTATATTCCTTTATTTTCTATTCTATTTTATTCTCTTTGGAAATTGTAAAACTATTCAAATTTGAAAACAATTCAAATTTGAAAACTTTTCGAATTTGAAAATTATTTGAATTCAAAAAGTATTCAAAAAGCATTTGAAAAGCATTTGAAAGTATTTGAAAACAATTCAATTTGATTTAGCTTCCAACCAGCAATCTGGCTATTCTATTTTATTTTATTTATTTTATTTTCGAAAACAATTCAATTTGATTAGAATTTAAATTTTGTCTGAATTTTTTTTGTTGTTTCGGATTTGTTTAAATTCGGTACTATTGTAATTCGGAATTTCGTATTTATCAGAATTTCCAAAAAACAAAAATTTGTCAGAATTCAATTCGGAACTAAACTGACCGCACATGTCTAGCGAGGGCTCAATGTCTGCCTCAGAAGATTTGGTAAGAGGGGAATCCTCAGTTTTGCTGCTACAGTATCTATCTATAGCAGAGGACAGTAAATCCACTTTCTCTGCGAACATAACTAACCTAAAAGCAGAAATCCTTGTCTTGACAGAACAGCTCTGAACGGCAAGCTGGTAGACAGAGGGAGAAAGCCATTAAAAGTCTAGAACAGGTCACTGCCACACACGCCCAACACTTCATTGACATCAGTATACATTTTGAAGACCTTGACAACCACGGCAGGTGGAATAACATGAGAATAAGAGGGGTCTCTGAGTAAGTCACACCTGAACAAATACCACAAGCATTACAGAATTCTCTACCAATGCCATTTTTGAGTTTGTCCGTGCACACAGGGCCCTCAAAGCTAGAGGCCCAGACATGGCTCCTCCTCGTGACATCATTTGCTTTTTTCAGAATTTTGCCCTGAAAGAAGAGGTTCTCACTAAGGAATGGCAAAATTAAGCTATTCTATTCAATGATAACCCAATCCTATTGTTCCAGGACCTTTCCCTAATAAGTCTATGAAATAGAAGGTCCCTTCGACCATTGCTGGATGCCCTTCTGAAGCAGGAATTGAAGTACGAATGGTGCTTCCCTTTTGTGCCAAGCCTGGTCCATAGCGGCAAACAACATATCCTAAGATCTCCAAATGAGCTGGCTGACTTCTGTGAGGGATTACAGATACCCCTAGTGGATCTCCCAGAGTGGTACCAGGAACACAGATTGCTACCTCTGACCAGAAGCCCACAGCATACACCGCTAACTTCGCCGGACAAGCGTGCCCATAAAAAAAAGCAGGAACAACCGTTACGGTGGCCCAGGCGGCCACATATCAGCAGCATGGATGAAGACAACCGGACACGATGAGGACACCTGAACGAGCCCACCAAGCTGCCTTTTTCCATCACTAGACACTTCGGTGTCCCCTTTTTGGAAGCCTTTAGTAACTGTGGCAATTGGGTTAGCTATTCGTTTCTTTACATTGATATTGACTTTTCCCAGTTAAAGCCTTCCCATACAGTTTACTTCCGAGCAGTTGCACAGGGAACAGGTGTTTCAAGTTATTCTGCCTAGGCTTGCTTATCTGAAGAGGCCAACAGTTACATGCAGTTCAGTTAACTGTCACTGATGAATATAAGGCGTGGTGAGCAATAAGAAGGTTTTCCTATCTCACAGGTCCTAACATTTTGATGTTTACAGTTCATACTCTTGTGCTAAACTTCTGTTGAATGTAATGCGAAACCCTGCCTTAGCTGAGGTCTTCATATGTTTATTATATAGTCTCAGTCTTCTTGGTCCATAGGTTTACAACAATACTAACTGTCCATCTACCTTGGAGGTATGACGACTAATGCCGCGTACACAAGAGCGGACTTTTCGATGGACTAGGTCCGACGGTCTTTCCGACGGATTTTGTAGTGTAGGTCCACCGGACTTACAAACGGATGGACTTGGACACACACAATCACTCCAAAAGTCCGGTGGTTTCGAACATGGTGACGTACAGCACATATGACGGAATTAGAAAAAGGCAGTTCAAGCCCCAGTACGCCACCCCTTGGGCTCCTTCTGCTAATCTCCTGTTTACCGCGTGTTAGTAGAAGTTTGGTTAGAGACGATTCACGTTTTTCAGACTTTAGCATATTACGCTCATTTTCTGCAGTTCAGTTTGTGCTTGTGAGGTTTGTATCTGGTTTTCAGTGCATGTTGGTCAGTTCATAACCTGTATAGCAGGCCGTTCTGGTCCGCTCGTTCCTGATCTTCAGGTCGCTCTTCATAGGCCTTGCTGTTCTTCAGTGCGTTCGTTTAAGTTTGTTTGTTTGACCAGCCAACCGTTTTGAAGCCATGGTGCCTGGACGTACTCGTTCTCGAGTTTGTGCTGTGTGGGGGCTTGGTGTTGGGGTTCATACTTTGACCCGAGCCCAGTCCATGAACAGGGCGAGAAGGAATTCATGGATGAAGAATTGGCTGTGCCAGTGTACTACATAATTTTTTAAGAAGACATTCACAAACCTATATAACTTCTGTTGGGCCTGAGGCCGGACTTAGTGCAGAATCTGTACTCGCAGGCCTGGATACTGGCCGTACTGGCTTGGCCTCCCAAACCACCCATCAAGTGCGAGACAGATATGTCAATTATTTTAATGGTAGGGGGCCATTGCAATGCCAGAACATATTTAAACTTTAAAAAAAAGTTTAAAAATTTTTTTACGATAAAATCTCTTGTTTTTATTCTTGTTTGCTTTTATTTTTGGCTGTCTCCTAGGTTCTCCTAGTGCACTTGTAGTGCCAAGTGCATTTCCCTTTAGTAAATAAGGCCCTTTGTCAGTGTAAACACAAAATGAATTCCTAAACTGGTATTGAGTATTGAAAGAAGAAGCCACACACATTGTGGGCGTTTAAAATTTTTAATGTGCGCACATTCAAACATGTGCATTTTTTAAAAACGTAATTCCAATTTTTATTTATTTTTCTTTTTTTTTACTTTTTTACTCAATATAATTTTTTTATTTATTTTTTGGGTAACTATTTTCTAATTTTTTGGGGGGTATTTTCTGCATAATTTGTGAAATATTTTTATTTTGAATTTTTTTTTTGTTAAAACAGGGTTTTTTCACACACAGAAAAAGACACAACTCTGGAACTTACAAAGTTCAACATGTAATAAAATGTGCTGGTGATGTAACCCATGTAAATGCCAAATTTTACAGATGCACACAAATTGCGAGTCCATGGGGGATCAATGGACGTGTTTTGTGGGTGCAATCCCTTCCTTTCACAAACTAGCATTATAAGGAAGGGGTTGCAAACACAAAACGTGTACATTGAGATCCCCTGATGGCAGATAGCACATGTTGACACACGTGTGCATCTGCAAAATTTGGCTTTTACTATTTTACAACTAGAAAAGCATAACAATGTTCACATTTCAAACTGAAATGAAGAACATGATTGATGTTTTAGGGAAAAAGTGATTATATTCTCCCCAAAACATCAATCATGTTCTTCATTTCCTGTTGCATGCTGTCCAGCCGATTTTTCAGGCTGTCTACTTGATTGCGCATTGTATCAATGTGGCCATTCCAGACCATTATCTGCCCAATAAGTCTTTGTGCACTGTGTGTGCTAAATGGGTCCGCCGCTTGGCCTTCCACAACCAGAACATCACCTAAAATTTGAGGAAAAATATGTATTTAAAAATATGCAGGCATAAATAGATTACTTAAGCTGGGGTGTCAGACACTCACCTGGTGGGGTGCAAATCTCACCCACTTCCTCCACCTCTGCTTCCTCAAGATCCTTGGGTGGGCTTGGGCTTCAGCTTGGGCTAATTACCCAATCAGGCTGGTGAGCTTGGGGGGTCCTGGGATCCTCTGACTGTTGTCTGAGTCTTTTTTCCCCTATGAGAATTAAAAAAAAGGTATACTTGGCACACTGATAGTTAGAGTACAGGAATAGGAATATGAAACCTTGCTTTGAAGTGGTGTACAATTGTCTGTTTGTGAAAAGATCCAATTTTAAGACATGATTAAAATTCCCTTTTAACCAAACTGCAATACTTACCTTTTTTGGCCAAGTTTCACAGATGGAGACACCTCAAGTATCCCTTGGAGCCCCTGTGTGGATTACCCTAAAAAATGTATCTGGTGTTCCACAGTACACTAGTGCTCCTGAGTCCAGATGTGGAAACAGCTGCTGTGTCCTGTCCTTACATTACACTAAATCATTTTTTTAAAGCATTCCAGTTTCAAACACATCTGCACAACAATATCCTAAACTTCTTTTAATAAGACAAATTATCAAGACCAAAATGTAGGTAGAGCCCTGTACCATCGTATTTCTTGGCAAAGGAACAACATTTAGTTAGAATCATATGTATTTTCAAAAGAATGATATTTATGAACGATCACATCCTTCAACTGTATAAACGAAAAGCATATATGGATCAGCATGCAAGTCAAGCATCTCAATAACAACACACGACAAGTACTTACTTTTTTAAGCACCTTCTTGATTCTGTGATATTGTTCTGGCTCCCTCATTTTTAAGTCAGACCAGCACTTTCTCAATTGTTCTTTAGCCCGTCGTATCCCAAATTGCTGCTCCAGAGAGGTGACAATTGAGGACATTATTTGGTCCTTTCGCAAATTGGGTCTGGTGTACGGACCATTTTTGCCATCATAGTCCTCCTTTCTCAATATGGCCACCATTTCTTCAAAGAACATGTTGGTGGCCTTATATCTCCTCCTGGATCTGGATGTTTGGGGCTTCGGGCTTTCCTCCACGCTAGTTCCTCAGAATGTCTCCGTCATCTTTAACTATATACTCCCACTGCGCAACGAACAGAGAAGAGGCAGGGAAACTTCGCAATAAAGAACGTCATTGGCGGGTGACACAGGCAACGTAGGTGGAGCATGACACATGTGCAGTGTATATAAAGCTAGTGCGCTGGCCTACGTATGTCCGAACGGAAGTAGTGAGTGTCATAAACGAAGGTAAGATTTAAATGTGTGTGTGTGTGTGTGTGTGTGTGTACCCTATATTGGGATAAAGAGAAAACTGGAAGTTTGGACTGACATTACTGTTTTTCTCTTGTGCATTGTCTTTCAGAAAAAATTAATCCCTTTAAGGTGGAAGATTTTTTGAGTCATTTTATTGACCTATATGAAGCTAACCGAAACCTGTGGGAGGTCAAGCACCCCTTGTATTTCAATAAGCAAGCAAGGCAGGCAACACTGGGGATACTTCTGGAGTTTGTAAAGACTCGAGTCCCCCAGGCAGACATTAGGTTAGTGGACGATAAAATTGGGATCTTGCAAAATATGTACAGATGGGAGCACAAGATGATACAGGAGTCCCTCAAATCAGGAGCAGCAGCAGACAAGGTTTATGTCCCCAAGCTGTGGTACTACCCAAAACTGCATTTTCTGGATGACCAGACAGAAGCCAGGCAATCATTTTCGACCCTTCCCTCTTTCCTTCTCTCCACCCTTCCCTCCACCCCAGCTGAGTCATCCCAGGAAGAACGGGGCCCTTTCATCCTTGAAGAAGTGGATGCGCCCAGTGGGAGCCAGGTATACTTTTTGTTTTGTAATTATTGATTGTCTGAATCTTAATGATGTAAACTAAAATGTTTGATTTGCATACAAATCAATGATTTCATCTCAAATATCATTATATATACATATCACTAGACAGTAGTGCCCAAAAATGTTGTTCAAATATTGGTGAACAGCTAGAAAAATGGTGGGGTCAAAATGATAGCCTTTTCTATTGGTTTAAAATTAAATTTGCAAGTCATGAGCTGAAAATTGTGTGTGATTATTGAAGCCAAAAATACAACTATGTCCCTTTTTTTAAACACAGGATGAGCTCAGCCAAAAGGACAGTTTGTTTGTGAGTAGGCAGGTACATGTCTAAAAGACTATGGGGGTTGTTTACAAAAGGCAAACTCATTTTGCAATACAAGTGCAAACTACAAGTGCAAAGTGCACTTGAAATTGCACTGCAAGTGCACTTGTTGGAAGTGCAGTCTCTGTAAATCTGAGGGGAGGATCTGAAATGAGGGAAAGCTCTGCTGATTTTATCATCCAATCATGTGCAAGCTAAAATGCTTTTGTTTTAGTTTCCTTGCATGTGCCCCTCGGATCCACAGCAACTGCACTTCCAAGTGTTCTTTCGGTGCAATTTCAAGTGCACTTTTGCACTTGTAGTGCTAAATGAATTAGCCTTTTGTCAAATTAACAAGGGACTCCAACCTTATTAAGGTTCATGAAAACTACAAGATAATAATATTATTGTGGTAACTTGAAAATACAAAAAAAATATAAAATGGAAATCACGAGAATTTTTTTAAATTTTTAAGAAATTGGAAAATATATATTGTTGAAATATAAAATTCTAAAAGATGAGTCTAAAAAAGAATTGTAAACATTATTTATGCAGATATGGCTTTTAAAAACTACACTATTAGTCATGACATGAGGATAAATAATGAGGAAAGAAGTTTGTGAGAACTCTGTGTGAACTTCATTCTTCTAGCATTATAAAGAAAAAAAGAATGCGCTATATTAAAAGATCACTGAATTAGCAGCGTGAGGAATGTGCTAGCTTCAATATGAAGGCTAGTTTTACCAGACCGAGCACTTCAGTCTTGTACTTGCTTCAGAGTAGGGATGAGCTTCGTGTTCGAGTCGAACCCATGTTCGACTCGAACATCGTCTGTTTGTCCGTTCGCCCGTTCGCCGAATTGCGAACGATATGGGCCGTTCGCGCCAAATTCGTGTGGCGCGTCATGGCCCATAATTCACTGCGGCATCGCAGTGCATTGCTGGCTGATGATTGGCCAAGCATGCACTATGACCCGCATGCTTGGCCAATCACAGCGCTGCCTGAACAGAGAGCCGTAATTGGCCAAAGCCAAGGAGGCTTTGGCCAATTATGGCTCAGGGGATTTAGTACACGCCCCAAACTATATAAGGCCGCCTAAACGGCGGCCCTATGTAGTGTGTGTTCCGGCGTTCATTGAGAGAGAGAGAGAGACAGACAGTGACATTTGATTTGAGTTAGATAGATTAGGCAGAACAGTCAGTCAGGTGTTGCATATATATATATATATATATATATATATATATATATATATATATATATATATATATATATACTGTATTCAGTTTAGCTAGATCCGTTCTTGTTATCTTCCTACTGACAGGCAGGCTTATCTTCTTACAGTATTTACAGCTACCTGAAGAAAATTACTGGTGTTCTTTTGATCCTATTAGTACCACAGTCAGGCAGCTAGACTATTTACAGTTAGTGCAGTGCGTCCTGCTCACAGTGTTCAGCTAGATCCGTTCCTGTTATCTTCTTACTGACAGGCAGGCTTGTCTTGTTACAGTATATACAGCTACCTAAAGTAAATTGCTGGTGTTCTTTTGATCCTATTAGTACCACAGTCAGGCAGCTAGACTATTTACAGTTAGTGCAGTGCGTCCTGCTCACAGTGTTCAGCTAGATCTGTTCCTGTTATCTTCTTACTGACAGGCAGGCTTGTCTTGTTACAGTATATACAGCTACCTGAAGAAAATTGCTGGTCTTCTTTTGATCCTATTAGTACCACAGTCAGGCAGCTAGACTATTTACAGTTAGTGCAGTGCGTCCTGCTCACAGTGTTCAGCTAGATCCGTTCCTGTTATCTTCTCACTGACAGGCAGGCTTGTCTTGTTACAGTATATACAGCTACCTGAAGAAAATTGCTGGTGTTCTTTTGATCCTATTAGTACCACAGTCAGGCAGCTAGACTATTTACAGTTAGTGCAGTGCGTCCTGCTCATAGTGTTCAGCTAGATCCGTTCCTGTTATCTTCTTACTGACAGGCAGGCTTGTCTTGTTACAGTATATACAGCTACCTGAAGAAAATTGCTGGTCTTCTTTTGATCCTATTAGTACCACAGTCAGGCAGCTAGACTATTTACAGTTAGTGCAGTGCGTCCTGCTCACAGTGTTCAGCTAAAACTACATGTTAGTGGGGTGCGTCCTGCTCACAGTGTTCAGCTAAACCTACAAGTTAGTGGGGTGCGTCCTGCTCACAGTGTTCAGCTAAACCTACAAGTTAGTGCGGTGCGTCCTGCTCACAGTTTTCAGCTAAACCTACAAGTTAGTGCAGTGCATCCTGCTCACAGTGTTCAGCTAGATCCGTTCCTGTTATCTTCTTACTGACAGGCAGGCTTGTCTTGTTACAGTATATACAGCTACCTGAAGAAAATTGCTGGTGTTCTTTTGATCCTATTAGTACCACAGTCAGGCAGCTAGACTATTTACAGTTAGTGCAGTGCGTCCTACTCACAGTGTTCAGCTAAACCTACAAGTTAGTGGGGTGCGTCCTGCTCACAGTGTTCAGCTAAATCTACAAGTTAGTGGGGTGCGTCCTGCTCACAGTGTTCAGCTAGATCCGTTCCTGTTATCTTCTTACTGACAGGCAGGCTTGTCTTGTTACAGTATATACAGCTACCTGAAGAAAATTACTGGTGTTTTTTTGATCCTACTAGTACCACAGTCAGGCAGCTAGACTATTTACAGTTAGTGCAGTGCGTCCTGCTCACAGTGTTCAGCTAAACCTACAAGTTAGTGGGGTGCGTCCACCTCACAGTGTTCAGCTAAACCTACAAGTTAGTGGGGTGCGTCCTGCTCACAGTGTTCAGCTAGATCCGTTCCTGTTATCTTCTTACTGACAGGCAGGCTTGTCTTGTTACAGTATATACAGCTACCTGAAGAAAATTACTGGTGTTTTTTTGATCCTATTAGTACCACAGTCAGGCAGCTAGACTATTTACAGTTAGTGCAATGCGTCCTGCTCACAGTGTTCAGCTAAACCTACAAGTTAGTGAGGTGCATCCACCTCACAGTGTTCAGCTAAACCTACAAGTTAGTACAGTGCGTCCTGCTCACAGTGTTCAGCTAGACCCGTTCCTGTTATCTTCTTACTGACAGGCAGGCTTGTCTTGTTACAGTATATACAGCTACCTGAAGAAAATTACTGGTGTTTTTTTGATCCTATTAGTACCACAGTCAGGCAGCTAGACTATTTACAGTTAGTGCAGTGCGTCCTGCTCACAGTGTTCAGCTAAACCTACAAGTTAGTGGGGTGCATCCACCTCACAGTGTTCAGCTAAACCTACAAGTTAGTACAGTGCGTCCTGCTCACAGTGTTCAGCTAGATCCGTTCCTGTTATCTTCTTACTGACAGGCAGGCTTGTCTTGTTACAGTATATACAGCTACCTGAAGAAAATTACTGGTGTTTTTTTGATCCTATTAGTACCACAGTCAGGCAGCTAGACTATTTACAGTTAGTGCAGTGCGTCCTGCTCACAGTGTTCAGCTAAACCTACAAGTTAGTGGGGTGCGTCCTGCTCACAGTGTGCTAGCTGCAGTATCAGTACATATATATATATATATATATATATATATATATATATCCCAGCTTAGTGTAGCTACAGGCCATTAGTATGTCTGGAAGGCCAAGAAGGAGAGGCAGACAGTCACAAGCCAATAAGAGAGGGCAAGCAGGCTCTGTGTCTAGTGGTGGTTGTGGAGACAGTGCATCCTCATCAGCACGTGGCCGTGGGACACGCTTGGCCTTTGTTTCAGCAGCTGGAGGCGTTGAGCCGCAACATGCGGAAGACTTGGTCGAGTGGATGACCAAGCCGTCCTCATCCTCCTCATCCTCTCTCACCCATGCCAGGGTACTTTGTCTGGCAAAGCAGCGGCCTCTTCCCTCGGCTCAATGTCATCAGTGACTCCTTCCCTAGCCCCACCATGTCCTCCTGAGGAGTCCCTCGAACTGTTTGACCACAGTGTTGGGTACATGCTCCAGGAGGATGCCCGGCGTTTGGAAGGCTCTGATGATGATACTGAGCTCGATGAAGGCAGTAACATGAGCATGGACAGAGGGGGTGCCAAAGAAGGACAGCAATCTGGAGTCATGCTCCCTCTGCTGCAGCATACTGCCAGGTTTGCTCCAGTGATGAGGAGGGAGGGGATGATGAGGTCACTGACTCAATGTGGGTGCCTGATAGGAGAGAGGAGGAGGAGGTGGCACATCATAAGGGCAGCACATTGACTGCATCACACCCCAAAGCTCCACATGTGCAGGGCGCTGCAGTCTCTGCACGTTATTCGAAAAGTTCTTTGGTGTGGGCCTTTTTTGAGACGAGTGCATCAGATCGCACCGCTGCTATTTGCAACATATGTCTCAAGCGTATCTCGCATGGCCAAAACATCTCCTGCTTGGGTACCACATGCTTGACCAGACATATGTTGACCTGCCATGCAGTTCGTTGGCAAGCGTATCTAAAAGACCCACACCAAAGAACAAAGCGGACCTCTCCTTGCTCCTCATCAGCTGAGATTTCCAACCCCACTATACCTTCAGTCCTCTCTGAGACCTGCACTGAGAGGAATGAAGGTATAGAATTAGGTGAGTCACAGCCAAGTACTTGTGGGCAATCTGCTTTTGGTACAGATTGTACCAGGCAAATTTCCCTGCCCCAGCTGCTGCACCGCCGAAAGAAGTTTGCTCCCAGCCATCCACATGCCCAGCGGTTGAATGCTAGCTTGGCAAAATTGCTAGCACTTCAACTGCTGCCTTTTCAGTTGGTAGACTCTGCCCCCTTCCGTGAGTTTGTGGAATGTGCGGTTCCTCAGTGGCAGGTACCCAAATGCCACTTTTTCTCACGGAAGGCGATTCCGGCTCTCTACCGGCATGTGGAAGGCAATGTCCATGCCTCGCTGGACAGGGCGGTCAGCGGTAAGGTGCATATTACCGCTGACTCATGGTCCAGCAGGCATGGACAGGGACGTTACCTAAGTTTCACGGTGCATTGGGTGACTCTGCTGGCAGCTGGGAAGGATGCAGGACAAGGTGCAGTAGTGTTGGAGGTTGTTCTGCCACCACGCCTCCAAAATGCTAATGATTGTGACACACCTCTCTCCTCCACCCCCTTCTCTTCTTCTTCCTCCATGGCCTCTTCCTGTGCTTTGTCCTCGGAACCAGCGGTGCTCCGTAGCCGTTCAAGGGGCTATGCAAATACGCAGGCCAAAAGATGCCATGTGGTGCTTGAGCTGGTGTGCTTGGGGGACAGGAGCCACACTGGGGCAGAGGTTCTGTCAGCTCTGCAGGGGCAGGTTCAGAGGTGGTTGATGCCACGCCAACTTAAGGCAGGAATGGTGGTTTGCGACAATGGCACCAACCTCCTTTCTGCCCTCCGATAGGGACAAATGACCCATGTGCCCTGTTTGGCTCACGTCCTTAACTTGGTGGTGCAGTGGTTCTTGGGCAGGTACCCGGGCTTACAGAATGTCCTGAGGCAGACCAGGAAAGTCTGTGTGCATTTCCACCGGTCATATAATGCCAGTGCTCGGCTGACGGACCTCCAAAAGGAGTTTAACCTGCCCAAGAACCGCCTAATCTGTGACATGCCCACTAGGTGGAACTCAACGTTGGCCATGCTGCAGCAGCTGCACACGCAGCAGAGGGCCATCAATGAGTACCTGTGCGACTATGGCACCAGGACAGGGTCAGGGGAGCTTGTTTTTTTTTCCCCACGCCATTGGGCCATGATCAGGGATGCATGCACTGTCCTGTCACCATTTGAGGAGGCCACGAGGATGGTGAGCAGTGACAGTGCATGCATCAGTGACACTGTCCCCCTTGTCCACCTGTTGGAGCACACGCTGCGTGGAATAATGGACAGGGTACTTGAGGCAGAAAAGAGGCAGGAAGAGGAGGACCTCCTTAGCTCTCAAGGCCCCCTTTATCCAGACAGTGTTCCTGCATGCCCGCCGATCACACAGGAAGAGGACAAGGAGGAGGAGGAGGAAGAAGATTGTGTCAGTATGGAGGTGGAGCCTGGCACTCAGCATCAGCAGCAGTCTTTAAGGGATCAGTCCCAAGAAACCCATGGACTTGTACGTGGCTGGGAGGAGGTGGCTGCGGACCATGTCGTCCTTAGTGACCCAGAGGACTCTGGACCGAATGCCTCAGCAAACCTACACTGCATGGCCTCCCTGATCCTGCAAAGCCTGCGTAAGGATCCTCGTATTCGTGGTATCAAGGAGGAGGACCAATACTGGCTGGCAACCCTCCTTGATCCACGTTACAAGGGTAAGGTTGCTGACCTTATCTTGCCATCGCAGAGGGAGCAGAGGATGAAACATCTTCGGGAGGCCTTGCAGAAAGGTCTGTGCAACGCATTCCCAGAGACTGGGAGGTTACAAACTCCTGTTTCTGGACAACGTGTTACTGAGGCTTCAGTCAGTCAAAGAAGGAGCGGTGGAGAAGGTGGCCGTCTGACCGATGCGTTCAGACAATTTTTTGGTCCGCAGCCCCAAGGTATGATCGGTTCCAGCAACCATCGCCAGCGTCTGTTTTACATGGTGCAGCAATACCTAGGGGCAAGATCAAAATTGGACACCTTTCCCACCGGAAATCCTCTGGGTTACTGGGTCTTGAGGATGGATCACTGGCCAGAGCTTGCACAGTAGGCAATTGAGCTACTGGCCTGTCCTGCATCCAGCGTTCTTTCGGAACGCACATTCAGTGCTGCTGGAGGCGTGGTAACCGATCACAGGGTGTGTCTGTCCACCGACTCGGTCGATCGACTGACCTTCATAAAAATGAATCAGTCTTGGATCACCACCAGCTACCAAGCACCTGATGCTGATGTAACCGAATAATTTTTTTTGAAATCTCAGATCCCTTCAAAGACTGCCTATGCTGATGCTGAGTGACTATCCCTGAGTAATTATCCTCTTCCTCCTCAATCATTACGCTGATAGCTTGTAAGAACATTTTTGGTTCTGGGCGCCACCACCAGTGCCTAAGGCACAATTTTTCAGCCCCTGTTTAACAGGGGCGTGTAATTACAATTTTTGATGCAATACTTTGCAGCAGGGCTCGTTCCTGCGTTCCAACTAGAGTGTCTGTGAGGGGTTGCAGTGTTGTGGCACCAGCACCAGTGCCTAAGGCCCAATTTTTCTGCCCCTGTTTAACAGGGGCGTGTAATTACAATTTTTGATGCAATACTTTGCAGCAGGGCTCGTTCCTGCGTTCCAACTAGAGTGTCTGTGAGGGGTTGCAGTGTTGTGGCACCAGCACCAGTGCCTAAGGCCCAATTTTTCTGCCCCTGTTTAACAGGGGCATGTAATTACATTTTTTGATGCAATACTTTGCAGCGGGGCTCGTTCCTGCGTTCCAACTAGAGTGTCTGTGAGGGGTTGCAGTGTTGTGGCACCAGCACCACCACCACCACCAAAGGCCCAATTTTTCTGCCCCTGTTCAACAGGGGCATGTAATTACAATTCTTGATCTAATATTTCACAGCAGGGCCCATTTCTGCACCCACCAAGAGCGAGTGAGGACTTACAGTGTTTTGGCACCAGCACCACCACCACCACCACCAAAGGCCCAGTTTTTCTGCCCCTGTTCAACAGGGGCATGTAATTACAATTCTTGATCTAATATTTCACAGCAGGGCCCTGTGAGGGCTTACGTTGTTGTGGCCACAACAACACCTAAGGCCCAAATTTCTGCTGAGTATATAGGGCAGGCCCCTACTTTCAAACATCTAACTTAAAAACGACTCCTACTTGCAAACGGAAGGAGACAACAGGAAGTGAGATGAAATCTACCCCTAGGAAGGGAAATTCTCTCCTGTAAGAGTTAATATGGGAAAAACATTTCTCCTTTCCACTAATGCTTTCCAATCCTTGTTCCACAAAAAACCCCATATTCTCAAAAAACATTTGTCATTGGGACAAAAAGTGAGGTGAAATCTTCTAAAGAGGAGGAAAAACAGCAAAACAAATGTCACAGGAGTGATAACCCTTCCCTATGTTTTCCAAAAAGCTTAAAAAAGATATTTTGGCTGGAGCTAAACACGTTAAAAATGTACCCGTTAAAATGACAAACAGATTCTACTTAACAACAAACCTACAGTCCCTGTCTTGTTTGCACCGCCTGTATACTGCTGTTCAGAGTATATAGGGCCTGGTGGCCCCACACCTTTCCTTATTTTAATTTGGGTGCGGGGTTCCCCTTAATATCCATACAAGACCCAAAGGGCCTGGTAATGGACTGGGGGGTACCGTTTGTCTCACTGATTTTCATCCATATTGCCAGGACCCGACATTACATTAAACCCGCAAGCAGTTTTAAATGAGATTTTTTCCTTTAAAAATGACATTTGGTGCAGGGACTGTTCTAAACACGGGAAACACGCGCCACTTTACAGGCATACTATAGACACCCCCCAGGTATGATATTTAAAGAAATATTTCACTTTTTTTTTTTTTTTTACTTTAAGCATCATTAAAATCACTGCTCCCGAAAAAACGGCCGTTTTTAAAAGTTTTTTTTGCATTGATACATGTCCCCTGGGGTAGGACCCGGGTCCCCAAACCCTTTTTAGGACAATACCATGCAAATTAGCCTTTAAAATGAGCACTTTTGATTTAGAACATTCGAGTCCCATAGACGTCAATGGGGTTCTAACGTTCGTGCGAACTTTCGGTCCGTTCGCAGGTTCTGGTGTGAACCGAACCGGGGGGTGTTCGGCTCATCCCTACTTCAGAGCATGCGTCATTTTTGGTCCGTCGGACTAGCACACAGACCAACGGTTTGCACGCTAGAAAGCCGAGTCCGTCGGACAGATTTGAAACATGTTTTATTTCTAGGTCCGCTGGACTTTTGGGAAAAAAAAGTCAGCTGGAGCCCACACACGTTTGAATTGTTCCGACAAGGTCCGGTCCGCCAGACCAAGTCTGCCGGAAAGTCCGCTCATGTGTACGCGGCATTAGACTCTTATCTGAGCATGAAGTTATACTCTAAACATTACCATGTTCCTCGAGATTCGCAATGATCTCAGATATGGTTTTGGTGAATTTGTTGTTTTAGGTCTTTTACTCTGCCTAATTATTTGTATCTTCAGAGGAAATTTATTACCCTGATACTTCTCCCTGAAGGTAGAATGATAATTATTATCCATTTTATGGTTTAAGCATTTAAGAGAGCCGCAAGCCTTTATGCTCCAGTCTAGGTATATTGTTTTTGGTGTCTATTTGTTGCTATCGCTAGTCACAGTGTTAGCAAACCTCCCACTACCCCCACACCTAGACATCCTAATCTTGTAACGAGGTCTCACTGTCTAGTCTAAAATGTATTGCCTTCATAACAAAGTTACTCAAGGCAGATTCCCTATAATCTCAATCGTAAGCCTCTCCTGAACGGCTGCTGCCACTTTGGCTCTCTATTCTTTACCTTTCTTTCTATTTCCTTTCTTCTAAGCTTTAAAACCAGAAGCAGGCTTAGTCTTTGTTTCTGTTTGTTTGCAGCAACACAACGGACATGGCATACAGTACCCTAGGTAAACACCCTATGATGATATCACACAATTATTATTATTATACAGTATTTATATAGCGCCAACAGTTTACGTAGCGCTTTACAACTTGAGGGTAGACAGTACAAATACAATACAATTTGATACAGTAGGAATCAGAGGGCCCTGCTCCTTGGAGCTTACAATCTAAGAGGGAAGGTCAAGAGATACAAGAGGTAATAACTGTGGGTGATGTGCTGATTGAGAAGATAAATGTACAGTTGTTAGGTGGGGGCCAGATAGGCTTCTCTGAAGAGATGAGTTTTCAGGGATCGTCTGAAAGTGGATAAAGTAGGAGAAAATCGGACGGATTGGGGTAGAGCATTCCAGAGGATGGGGGAGGCTCTGGAGAAGTCCTGAAGGCGAGCATGGGATGAGGTGACAAGGGAGTTTGAGAGCAGGAGGTCTTGGGAGGAGCGAAGAGAACGATTAGGTTGGTATTTTGTGACTAGGTTAGAGATGTAGCTAGGGGCCAGGTTGTGGATGGCTTTGTAAGTTATAGTTAGTATCTTGAATTTAATTCGGTGACTGAGTGGCAGCCAATGGAGGGATTGGCAGAGGGGTGTAGCAGACGCTGAGCGGTTTGTGTGGTGGATGAGCCTGGCCGCAGCGTTCATGATGGACTGAAGTGGGGATAGCCTATTTAGAGGTAAACCAATGAGGAGGGAGTTGCAGTAGTCAAGGCGGGAGATGACCAGGGAGTGGATTAGAAGCTTTGAGGTGTCATTGGTTAGGAAGGGGCGTATCTTGGAGATGTTGCGAAGACAGAGGCGGCAAGCTTTGGATAGTGATAGAATGTGGGGTCGAAAGGTTAGTTCAGAGTCCAGGATTACACCTAGGACCTTGGCGTGGGGAGATGGGTTGTTAGTTGAGCCGTTGATCTTGACAGGGAGATCAGGGGAAGTGGCACCTGAGGGAGGAAATATCATGAGCTCGGTTTTGGATAGGTTGAGTTTGAGAAAGTGATGTGACATCCAGGCTGATATGTCTGCTAGTAAGTTGGTAATGCGTGAGGAGAGAGCTGGGGGGTGGAGAGATAGATTTGGGTGTCATCAGCGTAGAGATGATATTTAAAGCCGTGGGAGGCAATCAACTGACCCAAGGAGGTGGTGTAGATTGAGAAAAGGAGAGGTCCGAGAACAGAACCTTGGGGGACCCCAACGGAAAAAGGAAGAGGAGAGGAGGAAGTAGAGTTGTAAGTGACACTGAAGGAGCGGTGGGATAGGTAGGATGAGAACCAGCGAAGAGTACAGTCACGGAGACCAAAGGAGTGGAGTTTTTTGAGGAGGAGGGGGTGGTCCACTGTGTCAAAGGCAGCAGAGAGATCCAGGAGAAGTAGTACAGAATAGTGTCCATTGGCTTTAGCCATTAGTAGGCCATTTGAGAGTTTAAGGAGAGCAGTTTCCGTGGAGTGTTGAGGGCGAAAACCGGACTGAAGGGGATCAAGAAGTTTATTCATGGTCAGATGGTCGCTTAGTCGGTTGTAGACCAGTCTTTCAAGAAGTTTGGAGGAGAAGGAGAGTAAGGAGATGGGACGTAAGTTGTTGAGGTTGGTGGGATCCAGTGAGGGCTTTTTTAGTATGGGGGTGACTAGCGCATGTTTTAGAGAGTTTGGGAAGATGCCACAAGAGAGGGAGAGGTTGAAAATGTGAGTTAGAGAGCGTAGAATCGAGTCAGAGGGTGAGCGTAGCATTTGCGAGGGAACAGGATCCAGGGGGCAAGTGGTTAGATGAGTGCTAGATGAAAGTTTAGCAACCTCAGTAGTAGTAGCAGGGTTGAATGAGGGAAGTAATGATTGTATCTGTGGACATGGGGTGTTGCATGGGGGAGGTTTTTGCGCATTGGCGATCTCCTCATGAATTGTATCAATCTTAGTTTTGAAGTGATTGGCAATCTCCTGGGCAGTGAGTGAGTTGGTGGGTGGAGGCAGTGGAGGACAGAGTAGAGTGTTGAAGGTAGAGAAGAGTTGACGTGGACTGGATGAGAAGGTGTTGATGAGTGTGATAAAGTAGGTCTGTTTGGCAGTGTGAAGGCAGGAGTAGTATTTTAGAAGGGCAGATTTATATTGTGTGAAGTCTTCCTGGGTCTTAGTCTTATGCCACAGGCGCTCAAGAGCGCGGCTACGTTTTCTGAGACTTCTGGTGTCATCTGTTTGCCAGGGTTGTAGCAGTCGGGGCCTAATTCTGCGTGTAGTGAGGGGGGCCAGCTTGTCTAGGGAGGAAGACAGTGAGCTGTTGTAGATGAAAGTAGCTAGGTTGGGGCAGGACAGGGGGGAGATTTTGTCATAGAGATGATCAGTAGCAGAGTAGAGAAGAGAAGGGTTGAGATGGCGAAGGTTTCTGCGTGTAACTGTTAGGCGGTTGGAGGGAGAAGAGGTGGAAGACAAGGAGAGAGCAAAACTAATAAGGTGGTGATCAGAGAGTGGGAGTGGATTGTTGGAAAGGTTGCACGGAGTGCACAGATAGGAGAAGGCAAGGTCAAGGGTGTTGCCATTGGAGTGGGTAGCAGCCTGTATCCATTGCTTCAGGTCAAGCGATGAGGTTAGACTGAGAAGTTTAGTAGTGTTAGTGTTGACAGGGATGTTGAAGTCCCCAAGAATAATTGTGGGGATTTCAGAAGAGAGAAAGTAGGGTAGCCAGGCAGAGAAGTCATCAAGAAAGGCTGATACTGGTCCAGGGGGCCGGTAGATGACAGCAATTCTTAGAGAAATGGGAGAGAAAAGACGAATGCAGTGTGCCTCAAAAGAGGAGAGTGTCAGAGAGGGAGGTGGGTGAAGAACCTGATAGGTGCTGCATGGGGTTGGGGGATTCCCACTCCACCTCCCTTCCGTCCACTTGGTCTGGGGGAGTGAGTCCAGAGAAGGCCCCCATGGGAGAGGGAAGCAGGAGAAATAGTATCCGATTCATGAAGCCAGGTTTCAGTAATGGCAAGTAGGTTAAAGGAATTTGTGATAAAGAGGTCGTGGAGGGCGGTGAGTTTGTTGCAGACAGAACGTGCATTCCACAGGGCACAGGAAAAGGGGGGGCTGGTTTTGGAAAGAGGAATAGAGACAAAGTTCTGTGGGTTGCGGCTCCTGCCAGAGGGTGTAGGGGGATGGGAGCGTTGGGCAAAGACAGATGATGGTGGCCCAGGGTTTGGGGATATGTCACCAGAGATTAGGAGAAGCAGGAGGGTGAGGGAGGTAATGTGGGAATGTGATTTATGTGAAGGGGCATGTCTCAGAGTACTGGAGGTTTTATCAGTGTATGGATGTAGAATGAGCGAGAGTTGGTAAGAGCAGTAGTAGGGGGAAGACAGAAGGCAGGGTGATATGTATAAGCAGGCGGGTGGAGAGGGGGGGTGAAGGTAAGAGAGTTTGAGGAGAGAGGAGAGGAGTGTCAGAAGCAGTGGTAGAGAGTGCATGTTACAGAGTGGAAGGAGAGCTTAATAGAGAGACAGGGTCACCTGCAGTCTGTTAGCTGCTTTCCAGTGCAGATTGCTGTCTTCGTTTGCTTTGTGCAATCGCTGAAGTGCAGAGAATGAAGTGCATATCACTTGTAGAAAGAATCACTTAGAGATAGAAGCCTTAAGGATAGAAGCCCCATGCAATGTGCTCCCCCGAGCAATGTGCTCACCCCTTAATGATGCTCAAATATATACTGTTATAAGGGTGGGGTTGAAGTTCGTTAATTAATCATGAGTGACTATAAGAGTGCCTAGCAATCAAAGTGAACTTTTTGCTTCAAAAGTCAGAATAGCAAGAGGCCAAGACAAGATCAACACATAAAACTTAGGTAAGACAGTCCAGAAAAACAAATAATGTCATGGTTGTTCGCACAGGGCAACAGATAGAGAAGGCCACATACCAGAGACAAACACACACAGAGACAGCAGGCAGATCCCAATTTCAGTTAACAGTGGAAGATGTGGATGAGCTGACACATACCAGAGACACACACACACAGAGACAGCAGGCAGATCCCAATTTCAGTTAACGGTGGAAGATGTGGATGAGCTGACACATACCAGAGACACACACACACACAGAGACAGCAGGCAGATCCCAATTTCAGTTAACGGTGGAAGATGTGGATGAGCTGACACATACCTGTAAAGAGACAGAAGGAATGATCAGGTGAGGCAGAACTTAGTGCAGAGAATGAAGTGCATATCACTTGTAGAAAGAATCACTTAGAGATAGAAGCCTTAAGGATAGAAGCCCCATGCAATGTGCTCCCCCGAGCAATGTGCTCACCCCTTAATGATGCTCAAATATATACTGTTATAAGGGTGGGGTTGAAGTTCGTTAATTAATCATGAGTGACTATAAGAGTGCCTAGCAATCAAAGTGAACTTTTTGCTTCAAAAGTCAGAATAGCAAGAGGCCAAGACAAGATCAACACATAAAACTTAGGTAAGACAGTCCAGAAAAACAAATAATGTCATGGTTGTTCGCACAGGGCAACAGATAGAGAAGGCCACATACCAGAGACAAACACACACAGAGACAGCAGGCAGATCCCAATTTCAGTTAACAGTGGAAGATGTGGATGAGCTGACACATACCAGAGACACACACACACAGAGACAGCAGGCAGATCCCAATTTCAGTTAACGGTGGAAGATGTGGATGAGCTGACACATACCAGAGACACACACACACACAGAGACAGCAGGCAGATCCCAATTTCAGTTAACGGTGGAAGATGTGGATGAGCTGACACATACCTGTAAAGAGACAGAAGGAATGATCAGGTGAGGCAGAACTTAGTGCAGAGAATGAAGTGCATATCACTTGTAGAAAGAATCACTTAGAGATAGAAGCCTTAAGGATAGAAGCCCCATGCAATGTGCTCCCCCGAGCAATGTGCTCACCCCTTAATGATGCTCAAATATATACTGTTATAAGGGTGGGGTTGAAGTTCGTTAATTAATCATGAGTGACTATAAGAGTGCCTAGCAATCAAAGTGAACTTTTTGCTTCAAAAGTCAGAATAGCAAGAGGCCAAGACAAGATCAACACATAAAACTTAGGTAAGACAGTCCAGAAAAACAAATAATGTCATGGTTGTTCGCACAGGGCAACAGATAGAGAAGGCCACATACCAGAGACAAACACACACAGAGACAGCAGGCAGATCCCAATTTCAGTTAACAGTGGAAGATGTGGATGAGCTGACACATACCAGAGACACACACACACAGAGACAGCAGGCAGATCCCAATTTCAGTTAACGGTGGAAGATGTGGATGAGCTGACACATACCAGAGACACACACACACACACAGAGACAGCAGGCAGATCCCAATTTCAGTTAACGGTGGAAGATGTGGATGAGCTGACACATACCTGTAAAGAGACAGAAGGAATGATCAGGTGAGGCAGAACTTAGTGCAGAGAATGAAGTGCATATCACTTGTAGAAAGAATCACTTAGAGATAGAAGCCTTAAGGATAGAAGCCCCATGCAATGTGCTCCCCCGAGCAATGTGCTCACCCCTTAATGATGCTCAAATATATACTGTTATAAGGGTGGGGTTGAAGTTCGTTAATTAATCATGAGTGACTATAAGAGTGCCTAGCAATCAAAGTGAACTTTTTGCTTCAAAAGTCAGAATAGCAAGAGGCCAAGACAAGATCAACACATAAAACTTAGGTAAGACAGTCCAGAAAAACAAATAATGTCATGGTTGTTCGCACAGGGCAACAGATAGAGAAGGCCACATACCAGAGACAAACACACACAGAGACAGCAGGCAGATCCCAATTTCAGTTAACAGTGGAAGATGTGGATGAGCTGACACATACCAGAGACACACACACACAGAGACAGCAGGCAGATCCCAATTTCAGTTAACGGTGGAAGATGTGGATGAGCTGACACATACCAGAGACACACACACACACAGAGACAGCAGGCAGATCCCAATTTCAGTTAACGGTGGAAGATGTGGATGAGCTGACACATACCTGTAAAGAGACAGAAGGAATGATCAGGTGAGGCAGAACTTAGTGCAGAGAATGAAGTGCATATCACTTGTAGAAAGAATCACTTAGAGATAGAAGCCTTAAGGATAGAAGCCCCATGCAATGTGCTCCCCCGAGCAATGTGCTCACCCCTTAATGATGCTCAAATATATACTGTTATAAGGGTGGGGTTGAAGTTCGTTAATTAATCATGAGTGACTATAAGAGTGCCTAGCAATCAAAGTGAACTTTTTGCTTCAAAAGTCAGAATAGCAAGAGGCCAAGACAAGATCAACACATAAAACTTAGGTAAGACAGTCCAGAAAAACAAATAATGTCATGGTTGTTCGCACAGGGCAACAGATAGAGAAGGCCACATACCAGAGACAAACACACACAGAGACAGCAGGCAGATCCCAATTTCAGTTAACAGTGGAAGATGTGGATGAGCTGACACATACCAGAGACACACACACACAGAGACAGCAGGCAGATCCCAATTTCAGTTAACGGTGGAAGATGTGGATGAGCTGACACATACCAGAGACACACACACACACAGAGACAGCAGGCAGATCCCAATTTCAGTTAACGGTGGAAGATGTGGATGAGCTGACACATACCTGTAAAGAGACAGAAGGAATGATCAGGTGAGGCAGAACTTAGTGCAGAGAATGAAGTGCATATCACTTGTAGAAAGAATCACTTAGAGATAGAAGCCTTAAGGATAGAAGCCCCATGCAATGTGCTCCCCCGAGCAATGAGTGCTCCCCCGAGCCCCCTTTGGCTCTCTATTCTTTACCTTTCTTTCTATTTCCTTTCTTCTAAGCTTTAAAACCAGAAGCAGGCTTAGTCTTTGTTTCTGTTTGTTTGCAGCAACACAACGGACATGGCATACAGTACCCTAGGTAAACACCCTATGATGATATCACACAATATACAAAGGCTTAATATCCCTGAAAAAAAGAGAACCCTATTGAGAGAATTAAAAAAGAGTAAAGCATACTTTATCTTCCTGCAAGAAACACACTTCAAATTGGGTCAGATACCCAAATGTAGCTCTTCATCTTATCCAGTGGCTTATCATGTTACAAATCATAAGTCTAAAAGAAAGAGTGTTACTACCTTCATAAGCAAAGGAGCCCCTTTTATCTTAGCACAGCAGCTAACAGATCCTGATAGCAGGTACTGTACCTATTCCTTAATGGGACTTACGAAGGAACACCCATAACATTGGCTAACGTTTACTTTCCCAACAAAGTACATATTTCCTTTGGCAGACAGATTGTCAAGGAGCAAGGAGAAAATATTAGAATTATTAAATAAAATTGCTAAACTTGAATCTGTACATAAAAAGACCCTGTGCATACAGACAGCAACAGAACTACTTGACCTATGTAGGGATTTGCAACAGCTTCTTGACTCCAAAGCCAAATGACACTGTTCCTCAAGAAGAGGATTTACTATAATGCCCCGTACACACGGTCGGACTTTGTTCGGACATTCCGACAACAAAATCCTAGGATTTTTTCCGATGGATGTTGGCTCAAACGTGCATACACACGGTCACACAAAGTTGTTGGAAAATCCGATTGTT